>NC_077228.1:460049750-460361000 GCF_027887165.1 Monodelphis domestica | reverse complement strand
GGAAAGAAAATGATCTTTGTCTTTAATGAATAATGCTTGGAAATGATCAAATAAAATATTATAAAATTTAAAAAAAATAAAAAGCACAGGAAAAGAAAAGAAAAAAAATTGCTATGATAATAAAAACTCACCCACTATAATTGCAGTAATCCTTTGAGCACTTTTTTGACTTCTCAATTCATACACCCACATTAGAACAGAAATTTACCTTTACCTACAGCTGTAAACCAAAAATAGAGATTAAACAAGAAAAATAAACATTTTAATTTAAACATTAAAAAAAATTCTTAACAGAATGAAACATGTTAAATATTAAACACTTGAGATTAAAAATCTTCATTATGTTTAATTCTAAAATTATTTATCATGCTGAAAGTGGTACCTACAGTAATATAATGGAATGCCTAAAAAGAGCATTCTTCCATGTAATTTGCTCTCAAAAATGACAAAAATTATTTCAGATGATAAAAATTAGGTCAGAAAATAATATTACATATCAACACATACATTTTAAAATATTTCTGCATGAAATTAAATTAATTTCACTCCTAAAAACTTTTAATAAGATTCAGACCAAAGAATGGAATGAAGCACAGATTTCATACCCAGCAGAAACAGTAGTTTTAGAGCTCTCTTTGATAAAACTGAACCCAGATGAAAAGATAATTAATGCAAATTTCCAAATGCCTAAGATGAAAAAATAAAGTTAAAGTCATCTCTTAAAGGCAATTCTTCAGTGAAAATAAGCCATAAAATAATTTGGCAACAATATAACTTTATCCCCTTCTTCTAGAATGCCATAATGAAAATCTGTTTTCCATAGAATCTCATACAATTGTTTTCCTGTATGTGTAATTCTTTCTTTTTACATTTAAAAAAAAAGATATTAAAATCCTTTGCAGTGAGTCCACTAAGTTTATTGCTTATTTTTGCTGAAACTTACTGTGTTGTATTATTATGTTTCATTCTGGTTTAAAACTTTTGAAAAATACATACTAAAAAGATATTTTAAAGCAGATACCTTGTAACATTAGCTACTGTAGGAACTATTTATTTTGCTTTCTAACAAAAGACAAGTGTCTTTCATTGAGAACTTTTCCTTTCTAAAACACAACACTGTCTATTATACCACATGACATTTTGTATTTTTAAAAGATTTATATATAATTTTTTTAACTATGTGTAACCATTAATACTATTTGACTCTCATCTGGGAAGTGTCGTTAGTATGCACAAGAACTTCATTTGTTCAAGTTGTAGCTCTATTAATAGCCTAAAACAGTGAAGATTAAGACTGGCAAAGATGACAAAAAATGGAAATAATCAATATAAGAAAGGATTCAGGACAATAGACACAAATGCAGTTGGGGGTGTTGTGAATAAACAGGTCCAGTTATTCAGGAAAACAATTTAGAATTATGGTTTGTTTTTTTTTAATGACTAAAATGTCCATATCCTCTGACCCAGAAATTCCACTCACACCAATGTCCAAGTCTCAAAAGGTCATCAAAAAAAGAAAAAAAGGTTCAATAGATTAAAAAGTATTCATAGCATTACTTTGTGTGTTGAAAAGAATGATAGAAAGCATTTACATATTGCCTTAATGTTTGCAAAAATGCTTTACACATAGGACCTCATTTGATTCTCACAACAACCCTAGGTCATAAGTCCTATTATTATTCACATTTTAGAGATGGTCACTCAGTTAAGTAAGTATCTGAGACAAGATGTGAACTCAGATCTTCCTCCCTCCAAATTCATCTCTCTGGCCTTGCTGCCTCCAAGAACTAGAACAAAGAGGTCTCCACTGATTGAGAAATGACTAAACAAATGTGGTACATGAAATACAGTGGGATATTATTGTGAAGTATGGAATGAAAAACATGAAGAATTCAAGAAGTCTGGAAAGACAGATGCTTTAGCAGTAATGACAAACTGAAGAGCATCCAAATTTCCTGTTAAGAAAGGATAAGATGCTCCAGACAAGATGGTGGAAGAGGAGAAGTAATGTAGCCCAGGCCCACACTCTCTACAAGTACTTCAACAATAGTTTTAAAAGGGCACTAGACAAACAAACTATTAGGAGAAAGGAGGGCATATCACCTGTTGGTTCATAGGCCCAAATTTGATCTAAAGGGATTGTGACCAGAGTAGGAACTATGGAAAAAAGGTTGTCTGAGATGGCAGACTCCACATCCAGAGCTCTCAGCAGGTCCAGTAGTGAAGGGACACCCAGAGTTGATGAGGGACTCAGGGTAGAGGGCTAGGAGCTGAAGATTCTTCAAAATGCCATAGAATGGGGTCTCCCCAAGAAAAGTCAAGAATGTGATCTCCGAATGCAACAGCCTGAGACATGCTACAATCATCTCGAACCCAGTACAATGTCTTAGACTCCTCTGCAACCAGGTTGGCAAGCAACACCCATTGTTGCTAGCAGATAGCTAAAAGTATGACTAAACAAACAAAAAAGATAAAGACCTATTATAAGTCCAGAGATGCCCAAAACACAAATACAGATGAGGAATAATTCCAAAATTTTCTTCTTGTTCAGTTGTGTCTGATTCTTTGTGACTCCAGGAATCATAGCAAGTCCTTCTACTCTCTGGTAAGATATCCAACTAAGCAAAGTTATTCCAGACATTTGAGGATGAAAAGATGGGATTACAAACAGTAGAAGAATGGGAAAAGATCTATAAAAATAACTTCCATTAATTGCTTTTTTTTCATTGAGGATTATGAAATCACCACACTTGAACCAACACAAGTTCCTGAGATATTTAAAGAGGAGATAAGAATAGTACTAAGAAAAGGGAAAGCTAGCACACTGGTTTGAGGATTATTCAGGTATCAGAAGAAGAACAAAAGACATCAAATAAAATCTAGGAGCTTATTAATACCCTCCCAAAAAGTGAGAAAACATCATCAGTTACACCAGCCTACATGCCTATTCTCCTATCTCTGTGAGAATCATCTATATACATCAATTGAGAATTTATTAATAAGGAATAAATAGGCTTTTACCACTGACATTCAACATTGGCCAACATATTTACCATCTCACAATTAATTCTTGAGATGAAGAGAATAAATATCTCTAAAATACAAGACATACTTTTTTTTGTACAAGGCAAATATGGGCATTTGTTTTGCCTGAGTATGTCTGTTATAAATGTCTTGTTTTTCTTTTTTTTTCCTTTGGAGGGATTAAGAGAGAAAATAAATGCCTGCTAATTGAAAACAATGTTTTGTTTTTTTTAACTTAGAAAGAATACAAGATCTCATATTGTCTATTGTCTTTTGATTATGAAAAGGCATTTGGTTCAGTAAAATAAAACACTGTCTTCTAGGCTCTTTCACATGAAGGAATCTCCAACCCAATCAAGATCACTGGGGATTATTTGGAAGATATAACAAAAATCCCCCTTTCTCCAATGATCTGCCAATAATAAACTCCAGGTGAGGGACAAAGTAGGAAGATACAAGCTTGTCAAAATAGTTCTCACAGTAGTAAGAGAGGATTCAGGGTCAAGTGCAGATTGAGGAGAGATTTTCAGTAGATGCTGACTCCTTCAGATGTTCTTGTTTGCAAAAGATCTTGTGTCTATTATATCAAGCCCCAAAAATATCTGTAATCACTCCACCGCGTTTAACCTATTCATCCATATAGGTAAGACCAATTAAATGAAGAATTATAATACACAATAAGAGTTTCACAGACTGTACAGCTGAACAGCGGGCTTGACCCAGAATTAAAAAAGATGACAGAAGTCTAGGTTGCTTTCAGAACATTGCAAAAATTTTTTCCTGTATCCATGTTTCCCATAAAATCAAAGATCCATCTTTTCAATACTAACATTTTACTGATGTCCACATATAGGAGAGAGACATGGAATGCTACTGACTCAATGACTAGATATGAATATCATAGAAAGCAAAGCAAAGTACATAGCAAGCATCAGTAAGATACCACAATCAGTGAATAACTCCAAATAACAGGCATAAAGAATGTCATCAAAGATCTTTTTGAGTATTTTGCAGATTTGGATATGTCTCTAGGGCTTCCAGTTTGAAATATCTAGTATGTAATATAGAACAGAAGTTTGTTCAGTTAAGAGTCTGGGAAACTAGAGATATAGACCTTAGAGAACAGATTTAGAGATATCTATATAGAGACATACAGACCATCTGCATAAAGATATTAATTAAATCCATTGAGACTGATAAGGCCACCAGGAAGAAAAAAAAAGAGTGAGAGAAAAGAAAAAAAATGACCCAGAACAGAACCTTGGGTAACACTCTTAGAGGGTAGGATAAGAAAATAATTCAGTAAAGGAGACTTGAGAAGGAACAGTCATGCAGGTAAGAGAAACAAAACAGGGCAATGTCAGTATCAAAAGAGAAGAGGATTTATCAATAGGACTGTATGCTGCATCAAGGTCAAGAAGATATGGATTAGGAAAGACCATTAACTAAGATGGCAATTAAGAGATCATAGGTGACTGGAGAAAAGTTTTATTTAAGTGATGAAGTAAGAAACTATAATTCAAAGGGTTGAAAAATAAGAGTGAAGAGAAGGGGAAGGAACTAGTGATGTGCTCAGAGGTAGGAGAATGCAGGACAACACTGGTGAAAGGTTAATAGGGTAGAATAAACAGGGAATAATGTAAAATAAGGCTGGAGCCACCTGGTGGAGACATTAAAAGGTTAGGCTAAGAAATAAAGTTCTAGGTAATAAGAAATAGCTAGCTAGTATCTCTCAGCAGGGCAATGAATGTGTTTGTACTTTTAGGAAGATTATTTTGGCAAATGTTTAAAAACAGAGTTTGGAAAAGGTGCTGTAAGAAGTGGGAACTAGTTAAGAAGTTTCAGGAAACCTTTCTCTTCTAAAAATGATTTTATTTCTCTGAAATTTTAAAGTACTTTGTACTTTACGAGCACCTGTCACATTCTGTTTTTGCAATCTAGTTGTTTGCACACCCTGCTATAACTCCTGCTAGTCTGAAAGTTCTATGAGAACAGGGAATTGTCATCATCACTGTAATTTCCACAACTCCCAGCAAAGCATTTTACATGTAATAGATGATCCCAAAAGCCTACTGAAATAAATTGAGTAACTGATTGGTATTCTACTGGCAGAGGCCCTAACATACATTTTTTTTTCTCTTTACCCCCCAACAAAAGTTAAGCATCTGGAAATGTCAATGAAATGAACCTCTCCTTTAAATTCATCATGCCCTAACTTCAGGAATGAATGGAGAAACCATGTCCTCCTTGAAGGAGAGGGGGCAGTTTTCTATTTTTTTGTTTTTGTATCCCTAAGTACATAAAGCACAATGCCTTCCATATAGTATAATGCTTAATAAATGTTTGTTGAACAAACTAGAGGAGATCTAGCATAAATGATCTTTAGGGTGAAACCTGTTATGAATCTCTTTAAGATCAGGGTCCTTAACCTAGGGCCCATTAGCTTTTTAAAATATTTTGATAATGGTATTTTAATATACAACAATTGGTTCCTTTTGTAGACTTTAGTATTTCGTTTTTATGCATTTAAAAACATTATTCTGCGAAGGGGTTCATAGGCTTCATCAGACTATGAAATTGATCTGTAACTCAAAAAAGGGTAAGAACCTCTGCTTTCAGACAACTTATCCTCATACAGAAACAATTTCCTCCTAATTGTATTTCTGCTATTTGGATTTTTACATAGATGTCATATACTTCTAGTTATTTATATGAGGGCTCATAAAATTTAAATACAGAAATTTATTCCTCAACAAAAATTAGATGAGAAGTTAAATAGTATGTGCTAGATTTAAGAGTCAGAAGAGACATGGGATCAAATTCTTCCTCTAAAACTATGAGTAAATCATTTCGCCTCTCTACACCTCAATCTCCTCATCTGTAAAATGGCAAAAGACCTCAAGAATTTACCTCAAAAGAATGTTGGAAAGATCAAAAGGGCTAAATGTTTAAAACTTGCAATCTTGATATAAGTATTTAAAACTCAATTATTAATAGTATAAGATAGCATATGATATAAAATAGTATACTAGCTCCTTTTTTACCTTTTAAATATTTGTGTATACACATGCACAAACATACCTCATGTATTGGGTAAATTATCATAAAGAAGAGGTCTATGAGATTAAAAGAAGAATGCTCTTCATGGAAAACATTCCATCCCTAAATATTGACTTTGGAGTCAGAGGACTTCAAATCTTCCCCCTAGCAATCCCTGTGTCTTGGTCAAGTTACTTAACAACCCTGGGCCTTAGTTTCCTCATCTATAAAACAAGAGGTTGAACTAGATGGTCTCAGAGGTTTCTTCCAACTTTTTAGTCTATGATTCTTCTCTTGCAATGCCCTACCCCGCCTCTAGCCAGAAGGATCACAGGGCAAGAGTCTCCCTACTCTACCTCCCTACTCTAATTCATCTTATACTCAGCTGTTAAACTGATCTTCCTAGAGTGTCCCTGTCACCACCCTCTCCAATTAAATAAATTCCACTGGCTCTCTACCACCCCAAGATCAAATATAATAAAATCTGTCCGACTTTTAAAACTCTTTATAAACTGGCCCTTTCCTATCTTTCCTGTCTTCTTACAACTTATTCCACCCAAAATACTCTGAGATCCATTGAAACTGATTTCCTAGCTATTTCTTGAACAGCACCTGCTTTCTCCCAACTGGGCTTTTTTTTTTTAATGTAGAGTGTAAATCTTTATTATTATGTAGATCAAGCAAAAGTTTGGTAGGATTGTAATCTCATTGGTCATGGACAATGTGTCTCCTATAATGCAGTCTGGGCATTTTCAGTGATTGTCCCCCATGCCTCTTCCTCTTCCTCTCCATCTCCTGATTTCTTTGAAGTCCCAGCTAAAATTCCACCTTCCACAAGATGATCCAAATTTCCAGATACCAAGTATGACTTCTCTTTGTGATGACCCCCAATTTACTTTGTATACATTTTGTTTGTACATAGTTTTATGTATATTGTTTCCCCCATTAGACAGTGAGCTCCATGAGAGCAGGAACCCTCCTTTCTTTGTATCAATCCCCAAAGCTTAGCATGATGGGTGGCATGCAGTAGGCATGTGTCTACTTAATGCATGTCCTAATCTGCCTGCCACCCACTACTACCCTATGGTTAGAAAACTCCTACTGACATACTCCCCCCTTCCCTGCATTAATCACCAGCTACCCAGAAATAAATTGTTCTCACCCCACAATTCCCACTGTCTCATACCAATCTCCTTAAACTTATCTATGCCATGATCTAAATCTTCCCACCCATTCTACTCTGCCTGCTCTAATTCCTGTTCAATAATGAGAAAAGTTCCCTTCATTATAGACTTGATCTCTCATATTTCCTTCCACTTATCTGCTCTCATTGCGTCCCTAGCCATTCTCTCTTGCCCTTACTTCAACTTCCCTCACACCCAACCCCCAAACAGTGGTCCTGGAGGAAGAGTCAGAAATGCTCCCTATGTATCACTATATCTCCCAGTTTCTTTCCCTCACTCAGTAACCTCTGCTGCTTTATGTTTACTAATACTTTGGATCTTTTTACCAAATCATTGTGGCTGTTTTGTCTACCAATCCCCACATGTCATTCTGATTCCTCTCTTAAGGAGTTCAACATTTGGCTATCTGTCCTGCTCTCCTCAAAAGCCTGATCTTAGCCTGGTGGCATTCAATATCAATGATAATGCAGTCTCAAGCCCTAACTTCCCAGTTCCTCAACCTCCCCGGGACCTATTCTTCCACTCAACCTCCCACAAATATTCCATTTCCTTGATGAAACACTATGGAATTTCCCTATGGGATCACAATTTCCTTTCATTCCATCACTCCATATCCCTCACTCTTCCTCAACCTGCAATCATCCTTATCATAACCTCCAGTACTTCCAATCCTTAGTACTCTCAGGCCATTCATTACCTCTGCTTTGACCTATTCTCTTTCCAATCTCCACACAAAAGTTCAACAATTCAGCTCTGCACAGTTTTCTATTATGAAATCCCTTCTCGTTTGGTACTGCTGCTGCTCAGCTGTCTCCTAAGCCTAGTTCTTGATGATGGCCATTAAGCATTTCCTCCAATCTGTTCTGCTGCTGAATAGATCTAGGAAGAAGTCGCAAAATCTTGCTAATTGGGTACATTATAAAAGTATGTTATACCACTTCAATTGGGTTCTCACTCCAACAATGCAATCCTCTCATTCCTTAGCTGATTCCCTATTTCATTCTGTCACAGAAATGTCAAACCTTTCTTTCCTCAAACTTTCATCTCTTCCTTTTCCCCTGTGCTCTCATTTTAACACTCCCTTTATTGACAGTTCCCTTCAAGTCACTCTATATGCCTAAACCCTTATACCAACTCTACTTTCTCTCCTTTCTTCGAGTTTCTTTGCCAATGCCAATTCCCTTTGCATTTTACTCTTCACACCATCCACTCCAATTTTCTCTAGGAAGTTGCCCCCACAATCATTCCCCCTCTCAAATCTTCAACTTCTTTCAATCTACTAGGAGTCATAAAAGCATATATCAAGTCTCAATTTCTCCACAGAGCTTGCCTCCCATCTCCAATGCTTCCTGGACATTTCAACCTGGAGGTCTTAGAAATATCTCTAGCTCAACATGTTCCTTCAAATCCATCCCAACCCTACTTCCTCATTTCTATTGACCACACCACAATCTTTTCAGTCTCTTATGGCAATAATCTTGGTACATCCTCAAATTCTCATTCCCTCTCACCTCACTTAACTAACTGCCAAATTTTGCCATTTCTACATTTAGTATCTGCTTTGCAATGCAAAGCCTTAAACAACTGCCTGGGGAGTTAAGAGGTTTACTCCTTCACACAGTTATTGTGTGTCAAAGGTAGTAGCACTTGAGTCCAGAACTTCTGTACTCTGAAGCAGACTACACCCATTATACAACACTGCCTCTTTTAATATCACTACAGATTTTCAAAGGAAAAGAAAGGATTCCATGCCCTATATCCTAGCAGGATTCTTCATGACTATTGAGTTAAAGGCAATAAAAATGACCCTTTACTCACTAAGTCATTGTTATGCTTTATTACAGCATGCCTAATTGTTTGTGAAATTATAAACTATGAAATAGAAATCTAGAAAAGGGCCACACCTCTTAGGAAAGGGAAGTACACTTTATCACCGATCAGTCAACAAAGGAAGGACTGGAACCACTTTCAGACTAAATGCTACAAATTGACAGGAACTACACAAGATGTCTAGAATTTGATAAGAAATTCAATTGGTTTAGGTGCCTTGCAGGCAGGAATCACAGGAGGCTATCTTAGGGAGCATGGAAGCTGGCCATGCAGTAAGACCAGGCAAAGACCCTAATTATAAGGGATATAGATACAGACACTCATCAAAGTATAGGAATCATCTTAATTGGAGAGTCCAACAAATACTGTCTGTCCTGAGCTGCTGATCTGAACAAAGAAATGCGCCAAAGACAAAAGAGTCTAAGTCAAAAGAGAAAATGAGAACAAGATACCCTTTAAAGAACTTGAGCCAGAGAATATTAAGATAGTCCCACTCTTTGGGGCAGCTAAGTGGCTCTGAAGGTAGAGAATCAGGCCTAGAGAGAGGAGGTCCCAGGTTCAATTTAACATCAGAGACTTCCAAGCTGGGTGACCCTGGGCAAGTCACTTAACCCCAATTGTCTTGCCTTTACTGCTCTTTGTCCTTGGAACCAATGCATAGTATTGATTCTAAAAAAGAAGATATGATTTAAAAAAAAGATAGTTCCATTTCTTTGAAAACTCATAAATTTTACACTTAATTTCTCATCCTCAAGAAAAGAACCACTATATTTTTGTCTTTGTATCCCCCACAACTTAGCATAAGAGTTATCACATGCTGAACAAAAGTTTGTTGATTGTCTGACTTTTTCCCTCAATTGCCTAAGTTTCTTTTGACAAGATGACTTCGAAAAAGCTGCGATCTAAATGAACTGATGCAGAGCAAAATAAGCAGAACTAGGAGAACACTGTACAAAGTAAGGACGATATGTACAATGATCAAATGTGAAATACTCTCAGCAAAACAGTGATCCAAGACAATTCTGAGGGACTTAGGATAGAATGCTATCCACATCCAGAGAAAGAACTGGTGGGAGTCAGATGCAGATCAAAGCCTATCCTTCAGATTAGTTTATTTGCAGTTTATTGGATTTTCATTTGTATGGATATTCTCTTACAACAATGACCATTAGGGAAGTATGTTTCGCATGATAATACATGTATATCATGTTGCTTACCATCTTGGGGGGGAGGGGAGGATGGAAGGAAGGAGACAATTTTAATCATAATTTCAGAAATGTTGATTGAAAGAGTAATTCCCACATAACAAAAAATGGCATTCAGAAGGAATTTTTCATTTTTCAAATAATCCAAAAAGGTACATGAACTTTTCAAATTCATAATAAATATATAAATTAAATTGGGGAGACAGGAGACTTCAACATATTCCTAAACTAAACTAAAGGGGGGAAAGTGTTTATTTGTATTTGGGTCAATTAATGCTGGTGAAAGTGAAATTCTACTGACAAGTCAAAGTTTACAAAGAGTGGCAGAGATACAGGGGTCATTAGCCTCTACAGAGTTAACCTTTCAGTTAGACCCACTAGACAGAAAACCTCAAGTAGGAGAAATGGGAGTTTAATATTGAATGTTATACACTACCCAAGTATATACCATTTCCTCAAAATGTTCTGTCCACTTTGATTCAGAAGATTAGAAATAAAGCAGACACTGGTAACTAGCAACTATTAATTCCTACAGTGACTAAAAACAAAGAGTATATTGTTTTACAGAAAATCAGACACTAGCTCCTGGGTTTATGATCAAAAGCTTAATTTAAAAAATATACTTGAAAAGAAGTGTAAATGCATATGAATGCAGAAAAATAAACCATTTTAATTTCTTTTAAATATCTGTAAAACCTCTATAAAATATAATTAGAAATACAATATAGCAAAGCAAAATATCGTGATATATGCAACAAAGACATGTATGTAGCAAATATTAGCAGTGAAATGAGTACTTATGACTATTTATTTTCAATTACCAACCAATTCCAGAGTTACCTAAAGCACCAAGGTCAAGTCAGTCAACAAATTCTCCCCTAACTAAAGCGGATTGACTTGCCCAAGGCCACAAAGAAAGGGTTGGTGTCAGAGGGATTTGATCTTTTGTTGTATAAGACTGTCTATCTTTTTACTCTACTATTAATTCTGAATTTACTGTACTATGCTTTTGTTTACTACAAGTAAGTCATTAAGTTTATTTGTTCCAACCCTTAACTCACCAAAAGTGACCACCAAATAAATTCTTGGGCAATGTTTCCTACAAACATTGAGAATATCTTCCATGTGTTAACAAGTCAATGATGAAAAACATTCAAAGACTGCTTTCCATCATTTTCAGTCAAGAAGGGCATCTTCAAGTAAACAAATATCACAAGTAATTATACCAAAAAGAATAAAAACCCTCTCACTTCCATCATTTGTATGTAAAAATGATAAATAGAAATCAAGGGGGTAGGTTAGTTTCTAGCTTCTATATGTATTTGAGCCAAGTCACTGAAAACAGACTAATAAACATCATATCACATGCACAAATTCAAGGAGCAAGCCTTAGATCTAAATACAAATGAAGTAATGAAATCTGAGCAACTCAGAATTAGTGAAGCTTTATGACATTCAGGAGATAGCAAATGGATAAACAAATATATAGGGAAAAGAAACTGAACTTTTGTGATAACACTTCACCTAGCTTTGAGACAGAAGAGAAAACGTACACACCCTAGTGAGTTTACATTAAGCTCCAAAGATAGGAGCTTAAAGTATTTTGTTTGCTGAAATTCACAATAAAGCAATAGATGAGCTTGTATATGGTTGCTATATATAACATATGTCCTCATTTATGCTAAAGATTGGTTAAAATTACTGAAAAATGATTGCATATCTATAATAAGTAAAATCTCAGATAAACTCTAGACATCATTGGTAGTAACATATAAAAAGAATGTATTTGTCCTTTCTTTTTGCAAACAGAAAACAGAGTAAAAGGGTTGCATATATGATTATAATTTTATAATATGTAATAATAATAACATTATTATTACATATTATAATCACTCTTCTATGTTATCTTACTTAATTCTTTTTAGAGTCCCTACATTGTGGAGAAAAATTAATTGGAAGAATGATAAAAGGTTTTCTGATGTGGTAAGACAATTTATCAATAAATTTTTTAAAATACTTGGATATATACTGTGTAGTGTGCTTTTATGTAAGACATTTCTCTTCACCTCCAATAAAAAAAAAGAATTAAGGTAGGTATCTTTCTAGTCAGTTGATTTGTGAATCACTTAATCTTAAAGTTCATAATAAATCCACACCTAAGTCTTTATCAACTCTAAATATTCATGTAGCAAAATACAATCTGAGAAAAATAAGCAATCTGCATTTGGACTGGAAATAAAACATTCAGTTGATTTTGTAAAAATAAAACTTCACTGTGTAATTATGATTAAGTTTAGCCTTGGTAAAAGATGTAAGAAAATGTGCCTCCCTCCCTTCATTGCAGAAGTGGAGAATCATGAACGTGCAACATTACATAAGATGTTAGTTAAGGTCCATCTATTAATTCTTGTTACAGTCCTGCCGCCCCCCACCTCCCTCCACTTTTACAAGTCTTTATTACAGGGGAAGGCTGGAGAGGTAGGGGAGTGGGGACTGGTATATACAGAAATTAATGTCAGCCAACAAGCTTTTATTAAATAGTTACTGTATGTCAGATTTTGTGCTGAGCATTACCTATAGAAAGGTATAAACATTGTTCCTGACCTCAAAGAGATCATGGGCAAGTAACTATGCAGATATAAGATATATGTGTTATAAATAGAGAGTAATCCTAGGTTCAGATCTTTCGAGAGTGAGGACAGCAGGGACTATGTTAAAACCGGGCTTAAGCTGAGTCTTAAGGGGAACTAGAGATTCCAAGAGACAAAGGTGAAGAAGGTGGGCTCTCCATAAATAGGAAACAGGCACAGATGCAAGTGGTGGAATGTCATACATAAAAAAACAATAATTAGGTCATTATAGTTGGGCCACAGAGTTTGCAGATGGAGAATAAATGCAAAAAATCCAGGACAACAAGGAATATCCAGTTGTGAGAGTATTAAATGACAAAACAGAGGAGATTATATGGGAAGTCACGGGAATTTACTGAAATGGGGAAGGAAAGGGGTAACGGTCACATTTTATTTTTCAGAAAATCATTTTAGTGACTGAAATGAGAAGAGATGCAGAGACCCTTCAGAAGATGTTGCAATAGTCCAGGGACAAGGGGATAAGAACCTACACTAGGTAGGTGGTGGCCTTGTTGGATATAAATTGGGCAACTGGCAAGGAGAGTTTGATGAAGGGAGATTTGAGAACAGAGGGAGACATGAGTATTTTGAAGAGTTGCTATGACAAGTATAATACAATTACTGAATTATAAAAAAACTACCTTGCTGTATTGAGAACCCAGTTGAGACATGTAACAAATTTGTAGGAGATTCATGCTGATTTCATGATTTCTACCTCTATTCAAGTAGTACATGAGTAGTAGCTAAAGAGAGGGATAATGGGAGTAACCCAGGGTTAGGGTATTATGTGATGCAAAAGGCATCAACTAAAAAAAATTGATGGGAAAAGAATAGAGTGGGACCCTTTCCAAAATATTTACAGGAGTTTAGTTATAAAATAAAGTGTATTTATATTTTAGCTATCAGCAAATAGGAAATAAATTTATTTCAATAAAATTAAGGCAATTAAATTGAGCTTTAAAAAAAATCAAAAGACTGAAAATGAAATTCTCTAGTAAAAGTCAATAGAATAGGAAATGACTCAATCAACTTTGGATGAGAAGATAAAGAAGCTCTTCAGTAAATATTAATAATATATCAATTATGTCATGTTAGTATATCTTAAAATAAAAGAAATGCTGTATTTAAGGATGTTTTCTATTTTCAAATGAAGAATTTCCTTAAGTACATAAAGCCAGGTTCTAATCAATTTATCTGAAAGGATAAAAGTTCTAATGGTTTAAGAGAATCTTCAACTAGCTGAGAATCAAATGACAAAAAAAGATCTAAAACAGAACAAGCTCCTTATGATAATTTTCCTGTTTGTCTTTGTATCCCAGCTACCAGCAAAAGGTCTTATAGACAGTAAACACTTTATGCATGATTGTTGAAATAAAAAGAAAAGTGAAAGTCTATTAAGAAGTGACAAGAATTCTGTCAGTTCATACTGCTCTAATATCTAATACTTAAGACCTCAAGTCTTAAGATTCAGTGGCAGAAACACAAGTGAATACCATTGCTATTGCAAAACAAAAGTGAATTATGACCTGATTTAGCGAGTCTATTCAAATATGGCCAAATTACAGCATTTAAAATACATTTGCTGAGGAATGTCTGCTGCATCTATCCACTGGATGACAAGGTCTTTATATAGTTTCTCACTACTCTCATTGATTAACAGATTAAGATTCCTTCATTTTCTGTAGCACTCAAAAAAAACGGTCTATCACATAATCTTCAGCAAAGATGAAAAAGTTAAGATACAGATGTTGGTTTCAAGTTGATCAAAATACCACTTTTCAGAAGTCCATAAAGGTAGAAAAATCAAGTGTCAAAAATGTATGTGTGTGCGTTTGTGTTCAATTAAAAAGCAAGATTAAACAAATATATATATTTGAAAATGATTGCCTTCTATATTTATTTGCTAATGCATAGTATAAAAAATCCAGAACACATAAATTTTAAATTTTAATGTGGAAGCAGACAAGCAATGCATCTGGATTCAAGAACAAAGGAAGGAAGCAGAGAGCACCGAAGAAAATGCAACCAGGAGAATCACATAAATAACACTGAATTAAGCAAAGAAAGAAGTCAGTTTAGGCATATAAGGTTAAATAGGAGGCAGAACAAAAGTTTAGGGTATAATAAGTCAGTCAGAGATAACCAGCTAATGATAAAGACAATTCTGAAATGAGTTCTTCTCTTAAGGCAGTCTTCTTGCTCTCTTCTCCATTTTATATATCTAGGTAGGTGTGGATAAGCTCATAACCCACCAGTGTTACCCATAACTAGAAATTCAGTGTCCTGAAGTGAACATTCTCTCTACTTAAAGCAGAGATATTATAATTGTCAGTCAATACATATTTATTATGTGCCTACTATGAACCAAGCACTGTGCTAAATGCTGGGGATACCAAAAAGAGGACCCCCAAAAAGTCCCTGACCTCAAGGAGCCGACATTGTAATGAAGGAGAGAAACAAGAAAAAAAATATTCACAAACAAGTTATATACAGGGAAAATAGTAAATCATTAAAATTCAGAGATATTTTTAAAGTCTTCCTGTAGATGTGATTTTAGTTGGGCCTTGAAGGAAGCAGGGAAACCATAGGCAAAAGTGAGAGAGAACATTTCAGCCATGGGAGGCAGAGAAAATGACCAGGTCTGTGTGTTCACTAAATCAACGTGTCTGGGCAAAAAGAAAGGTGGAAGAAGCCCAAAAAGGGAGTGGAGTTTTGCAGGAATGTAATAGCCAATTCTGGGTGTGATCCTGAAGGCAGGAGACCACTTGGAGTGGTAATGTGGTTGGAGGGACTTAAGGAAATTACCTTAGCAGCTGAACAGAGAGAGGCTAGACTGGAGAGCAGGCTGGTCAAGCAGCAGGCTCGTGCCATAGGCCAAGGGTGAAGAAATGAGGGCCGGCACCAGGGTGGTAGCAAGGTTAGAGGAAAGATAAGGGCATATTCGAGAGATATTGGAAAAGTAAAATCAGCAGGTCTTAGCCATACATTGGACCTGAGGGAGGAGAGATAGGGAAGAGTGAGTGGAGGCCCTGGGAGAATAGAGCTGCCCTCAACAGTATTAGGGAAATTCAGAGGGAGAAAAGTTTATTTAGAAAGATATGAATACAAATTGGAACGTGTTGAATTTAACATGTCCTATATGTCCAGTGGTGGCAAAGAATTAGTAAGTGAGGAGATGCCCATCATTTGGGGAATGGCTAACAAACTATGGTCCAGGAATATGATGGAATACTGTAAGAAATGAGGATGAAAAGGATGGTTTCAGAAAAAACCTGGGAAGACTTATATGAACTGATACAAAGTAAAGTGAGCAGAACCAGAAATAAGACAATTCAAATATTAACTGCAATATTGTAAAGATAATCAACTTTGAAAGACAAAGTAGCACTGACCAGTGACCAACCACAATTCCAAAGGACTCATGAAGAAACATGTCATTCATCTCCAAAAAGAAAGCTGATTGGAGTACAAACAAAAGCATATTTTCTTTCCTTTCTTTTTTTTTTAAGATACAGCTAATGTTGTAATTTGTTTCTCTTGCCTTCTTAATGGATGGAGGAGAATGAGGGAGAAAGAATTCAGAACTGAAAATAAAACAAATTTTTTAAAGTATTACTATGCTAGAACTGAATTAAAGAAGAATCCAACAACAGATTGGACATATCTGTTGCCTGAGGATGAGCTGAATTTGGAAAGGATCACCCCCAGACTGGCTAGAAGATGAGGAATTTTTTTTGGAATTTGAAGATCATTTACTAAATTATAGAAGGACTGGGATCTGAGATGGTGAAGTATTCCTCTCCAACTACTACACAAATGACACTCAATGCAGCACCATTATTGTGCATACCATTAAAATGTCCTAACTTTTGTTAAAAATTGTAATTGGTTACAACTCTAAACTCACCTCCAACTATATTAGGATTTCCTCACTCCAAATTTTTTTTAATTATCAATCTAATATATGGTAATATTATGTCACAAGACTGTAACTGATTATTAATTACCACAGTGTCAAACAAGATTCTGACAAAACCAATGACTTCTCCAATTTTTATTTCAGCTCTTCAACCAGTTATGGTCCTCTTTACTTCTCAATTATTCAGAATTAAAAGATAAATATTCCTCACTCAGGGAGGTGATTATGAATTTTCACTAGTATTACACTCAGCAAGTTAAGCAGAAAACATTACTGCCATTTTGAGTGAGGTCCCATGGCTGTATGCCTCAAGTTTGGGGGTTTTTCTTAATACAGTGCCAATTTTAAATAGATTTTCTTCTCCAGGACAAAAATTGCATTTTCATTTGTTTTCAGGACTGATAAAGTATGGTGTTGCAAAAGAGCAATAAGCTAGGCAATTGGGGCGAAGTGACTTGCCTAGGGTCAAACAACTAGGAAGTATCTGGGGTCAAATTTGAACCCAAGACCTCCAGTCTCCAGATCTGACTATCTACTGAGTTCCTAACATATTCTTAGCAAAATGATTGATTTTTCATCTGGAGTCCACCTGGTATATGTCTCCTCCAAAGCTCTCTTCCTGAGTATAAGCCTTCTCCCTTTGCTCTCCAAAATCACCCTTTCCTCTAATCCCATTGTCTTTGAGGAAAAAAGGGTTGGTGGCCCCCTGATTATTCCCTACCCTTTATCTCCCATATCCAACTAGCTGCCAAGACCTATTGATTTTACTCCCTCTCTTAACATCATTGCCTCCTCTTCAGTCACTCCACCACCTTAACACAGCATTACCTCCCATCTACTGTTCTTAGAATGCTTTCTTCATATGTACTTTCCCCTTACTTCAAACCATATTTCATCCTACTTCCAAGTAAATCTTCCTCATGCACTAATCTGATCATATCATATCACATCTATGATCCCTCCAACTGATCCTATTGAGCACTAAGTAGAGATCAAATTCCTTAGAATAGAACCCAAGACTCCTCAATCTTTTTTCCCCAAGATAACTTTATATTATTCCCTTTAATCTCTCGTGCCAGCCTAAACGCTCTGTACTCTCCTGCTAAAGTCTCTAGTAGTCTCCTCCTTTGAAAATCCAACCATCTTTGCCTATTAAGGTACCCTCAAGAACCAATTCAAATGATACCACTTTACTGGATCCTTCCTAAACTGCACTCCTTCCCATCAAAATGAAAATCTCTCTCCTGTTCTTCATGTAGCACTTTATTCACTCCAGGAATGCATTTTATCAAGTTCCTTTTGGATTAGGATTGTGTATTCTAGTAGATTGTCGGCTCCTTGAAGGCAGGGAATATATTTTATTCATATTTGCATGCCACTGTAGCTAACACAGAACTCCATATATAATAGCTGCTTAATAAATATATTCTCAAATGAAATTGGAGGGGGCTGCCCCTCACACCAGCCATTCATTCACTTGTTTAATCATTAGCCCAACCAGTCCCTCATTAGACAGTCTATCAGCTGAACTGCTACTAAAACTCACCACCTACCTCAATGAATGTCAACGGTAAAACAAATTTTTTAGGCCTAGTATTTATCCAAAAAGCTTTTTATGTTGTAGTTGTACCCTTTTGCCTGCCTGATATCCTGTATTTATGCCCCTTTTCTAGAACCCCAACATATCTAACATCTTCTAGGCCTGCAACTTTCATCCCAGAAGTCTCCTTGGTATATAACTTGGTATAACTGTCTTTGACTGATATGATGGAAAACCAAGCAGGATTCCACTCCTCATAAAAAAATTAAAAACAAAAACAAAAAACCTGAGCTGATGCAGAGCAAAGCTGAAACAGAATTCTGGTGAGAGCTCAACACCATGAGGGATTTCCTCCTCTTGCTGTGACCTAAAACCAATAAGACTAATGTTCCTTGTTTATATGCCTGCCTTCCCAGCCTTGTTTTAGGGACCCCAAGTCTCTGTGTGGAGAGGGAGGAAAGAGGGTAAAAAGAAGGGAGTTGGGTTGTCCTAGTTCCCCCTTCCCTCACTGCTCTTGCCTATTTTGATTTGGAAGCAGCAGCTATGGCATCAGTTGGGGAAGGGGAATGTGAAAGAAAATTGTGCTGACCCAGCAACATTTTGGGCCAGATTTTGTCACAATTTCCAAATATGGTCTAATTCATCCTCTCATTTTTCTAGCTTACTCCTACAATTCACAGAAAGACAAAAAAAAATGTAGATTATTTCCCCAGAAATTTCTACTCTTCCAGGACTAAACTGTCCTCTAATTGAATCCTAAAGAAACATACAAGAAGAATGAAGAAAACAGTGGCTAGGTGAGGAATCCTGAATCTGTGTCTTGGTCCCACAATGAACCCACTGCATTGATGCTTTCATGTGGTGCTCTGGCTCTCCAGGAGTATGGTGGCTCTTCTAGAGGATTAACCAGCACCAGGGTAGCTCCATCTTTAACACAATGCTTTCAATCCCTTCCCAGAGGCTGGAATTAAAGACACTTGACTCAAGAATGCCGACCTACATTTTCCTGGAAATTTATATACTCTGATCTCTGTGCTGACATCTTATACCATCCTGGAAACATGTGTACCTGTCTCCTCAGAGATCAGTTTACTTGAGTTTACTGATGATTGGATTCTCAGGGTCACAAGTCTATTTCTATGATCTTCAAGAGTTTATTTGTTTTTGGATCCTGACGCTATTTTACTTTATAGAACAAAAAGCAGATGCAGAAGGAAAGAAATAACTTCTGTATGCCCAAGAACCTCCTTGTTTCTCTGTCTGAAAGACAGCCCAGAGTGAAGAGCCTGCAAGATGAGGGAGTCCTGAAGGCCTTCAGGCAAATGTATTTCTGACCCTTAGCTGTGTGACCATGACTTCTCTATCCAGTTTCCTCATCTGCAAAATGGGTTTAATACCACCTCTAGCACACCTTCTTCACAGGGCTGCTGTAAGGTTCAAATGAGATGTTGTAGATAAATCAATGAATTAATGAATATACAATTAGTAATTACATGTAAATATATAATTTATAAATTATATAATAAATGAAAGAAAAAATTAATTGCCATGAATACAGGTGGCCCTTCTTACTAGAACCACCTAGAAAATTCAGCAGTGAAGTTCCTACTTAGCCCACACTTCCAGAAATATGGTCTGTTCACTCCTTTTCCTAATTTATGGGGGGAGCCACTATGAAAAGACTGTTTTTTCAACATAGGATCACAGAGGGGGTTTAGAGGGTCTTAAATATAAAGCTGAAAGGGACCTGAGAAAACATCTCATTTTATAACTGAAGCACAAAGGGAGTGACTTGAACAAGATGAAGCAGGTTGCATGTAACAGCTGGAATTTAAAGCCAGGTCCCAATTCCAATCCAATATTCTTTCTGGGATGAGCCAACCAGTTTTAACTCTATGTTCAACCATACGGGTCAATCATCAAGTGTTTATTAATTGCAAGTCATTTTATTTGATGATAAGAATACAAAAAAAAAAGTGAAATAGTCCCTGCCCTAAAGGAGCCTACATTCTATTGGGAGACAGTATGTATATACAAATTTATATAAAATACAAGATAATTTGGCAGTAGAAAACACTTAGGGGAACAGAGGGTACAAATAAAAATCAAACCTTTTGTTCTCTGTTAAAAGATAGTTGCTTTCTGGTTCATTTTTTTCCTGTGACTCATGTCATTGTGGAGTTCTTAAACATATCAAGCAAGCTGAGAATTGAGAGAGACCAACCTTGGAATCTAACCATTACCTGAACAGGAATACTGTCTACAACATTCCTGGCAAATGATGACCTGAACTTATACAGCTATAGACTTCCAGCGAAGGGCTGCCTATTCCACTTTCAGATGGCACTCATTATTAGCAAGATTTTTTCTTAAATCAATCCTCAATCTGCTGCCCTTCATTGGCTACCCATTGATCTTAATCATGCTCTCTGCAACCAACTAGAATAAGTACAATCTTATGGTATGATAGCTTTTCCAGCTTCAAAAACAATTATCACATTCTCACCTCAATCTTCACTTCTGTTAGGCAACCTGAGATAATAGGTTTCAATTAATGCCAAACGTGAAGAGACCACAAACTGAGGACCAAGTGATTTTAGCAAATTGAGAAAACTAATGAATATGTTTGGACAAGAAACCAGGGAGAAGATGGGGGACCAAGAATCCATCTAGAATGTGGGCTCTTAACCTTTTTTGTGTGTTCTGGATCCATTTGGTGAAGTCTTTGAACTCCTCAGAATAATGTTTCTAAATATATAAACTATATAGCATTGCACAGGACACTAGTTATATTGAAATAGTCATCAAAATATTTTAACAAGTTCCTGGATCCACGACTTAGAAAGCAAGAAGGGCTGACTGAAGGGTAAGGGATGTGGGCCTCAGAGGTTGAAAGAACAGTGTGTTCCTAAATATAGGAAAGGACATTTGCACTTAAAAACCAAGAAGATCACAGAAGAGTATGTTCCTTTAACAACTTCAAAGATATTCTAGATGGCTAATAAAGTCATCCAAATAGAATTAAGTTTAAGTGTAACCAAACACAAAATTCATAACAGTATTTAAAACTTTAATATATCCAAGTTTAGGAGTCCAAATGGATCCATGATACCACTAATACTGATGTTCCTTTCAGCAATGGAAATGGAAACTCAATCATTCCTGCTCATTCTGAACAACTTCCATTCAAGCTTCCCCAAATTTTGCCATGCAGGGTCCAACTAAAATGCTAGAAGGCTCTCATTTTGTCCTGATATCTCAAAAATGCAGTGGAGCAATCCAACTACCCACCTGAAATCCTTCATCCTTGCCACATGACCAGTCTATCTTTCTTTCTATCATACATTTTACCTGAAGGCATCTTTTACTCTTGTTCTTCAAAGTTCTTACCGGTTGTATGCTTGTACCCAAGTACTTCTCCATGGACCTCAGCATAATATTAATTTTCCAGTTCTTTGGAGAATGCTATGGTTTATTTCTCAAAGCCATTTAAAAACAATGCTAGAATGCTGTTACTAAAAATGTGGACCTTGTTTCAAGAAGGATGGCATCATTAAAGGGGCTTCTCAGTTTTTTGAAAGTAATCCAACCTAACCTCTGATAGCCATTAAAAAATCCATATTTCCCTCAATTCAGTACCTAGGTATTCTCTGACTGTTATTTAAGGTAGGTTCTTACAACTTTACTAAGACTGGTTCCTCACTGTTGGGATATGACATCTTTATTACATGTTATTTGTCTTTAAATTCCTATTTGATCTCAAAATCCCTTTCCCCATGATACCATCTTTATCTTCAACCTTAGAAACAGGTGAACAAACTTAGCTTGTTACCATTTACTCATGAATGGCTTATAGGGACAAGTTTTTTTGATAAATGAGGAAAGAATCTCATTTCACTCACTTCATTTGGGGGAGGGGAAATTTAATGGTTTGTATAAATAATATTGTTAAAAATTAAAAAAAAGTTTCTAAACTTTCGAAAGTGGGTACTTTATCTCTGTTTCAAAGGTAATGTTCATAGGCCCAGATATAGCTCCAGATGTAGATATGTTAAAGCAGCAAGGAGTACTCATTTATATTTTCTAATTGGTACACATAATATGGTGATATTATCCATTACAAGCACACTAAATTCCAGGCATCAAAGAGATAATTCCACCTCAGCCCTGCCAGTCTACTCTGCTATTCTCTCTATCTACTTCAACCTTATGGCTCTAATGACACACCTCAACTCTGCCTACCTCTTCTTCTGTGCCATCTGGAATTCCCTCTCCATTAACAAAATTCTCTTCATTTTAGACCTCTTTCTTGGATTCCTTTCATCTTCTGGTTCTTCCAGAGAACTTGCATCCTCTCCCTGCCTCCACTACTTCAGATGACACTAGCATTCCAGGACAGTCTTTCTAGAACTTTTTGAGCCTTCTCTCATATTCCCCCAACCCCAACAAAATGATCCTGAAAAGAAAGGCAGAATACTCTTTGCTCCCCACTATCATTTCCAGATTGTCCTTCTGCCAACATCACTCAGGAACATCTTTCTCTTCTGATGTTCATGTCATCCCAATTTATCACCAAATCCAGATCAAGGTAGCCATTATCTATCAACCTCCAAGAGATTCCTTTCCTAGGCAATTCAGTACTTGGCTAACAATTTTCTTCCTCATACCAACTTCTGCCTTTCCACTAGTGGCTTAAGCATATATGTTACTATTCCCCCAAGCAGCTCTACCTCCTAGTTCTTCAATCTACTTAACTCTTTTTAGCTATCTTCAAAACCCATTCCTCCTCTCTACTTCAGTGGTGAAGGAAAATGGTATTAGCTTTGATCTTACCATCATGAATAATTGTTCCACTTCTGTGTTCAAGAACTTTGAAATCCCTTTAGCTGATCATGGTTTCCTAACATTCTATCTTTTCCTTTGTCTTAATCTTCCAAAACTTATTTTTCATATTCACCATGATCTCTAATTGTTCCACTCCTTCCTTAGTACCTTAGATGGTCACTACTGCATTTTCTTCCTTCCTAGTCTAACCCCTTTAGTCAACAAGTTCAATTTTATACTAACCTCTGTTCTTTAATACTTTGTTCTTGTTTCTTTGCCATTGCCAGACCCCAACCTTGACTACTCCCTTCATTTTCTTCCTCTTTTCCTACTGCTACTAAATAAAACTAGAAAAAGTCACACAAATGGTATTGAACAGCATTTACTATAAATTTGTCATCTAATATCAACTCTCTATGGCATGGCAATCATTTTATTCAAACTAATTCCTTATCTCCCTCCCAATAGTGGTCTTCATATGCCTACTCTTAAGTTTCCCACACTTCAATCTGGTATCATTGGCCATTGCCTCTCTTGAACTCAAAACTCTTCACACCATTCCCTACTTACTATCTCCTCTTTAATTCTGGTCTCTGATGAAGAAGAGGTCAACCCCTCTACAAGTCATCTAGATCCCATTTCCTCCTGTCTTCTCCAGTAGATTGCTCTCATTATCATACCTAACTCCCTCTCTGTTTAATGTCTGTCCATCTAACGATTCTTTCTTAGATGTCTACAATGCTCAAGTCTTCCCCACCCTTTAAAAAAACCCTCACTAGTTTCTGTCATGCATGCAAACTATGATCCTATTATCTTTCTTCCTTTCTCAGCCAAACTCCTCAAAGTTGTTAGTACCCTCACTTCTCAACCTTCTACAATCTGATTTCTGAGGATCATTATTTAATTAGACCCACTCTTTCCCAAGTCATCCAGGATTTTTCAATTGCCAATTCAATGGCCCTTTCTCAATCCTCAACCTTCTTGACCTCTATAGCTAGACATTGTTGGTTCCTCCTGGATATTTTTTCTCTGAGGGCTTTTTTTTATTTTTGAATGTTCTTTCTTGGTTCTCCTCCTGCCTGTCTGCCTACTCCTAGTTAGTCTCCTACTCTAGATCATTAACCACGATGTTCCCTAACAATAGGTGTACCTGCACACTCTGTCCTGGACCTTCTTCTTTTGGTTCTCATGAATGGGTTATCTTTAAGCAAGAGCTAATCTTTCTCCTAAGACCCAGTTTCTCACTGGAAATTTAGAACTGGATTTCTCATAAACATCTCAAATTCTTAATGTCTGAAACATAACTCATTATACTTCTAGCTAAGAGATGTGGTGGATAAAATGCCAGAGCTGAAATCAGAAAAAACTGCTTCAAACCTTGCCTCAGGCACAAACAAGCTGTGTGAACCTATACAACCCACTGAACCTTTCAACCTGTTCCTTTATCTATAAAATGGATATAATGGTGGTAGCAGGTATCTCACAGGGTTGTTATGAGGGTCAAATGAAAGAACAGGTCTATATTACCTTGAAAATCTTAAAATCCAATATACTAGCTATCATCAATTCCTCCAAAACTCACTCTTCTGATCTTGCCTATTTCTATAATGGATTTGACATCATTCCACTCACTCAGGTTCATAACCCCCATGTAATTCTTGACTTCTCCTTCTCTACTAAGTAGCCAAATCTCATCATTTTTACCTTTAGACCATCTCTAGAATTTGCCATCTTCTCACCTCTTTCACAGCCACTAAGTACGTCTAGAATTTCATCACTTCTTGCCAAGATTACTCTAACAAAGTCTCCTACTAGTTTCTCTACCTTCTCTACTTCTTTCCCCTCCCAAACCATCTTTCCCACAGTTGAAGAACTCATTTTTCTGAAGTATAAATGTGACCATGCTTTTTCTTTGAATCCCCAGCATATACCACAGGGCCTGGCACATGTCAGTCACTTAATAAATGCATATTGATTTCAGAAGTTCCCTATCACCTCCAGAATCAAATATAATAATCTTATTTGGCACTTAAAATCATTTCACAACCTGGTCCCAATCTATAATTACAGCCTTGGCTGACACCACTCTTCTCCAGACACATAGCCAAATGTACGTTCTTGCTGTTCCTAACATGCATTTACTTATCTGTTGCCTTTGCCTTAGCTGTCCCCTTTGCCTAGAATTCACTCCCTCTTCACTGCCATCTTTCAGAATCCCTAGTTTACTTTCAAGGCTCAGCTTGATTACCACCTTTCACAAGATTTTCCTGATCCTTCAGTGGGTAGCATCTGCTTCTCAAAAATTACCTTGTGTCTTTTTTATAGATATGCCTAGATGTGGACCTATCTTTCCATAGCTAAACTAAAAGTTCCACAAAGGAAGAGATATGTCACTTTTTGCTGTTGTATCCCTAGCAACTAGCACAGTGCCCAGCATATTGTAGGTACTTACTTATTCATTTATTGGCAATGTTTACTTTATCCTTGCCAGGTTTCACCATCCAGTATATTTTACCATAAAACCAGCTCACAGCAGCATGGAAGCTAACAAGGAGGCAAGAATAAGTGATGATTTCAAAGAAGATCTATAGTTACCACCAGTTTGATGAGGGAATAAGAAAAAGAAAGGGAAAAGAACAAATTGTCCTTGGTCTGAAGAAACTGAGTCTCCCCTATTCCCTCTCACAGGAGAATCATGGGGAGTGGAGAAAGAAGACAAGGACCTGAGGAAAGTTATATGGCTATGTTAACTGGCTTCTAGTTCTTCTCTTTTCTCTAGTTTCTTTATTTCCCTTATGCTGGCTCATTGGCTGCACAAAATATCCTACAACAACATAAACCTCAACTCTTTTCTTCCTCACTCCACTACAAAATACTTCTGCCCTCTTACCTCCAAACTTCAAAACCACCATTCCTTCAGTATTGCACTGCTTAGCCTATCCCAGGAATGTTATTTTCCATCTAAAGCCATCTCTTAATAGGTGAGATGTCAAGCCAGGGTAGTTTAAGTTTTTTGTTTTATTGTTTTGCAGATAGAAAGTAGCTACACAGATTGTACATTAAGCACCAGAAGTCTACAAAGGGGAACCCCCATTTCCCTTATTCTCTCTTCCTTTCCTCTTTCCTTTGCTGGAAAGAAAGCACTTAGGACATTTCTTTTTCCCTTTCTACTCCCTTGTTCCATAGCTACTCTTAGGAAGCAATTGATTGGATGAAAAAGAAATGGATCCAGGAATCTTTAGAAGAAGATTCAACCAACTTCTCCATCCAATTCCCACCTTCCACAAGTGACCCTCCCCCCCAAATCTAGAAGTAGAAGGGACCTTCCCAACTCACTAATTTAAAAGATGAGGAAAGTATGCCCAACTGGTAGAAGGATTACTAATTAAAGCAATTTACATGAATTATTTGCAATTTAAGCTTAACTAGAATTCAGTACTACAATCATGAAACTCATAATATCAGAATAACTATCATTACTAATTTCCTGAACACAAGCTCAAGCCTCCTTTCCTTAAAAGTTTAAAAACAAAATCAATTAGAGATTCTTTCAAATAGTTATACAGCATTATTATGTATGGAAGGAAGGAAGGAAGGAAGGAAGGAAGGAAGGAAGGAAGGAAGGAAGGAAGGAAGGAAGGAAGGAAGGAAGGAAGGAAGGAAGGAAGGGAAAAGAATTGGGTTAACCCAATGTAGAAAAATACAAATGAACATTTAGTTTTTGGTTTTTTGTTTTTTTTCTAATGGTTACCAGATAGTTTTAGCTCCTAGGCTAGATCCATTTCTAGTTTGACTCTCAATTAGCCAGGATTAAGGTTAAAGGGCCCTTTAAGTCATTTTGTAAAAGGCCCTTCAAGACTAAAGCAAAATAAACAGTAAAGATGATGAAAATGATAAAATGTTAAATGGAGATCCTAATCCAAGGGAAAGTACTATGTAACAACCTTGAAAAAACTAGAGTAAACAGACTGCTGAGAAGATTTATAGCTGGTAAAGGGTCTAAATCCACTCAAGTGGTGTTTTCTGAGATAAGAGAGTCTCAGGACCAGGAAAATCTGAGTTCAAGTCCCATTTCTGACACCTGTTAGCTGTGTGATTCTGAGCAAGTCACTTATTCTAGGAGACTATGACCTCCAAAATTAGGAGTCAACCTCAGCAGCATGTGTTTCTTTATCTATGAGTGCCCTATACAAATAAAATCAGAGGTCCAGTCCCTATCCCTATCAACTTTAATAATACTTTATTATTATTTAAAACTGTGGACAGTATTTTTAAACTCAAATGATATAAATGATGGTTAAACTCTCAAATCAAACCAAAGAAGTTTACTTAATCTATACTATAAAAGAGGCATTGCACAATATTCACATAGAACCTAAGCACCACAGGCAACAATGTTTCCAAGGAAAAAATGCATTTAGAGTCTCAACAATAGAAAAGAGATTTTCCATCCATTCCCCTGCCAAAGAACAGAAGTGGAGAGATCAGAAAATTCCCTCTTTCATTGCCCCAGCAATTCCTCTGTGGTGTAGATAAGGGCAGAGTGAAGTGCTGAGGGAGAGTCTAGGGAAACTATTTCCTTTTCTTCCCCCTTCACCCTTGACAGCCACTAATAGATTTCCCCAAAGTAAGGCCAAAGACACCTAGCCTAGGGATATCTAAGATTCTGTAAACTCTCAAGCACATATGGGAAGGAAATCATATTCTGTCAGTATTAAAAGTTGAGGTATTCCCAGTATGATACAATAATAGTACCTGGCACTAGTAGGTAGGCTTAATAAATGAGGATTGATTGCTTTGCTTATCTACTTTGTAACAAGAGAGGATTGGGAAAGCACAGGGGCATTTAGCAAATGAAAGCAATGTTTTTGTTTTGTTTTGTCTTTAAAGTATCCACAAGACTAGGATAGTTTTAAGGAGTGGCTGTCAGCATTACTACTTATATGCATAATTTGAGACTTGATTTCATCTATTGTCAAATTCCTCTATTTGATAAACACTTAAACTGAGATTCTTTGCTCTTATTCCCTTAATTGGATAGAGATGGATGCCTGATTTAGTAACTCCCATTTTCAATATTTCGATATGGAACGGTTCAATGACTACTTCCAACTCAAATTTTTGACGTAATAAAATGTTCCTAAAAGTTAGCAGATCTTCTCCACACATTCATTTACAACATTTACATCAGTTCTTTACATCTTGTGGCCTGGATTCCACTACATTTTGAATTTTAAAAAGAAAAAAAGCTGAAACTTAGAATGGTCCTAACCTGTGATAGTACTTCCTAAATAGAAAGAGGTCTTCATAAAATACTTCATAAAGATATTCATCAAGAGTTAACATTTGCACTCTTTATACACCAACAAATAACAGTCGATCAAGACATCAATTAAAGAAATAGGGGGGCCCATCTTAAGATGTCTTATTTACTGCCACACCATTCTAAACTAAAAATTCTCTTAAAATTAAAGGAAAGAAGAAGCAAGCACTTTCTGCAGCCTCTTCCAGTCTCCAAGCTGGGTAAATAAAGGCAATGGCAAATGAGAAGCCGGCCCGACCCCCGCGAGGGAGCGTGGAAGCTCATACTCGCCTTCAGCAGTCCCCGAGAGGAACAGCGGGAAACACCTCCATGATCCCACATCTCAGGCCACCTGAGGGAAGCCCTCGGACTCTAGACTTTTCCCTGGCCAAGCGCGCCGGTTCGGGCCATGCCCACGTACGCGCGGAGCTCCGGGGTCTTGGCTTTCCTACCCGTGGCCCAAGGGAGAGCTGCAGCCCAACGGCTGTGGCCCGTATGCCGAAAGGCCACGCTCGGGAAGGACGACCCCGAGTGGCGTGGCAGCGCTGGCACGAGTGGAGGGGCCCCACGGGCCGAGGGGTGAACGCGTCCCTGCAGGGAGCCCACCTGCGCTGCGGTGGGGCGCGCCCAAACCCTTGCCCGACGAGGCCGTGCCCTACCGTGCCCACCTTCGTCCCCTGCCCCTCGGCTGAGCCGCCCCCACGTCACCTGGGCCGGGGTCCCCGCGCTCCCGCAGGGCCGTCTGCTCCTGGGCCCGCGCCTCTCCACTGCCGCCCCGCGAGAGCGAGAGAGCGGGAGCCGCGCTCCTAGCCGCTGCTGCCGCTGCCGCTGCTGCTGCCACTGCCGCCGCTGCCGCGCCGCTACCGCCGGGAGGAGCCCGAAGCGCTGTGGCCGCTGCGCCACGACTGCGGGCTCCGGTTACCGCAGAGGACTCCTTAAAGGGGCCGCCCTCGCCCCCGCCCCCGCCCCCGCCGCTCCAGAGCCCCTGGGCTGTGACCAGCCCGGGGACAACTTCCCTCCCCAGGGGGCCGGGCGCAGGGGGACACCCCGGCGCGTGCGGCCCACCAGCAGAGGGGCGGGGCGGGGCGGGGCAAGGCCGGCACCCCTACTGCCCGGCCCGGCCCTGTCAGGGAACAGGCAGGGGCGGCACACTCCTGGCCACGTGGCACCGGAGCCCGCCCTAAGTCCGGACACGTGGAGGCCTGAGAACTGGTTCCGTGGAGTCAGGGGCGAGGATGCTCCAACACTGGGCATGGGAGGTGGGATACCGTAATGTGCATTAGCCCAGCGTGCCAATGGGGAGGGGGCAGGCATTTCTATGTAAGGAAGTGCCCACCCTTATTTTCACACAAGCATCCAGGGTATACGTGTGTTTACATTCTTATACACACCAAAACAGCATCTCTTACCCAGTGCACATGCTCGCATTTACATCTGCACATGTGAACATAGACACCATATGTTTACATACGTGTGCATGCAAAAATTGGTGTTAGTCATGTCAGTCATGCTGACTCACCCTGACCCCATTTGGGGGTTTCTTGGCAAAGATCCTGAAGTGGTTTGCCATTTCCAGCTCCAGCTCATTTTTACAGATGAGGAACCGGAGGCAAGCAGGGTTAAATGACTTGCCCAGGGTCACACAGCTAGTCAGTGTCTGAGGCTGGATTTGAATTTAGGTAGAGGAGTCTTCCTGACTCCAGGCCTGGAGATTTTTCCAGTGTACCATATCACTGTCCACACATATGTTATGTGCAGTGTATACTATATGTGTGCACTATTTGCCTGTGATCATGTGTGCATGCATGTATAGATTGTGCATTTGTACATGTGCATAGGCATGTAGGTGTATCTATACAGACACACTATATTCTATATAATAGTCTGTTACACATTGGCATTATGTGCACATATGTGTATGGCACACATTCCTGAATAAGCATACATGCATTTTATACATATATAAATATATAAATGCATATACCATGTGCACATATACATGTGTATAAAAACATATACATTTAGACAGCATATAACTATTTTATGTTTGTGACCAGTACTTCCCCCATGCCCATTCCCATGCATTGAGATGATCCCCTACGATACAGTTTTTGCCCTTCTTTAGTGCCAGCAATCCAAATATTTTAAATCCTTCTGGTTTTACATTACTGCCTTGCATGTGGACACATACAAATAGAGGAGACAATCAAATGTTTGTCTAAATAAATTTACTTTTGGCTTTTAAAAAGATACTAACATGCCTCAATTTTCTTCTGCCTGGTTTGCACTTCCTCTTCATATTCAGTCTTTCAGAGTCCCTATTTTCCTTCAAGGCTCAGCTCAGGCATCACCCCTTTCTTGAACCTTTCCTCAATCTGTGCTCCTACTAGCTAGAAGTTTTCTTTCTCTTCAGATTTTCCTATAATAGTCTGAGCTTCATTTTGTCAAACTATTCCTAGCCTCTATTTGTTAATAACTTTCCATTTCCCGAAGAGTAAATGTTACTTCTGAAAGGGGGGAGGTTAGTGTCATCTTATCTTTATATCTCCATTCCCTAACATAGTGACTTGTACAAATTAGGAATTTAATATGTTTCACTGGTCAGAGATTAGATGAATAAGCACGACTTGTATGTCATGTTCAATAATGATATAGACTTAAAGGCTCTGTTCAACAAACTATGTTCTATTACTAAGATCGTATAAGATTTCTTAAAAAAAAAAAAAACAACCATAAGGAGAGCTTTGTGTAAAAATGGCCTAACTCTTTATTCATTTTATTTTCAACAAATGAATTTATGGAGAAGCCAGGTGGCTCAGTGGATAGAGAGCCAGGCCTGGGAACAGGAGATCCTGGGTTCAAATTTGGCATTGGACACTTTCTAGCTGTGTGACTCTGGACAAGTCACTTAACCCCAATTGCCTATCCCTTACTGCTCTTCTGGTCTTGGAACTGATACTTAGTATTCTAAAGTAGAGGTTAAGGATTAAAAATTTTTTTTTAATTTATTTTTAGCATTCTTTTTAAATTTTGAGTTCTTTCATCTTATTCTATTTCTTCTTTTTCTTCATCTTCTTGTTCTATTTCTTCTTTCTTCTATTTCTCTCTCCCTCCTCCCCCTCCTCCTCCGTCTCTTCCTCTTTCTCTTCTTCTGTCTCAACATGATCAATTTATGCCCTCTGTGTACACTCTTATTAATGATTAAATTCTCAAGAGCTACATGTATCATCTTCCCATATAGGAATGTGAACAATTTAACTTTATTGAATACTTTATGATTACTCTTTCATATTTACCTTTTTAAACTTCTCTTGAATCTTGTTTTTGAATGTTGTTAGCTTTTCTATTCAGCTCAGGTCTTTTCATCAGGAATGCTTGAAAGTCTTTATTTCATTAAATATCTTTTTTTTTTCCTCTGGGAGGATTATACTCAGTTTTGGTGGGCAGATTATTCTTGGTTGTATTTGCAGATCCTTCAGAAAATTCTAAGACTTCCAGTCCTTTAATGTGGAAATTGCTAAATCTTGCATGTTCTTGACTGTGGCTCCATTTTTGAATGATTTCTTTCTGGCTGCTTCAAATATTTTCACTTTGAACTGGGAGCTCTGGAATTTGGCTATAATGTTCCTGGGAGTTTGCATTTTGGGATCTCCTTCAGGAAGTCTTTCAATTCCTATTTTACTCTCTGGATCTAAGATATTAGGGCAGTTTTCCTTGATAATATCTTGAAAGCTGATATCAAGGATTTTTTTTTTAACATGACTTTCAGGTGGGCCAATAATTCTTAAATTATCTCTCCTTAATCTATTTTCCAGGTCAGTTATTTTTCCAATAAGATATTTCACATTTTCTTCTATTTTTCATTCTTTTGACTTGATGTTTCATGAACTCATTAGCTTCCACCTGCCTAGTTCTGATTTTAGAAGAATTATTTTTCTTGAGTGAGCTTTTGTGCCTCTTTTTCCAGTTAGTCATTCTTCTTTTTAAAAAGTTATTTTCTTCATATAATTTTTGTACTTTTTTTACCATGAGGCCAGTTCTATTTTTTAATGTGTTATATTCTTCAGTATTTTTGTTCCTTTTTTACTAAGGTGTTAATTCTCATTTCATAATTTTTTTCCATCACTCTCATTCCTTTTCCCCCCAAGTTTTACTCTACTACTCTTATCCTTTTCTTTAACTAGGAATTCTTGTTGAGCTTGGGTTCAATTAGCATTTTTCTTTGAGGCATTGCTTATAGTTGTTTTCATAGTGTTGTCCTCTTTTGAGTTTGTTTTGGATTTCCCTATCACAATAGAAGCTTTTTATGGTCAAGTTCTTGTTTTTGTTGTCTTTTTTTTTTTCAATCTATTTCTTCACTTTTAAACTTTAAGCTAAATTTGGACTTTGCTCACCTAGGTATGGGGAGACACTGTCTCAAGCTTCAGGCTTTTTTGTCTTGCCATTAGAGGCAGGATTTGAATCATAGAACTCCAAAATCTCTGAATAATCAAAATGACAAATGGAAGTATATGGTGGTTATAGGTAGGAACCCATGTCAAAAGGCAGTGTGGTATAGTACAAAAGAGTAATTAAGCCCTGGACAAATGTTGCCTTAAGAACTATATAAAGAACATAGGCAAATCACCTCTTCAAGCCTCAGTTTCCTCATCTTTAAAATGGGGATACCTGTAGCATCTACCTCATAAGAATGTTGCAAGTCTCAGGTACAATAACCTATATAAATGTCAATTATTGTTCTTATTTTACCATTAATGAATTGCATGCAAGAAATGGTATAAAAATATCAGAGATTTATGGCTAAGAAAAGAGATGGGATGGTCATGTAGCAAGGGGAAAGGATAACATTGCTCTCTGCATATTTTTTCACCTGGAAATTTCTTGGTGTTAACTTGCTTTTTATGCTGAATTCAACAATGCAAATGGTTTATCTTTATGATCTACTTTTATTAAGTGGCACATGAATTTTTATATAAAGTAGCTGGGCAACAAGCACTTATTAAGTACCTACTATGTGCCAGACACGGGAGATACAAATAAAGTCAAAAGTTAATCCCTGCTTTTAAGGGGATAAACTAATAGGAGAGATAAAATATATACAAACAATATATAGATAGGCTAAATTAGAGGTAATCAAGTGAGAGAAGGAATATATAATGTATTAAGGAGAGTATCAAGGAATATAAGGAAAGACTTCTTGAGGAGGTTGAAACTTTAGCCAAGAATTGAAGGAAACCAGGGGAATAATATATCCAGGAATGAGAAACAACCAGAGGAAATGGATGGAGTACTTGGAGGGTAGAGTGTAAGATATAAGAATATTGTAAATGTAGGAAGGGGGCTGGTTATAAAAGGTTTTATAAACCAAACAGAGGATTTTATATTTGATCTTGGAAGCAATAGGAAGTCACTGGAATTTGATTGAATGGAGTGACATGGTTGGACTTGTGCTCTAGGAAAATTAATCTGATGATTGAATGGAGGCTAGACTGAGGCAGCAAGACCAACAGACAGGTTATTGCAATATTACAGGTTTGCAATTGATTGGATCTAGGATAGGAGACAGAGTGAAAAGTCAAGGATAACACTTGGTTGCAAGCCTGGGTGACTGGGAAGATGGTGGTACCCTATACAGCAGCAGGAAGAGGGACAGACTGAGGGTAGGAGAAGATAATGAACTTATATACATGAAATACTGCACTCATATGTCACAATGACTACCTAATATACCTGAATAATATACCTGAAGACCAAGTGTATTCAACAATTGAAGATGTGAGACTGGAGGTCAGTAGGCAAGTTAGGACTAGATAAATAGATAAAAGAGTCACGTCAGTAGCGTAAAAATAATTTACCAGTATAGTATAGACAATAGACAAATAGTATAGACAATGAAGAGAGGACCCAAGATAGTCTTGAGGGACATCCAAAGCATAATGTGTATAAAGAACCACAACAAGAGACAAAGGAGAGGTCAGGCAGGTGGAAAGACAACCAGGAGAGAATAGTCACAAAATCTTAGAGGAAAGAGAGTGTACGGGAGAAGAGGGTGCTCACAAATGTCTAAGGCTGCAATACAAGGCCATAATAAAGTCTGATTCAGTTGAGGGGCAGGTGAGGTAGAGGAGTAAGAAACAATTAGGAGAACTTTTTTCTGTATGTTGTGTGAAGTCCTTGCTTAGGAGTCACTAAGCCAAGAGCTTAGTTATTAAAGTAAAATTTGGAACATGTAACAGATTGTTCTATCAGTTGTGTTCTGAGAGACATTTATTAAATACATTTAATAAATATTAAATTTATTAGAGACATTTGCTAAATGTCTTTAAATTTATTAAATGTTTCTAATCCCATTTTCTCAAGTATTTTGTAGATATTGTAGTGTATATTACTAAAATTCTCAGTAGGGGATTAGTTTTTATGACCTCTAAATTAGTAACCAGCTCTAAATGCTATCAGTATATCAATCATCTGAGTACGTTTTGTTATGAATGCAATATGCTGTTTGAAATCTCTGAGGTGAAACTTTTTAGAGGCTTTCACTTGTGCTTTATCACATGTTAGATTAGTAATTGGATATGTGGATCTTGTCAAAAAGCTGCTTATGGTTCTTACTTTTTGAAAAGAACAAAAAAAAACACTTCAACAGATTGAGATTTTTTGCTTAATATCAGAGATTATCTTCAAGTCTAAACACACTGTAAAATATCTAAATCTGCCATCAACTCTAAGACTTGTTTTGCAAAATAAAGTAACTGCAAACTGATCAAAGCAATGAACAACGATGACTTCAAAAGACCAATAATGAAACATACCAACCACCTCTTGTCTGAAAACAAAGGACTAAAAATACACAATGAGATAGGCATCCTTAGACTTGGACAATGTGATCATTGGGTTTGCTTGACCATATAAATTTAGGACAAAGGAGGGCTTGTGGGGAGGAATAGACTAGTAAGTAGTGATAAATATGCCACAAAAAAATCATCAATAAAACTTTTTAAAAGTTATAAAACCTTTTAAAAGACATTTTTTAAAATTCAGAATACAATAATTTTGTTACAACTTTTGTTAAACTTGATAAATATATTACTTAAAAAAAACAAACTATGTAACAATGTCATAGTTTCTTATACAATCTTTCTTATTCTTCTCTCAACAAATTATGTTTGTGATTGTTGACATTGTTAACAATAAAAAAACAATTTTTTAAAAAACTGGTTGTACTGAAACCAACAGAAACCCTGAATTTGAATAAAGATGATCCTAATGATTCACAATAAAGCTAGGAATGATAAGGAGAAAAACAAGGTGGTAGACCTCCATAGAGCATACTATTTCCCTTTTTGGAAGGCAGAACTGAATATTTAAATGAACTTGTTCATATCTTAACATCCAAAGAGCAAACTGAACTTTTAGCTTTTCTACAAAAAAGTCTGGAACCAATTCAATTTTATCCAATTCAACAAGTATATATTAAAACATTTACCAGACATGAGGTTTGGCATTAGAGATTCAAAGACAAAAATGAAACTGCTCCCAACTTTAAGATTACAGTCTAATGGTTGAAGGGTGGGATGGAAAAAACAATATTATTTACAGATAAGTATATATAAAATACATACACAGAATAAATACAAATAAATTTTGAGGGAAAGGATAATACTAAAAGCTGGGATGAAACAGAAGAATTTTCTGAAGGAGGTGGCATAGTCATTGTGCTTTGAGGTCACCTAAGGATAATTCTAGAAGGTCAACATGAGGGGCAAAGACATTCAGAGCAATGGGGGACATACTTGGGATTTGAGGCATACTGTTCAGGGGATAGAAATTAGTCTAATCAGCATGGAGTGTGTAGTACACAAGGGACAGTATTGTGAAATCAGTCTGGAAATATAGGTTGGAACACAGGCACTAAAGAGTTTTAATTAACCTACAAATCCTTGAGGTAATAAGGAGTTGATGAAGTTCCTCAAGTTGATGAATGTCAGACCTGAACTTTACCATATAAATTTGGCAGCTATTTGGTGAATAAATTGAAGGAGAGACTGAAGGGAAGGAAATCAAGAAGAGTGTTATAATTATAGGTGTGCATTTATGAGGAGCTGGTCTAGAATCATAGGGAGAAAAGAACTAGATGCAAGAGATGTTATGAAGGTAGATTAGGATTTCACAAATCATCAGATATGAGAAACATTAAGAAAAGTGAACAATCAAGTCCAAGAAAGGATAGTGGTACCACTTAAATATGAAAAAAGTATTCGTAGTACAGATGTGGAGATGTAAAAGTAATCACTCCTTTTACCAAGATAATTTGGGTATAGCAAAGATAGGACTACTTTCTTTGTGAAAGCAGAGAAAGAGAAAAATACATTAAAAATCTTCTAACCTCAAAGGCAAGAACTGACTTAAAGAAACAAGTTTTCTTCCTACATGAAATTTGGCTTGCTGAATTTTTTTTGTGAAATGAATGAATTTCAATGGTGTAAATTTTCTTAATCTGAAACATTTATTTCCAAGAATTAGCAAGACTAAAACCAAAGAAGTAATATTTGTGTGTTCTTGAATAAAGGAAATGATGAAAGACAAACTTGTTTATTGTTTTTTCAATTTTTTTAAAAATTGATATCATTTCCCAATGATCTTCACCTCCCAATTCGTTTGTAATAAAGAAATATAGTTTGTAATACATTCTTTTGTAATAAAGAAATAGTTAATCAAAACAAACTGATTCATTAATTATGCCTGATAGGATATTGTATTGAGCAGAGTTCTGTCTTTATTAGATTTTAGTGCTATTTTCTTGTTTCCTTATATATTATTGAGGCTTTATATATACCATTCCCTTGGTGTATCAGCTCATATAGTTTTTCACAAGTTTCTCTGAATTCCTCATTCTTACCACACAGTATAATATAATTTTTTCAGCCATTCCTCAGTTGATAAGTATTGATTCATACTACCTCCTCCTCCACCAGTTTTTACTATCACAAAATATGTACATCCTTCTTTCTATGATAATTTTTAAGATTTCATATTTTTATAAAAGATTTTCTTACATATCTATACTAATTTGTGAAAGATTTATAAGAAACATTTGGTCGAAAGAAAGATCATTTAGATAATTCCATCCTCCAACATCTATAGTGACAGATCATGGAACTAAAGTCCTCTTTTTTACCCCAATCCCCACTAAGACCAATAAATAGACCCCCTTCCCCTAGCACCTTCACAAGTCTGGGACAGAAACTGCCATAATAGTAAAACCTGGTAAGACACCAAAATTTCCCTGTCAGGACTAAACAAATGATCTCCCGCATCATTGACCATCAAACCTGAGAATTTCCTACTTCTGGAGACTGAGGTTCCCAACCTCCAATCTCCTTAGGGCTATCCAATCATCTGAACACAAGTGCCCTAACTTTGTCCAATAGAGACAACCCAGGTTACCTCATCCTAGACCACCACCCTATAAAAGATTGTCCCTTTCTCCACCCAGGTGGAGACCCCTAGCCATCTGCAGATTTGCAGGCTGCCCCTTTCTCTCCCTTCCTCTTCCCATCCCCTAACCCCCACTTTCCCACAATAAAACTTTGCTGCATTTCTCAATCTCTTAGTCTCATTTGACTCGGGTCAAACTCCCTGTCAGCCAGGTCTGACATATAGTATGTTTGCAGTAGAAGTTTGAAATAAACATTCCTCCTAACTATTCCAGGATGGAGTGTCATTTTGTATTTTTATTTTAGTCCTACAAAGCATACCAATTTACTTTCAAATCATTCTTTTAAAAAAATCTTAGTAGCATGGATAGATAGTTGGCCTCAGAGTCAGAAAGATCTGGGTTCTAATTCATCTTCTAATATACTGGGTGCATGACCCTCAGCAAGTTGCTTACCCTTTAAATTACCCAAGTAACTCTAAGACTCAAAATTGCAAAGAGAGTGCCATTTTACCTTGGTAGAAAAAGTTCCTCACTGACAGCTCCCTGATCTGGTGAAATCAAGGGGCTGATTCCCAAAAAATCTCTAGCTTAGATATTAGAATATTAGAAAAAATTAATATTAGAAGGTAAAAGGAAACAAAATCAACCATCTATTTAGCATGATACTACCATTTTTAATCCTGACATGTTTGACTTGTTTAAAATTTCAATATCACTCCCTAAATAAAAAACTTTATTCTTCTTAGCCTTCTAAAATGATTCTCTTTTTCAAGGATATTCTCAGGAGTGTTCTTTACTATAAGGAACCTTTCCAGAGCTGTTTCGTCATTTATAAAGTGGGGATAGTGAGGATAAAAATAGCACTTTCTTCAGAGGGTTTTTGTGAAGATCCAAGTGAGATAATATATACCTAAAACAATTTGAAAACCTTAAAGTGCTACATAAATGCCAAATATTATTATTATTATAGTGGATTTTATATTGTAAATATTAACTTTCAAAATAACATCTTCCTTTTTCTATTCTCAAACTGGTCAAATAGTATCAGGAGAAAAGATATTAAATACGAAATATTTCAAATAAATAAGATGAATTGTTCAAGAAAATTTCTCCTTCTATTGTTTTCCCTATCAACCTTAAATATTAGCAAGACAAAGATCCTCAATCTTACACCCAGCAAACTAAAGAACTGAGGTAGTTATAAGGATAAAACAAAAATGCTATTTTTTCCTGAAATATCCCAATAACTAAAGTAAATGTGTGTTTTGTGCTCTGACTTTGGGATAACTTACAGAGTTCACTTTGATTTAAAATTATTTCTAGCCCAAATATCTGATATCAAAATTGTGAAGGTTTGTACCATGTACTACTTTTCTTAATCTCCAATTTGTTTGTATTAATTCTGAAAAAGATACATCAAATATCTCTGAAATCTCGGGCTTGACATTGGGAGCCTTTTTTTGATCTGTGTAGGACAATAGTTTTGTATGTTCTGGGCAGAAAATGAGGTCAAGCTTTTGGTGTCTTCTTCACTTGCCAAATAGATACTAGTTGGTTGGTATAATGATATCATTACTTATTCAGCATACAATCACAGAATTTTAACTCCTGGAAGAGACCTTAGAGATAGAGTTCAACTAATAGTTTGATGAATGAATGAATGAATGAATGAATGAATGAATGAATGAATTACTTACAGCTAAAGAAACAGAGGCCCAGGGAATTAAAGTAATTTGCCCAATGATGCACAGGGAGTTGGTGATACACACACACACACACACACACACACACACACCTACATATATGTGTATGTACATATAACTACATATGCACATATAACCACACATGTGTAGATATATGACTACACTGTGCATATATGCACAACTATAAATATTTGTTGATATGCAACTGTACATGTATACACAACTACACATGTGTGTATATATTCATAGGGATACATATATAATCTTGGTGGAAATGATGATACCATGCTCTCCATACAAATAAAATTTTGTCTTGACAATGAATTAGACATTTGAATAATCCACAATTAGATCTCATAAGTCTTGTATTTAAATTTTGGAAATATTATTGTCTGTAACACAATTTTCTCTTATCTCAGACATAAATATAACTACTTCTTGGGCAAATAAGCAAATGAATACATCCAGAAATCTCACAGTATTGCCTAAAAAGAAAAAGCAGATTCAAATTCTGTAATGATAGTACTTTTAAAAAAGCACATACAAGTAATACTGTGATCCTTAAATGTATACACCATAAAAATAACATTTCCTTTAATTCCAATATGGTAGCATTAGCACCACCGAAATGATTAGTATCCTATCAACTAGATCCATATATTTGAATTCTTTCAAGAATAGCCTCAGGTCCCTGGTCTAGGCACAGAACTATATATTGTTTTTATTACACACAATTAGAAATAAAAAATGTAAAAAAATTACAGTAATATCTATTATTTCATATAAAATGTATATACTGCATTTGGGATTGCCACATATAATCTTTGTGCCTTGTTCTGTCTAAACCAATTAATACAATTCCTTCTCAAAAGTGTTTTTATAATATTCTGGCCATTTGGAGCACATCATAAAGAAAACAAAAGTTGTTTTCTTTTTTTAAGAGAAATCTATTTTGCAAGGGAAAAAAGATTTTTAAAGATTCCTTTTTTATCATTTGATGAACAAAATAATAAACAGTCTACTCTCCGTTTTTAGAAATTCTCTTGACAAGATTATTATTGCAAACTACAAGGTCAGAAAACATGCCATTTTCAAATACTTTGTTACATTTACCATTCTCCAAGGACTGACAGATATAATGTGGAATGAAAAAGCTTGGAAATACCGTGATTGGCACTAATGCACAATTCAGTAGCTGAAGTACAGTATAAAATGGATTTGGGCTATGGTAAAAAAAAAAATTAAAGTGAAAACATGTTTAACTGTTGATAGCAACTGGGGACTGACTGTTCCCAGGACTTTCCTCATGTCCTAAAAGATGTGAGTGCCTGCTTCTTTGAGTAAGCCCTACCTCTCCAAAAGGAATAAAAGTAGAACTGAACTGGGAGTGCAGGGTACAAAAAGCTTCCCTTTTAAATAGGAAAAAAAAAAGACTCTAAGTTCCTTCCAAGGTGCTGACCATAGCTTTTAAAATGTTAACATTTGTTATGTCAGGAAAAAAACTCTTTATTTAATAAAAAAAAAACTGCTAGGAAAATTGGAAGACAGTCTAGCAGAAATGAAGTTTACACTTTGTAACATATTTCACAATACATTCTAAAAGAAATTGTATGTTAATATTAAAGAACATGTAAAAATCATAAGAAAAGCAGGTCATATTTCTTTCACAGTAGAAGTTGGAGGTGATTACAAAAGAAAAAGTGGAAACATTTAATTACATGGAATTAAAAGGCTTCTGCATGGACAAAATGAATCGCCTAGGATAAAAAGGAAAGTGGTTGAATGAGAAGAAATCTTTGTATCAATTTTTTCTAGTAAGGGTTTGTATTGAAGTTATGTAAATATTTGATATATATGTATATATATATACATATGTGATTAATAGGCATTCCTTAATAGTTGTTTTCAAAGTAAATGAACTAACAATTCTTAAAAGAATTGCAAAATATATCATGTAAAAGAAAGATCCAAATTACTGATAATAAATAAAATGAAAATTACAATAACCATAGGTTTCAACTCACACTTTGAAAATTCTCCAAAAATGACATTTGTTGATGTTGGAATGTTTATGAAATGATAAACATACTAATAACACATTGTTGGTGGAGCTATAAAATGGTATGACTAGTTTGGAAAGCAATTTTGAATTATGTTAATAAAGTGACTAAAATGTCTATGTTTTGATCCAATAATTTCATTTCTGGACTTAAACACTAAGGAAACCATTGATAAAAAGAAATTTCTTGTATATGCCAAAATATCTATAGAAGTACTTTTTGAGATAGTAAAGAACTGGAAACAAAATAGATGCCCATTAAATGGGAAATGTCTAAACAAATTATGATACCTGAATTCAATGCATTATTTTATTACTGGACTATAAAAAATAATGTATGTAATGAATGCAGAGAAGCATGAAAGGATATACATGAACTGATGCAGAGTAAAAGTAAGCAGAACTAAGAAAGCAACATACATAAAACCATAATAGTGCATATGAAAGAAAAATGGCACAAACAAAAATCAAAAGTGAATGTAACAAAATCATAAAGAGCAAGCTCAAATGCTCTTTTTAAAATACTATTTTGTTTTTTGAGCTAGTTCTCTGGAAGAAGAAAAATTATTAATAAAAATTTATTTTTTTATTTCTTATATTTAGGGGGTGAACAAGTAATGATGTGGAAAACTCATTTTTGAGACTCAGACTAATATTTTTCAGGGGAATCCCTCCCTTGTATTACAGTAACCACTAAATCATTGTATCATACACCAGCATTTAGAAGAATGAGGGAAGTGAGAAAAGTTAGTTCATGTATAATGCTTGAAAACATTCAGAAATTAAGAATAGAAGTAATTTATGGGAGTTTCAGGAAGAGAATCGTTAAGAATCCACACTGGTAGAAAGAAGTTAGCCTTTAAAATGAGCAGCTAAATGAGTAAATAGATAAATAGCCAGTCTTGGACTTGGGAAGACCTGGGTTTAAATTTGACAATCAGGCACTTCCTAGGCAAATCACTTAACCCTAATTGTGTAGCCCTGACCATTCTTCTGCCTTTGAACCAATACTTAGTACTGATTCTAAGATAGAAGGTAAGGCTTAAAGGAAAAAAAAAGTTCTCTTTTTCACTCATTTGGACCCTCTAGAAATGATTAACTTTCAAATGCCAATTTGTTTTTAAGGTACAACATCTATAAAAACCTGAATCTCACATCTCTGCTTTGTCATCAGTACAGTGGAAAAGGCACAGGGATTCAAATCTCTGTTCTGACATTTATTCCCTTGGGCAAATCACTTCATCTTTCCCAGGCTCATTTTCCTCATCTATAAAATGGTGTAACTTTCTGAAAGTAATTTTGAATTATGTTAAGAAAGTATAATTTGTACCCAATGGCTTCTGATCTCTCTGAACTCTCTGATGACTTTAAAACTACAATCTCATGATTATAACTCATTTCTCATTTCCTTAAGGTGCCCCAAAAATCTGCTAAGTTCCAGTCATTGGAGAAACATAAAAAAATGAAATGGTCCATATTGATATTCTATCAAGGGAAACTATATATATGCTTAATTATATTTGATAATCTTTCATAATGCCTAGCCCCATGCCTTAAAAGTAGTAGTAGAGACACTTCCCAGCTGTATGACCCTGGGCAAGTCACTTCACCCCCATTGCCTACCCCTTACCACTCTTCTACCTTAGAACCAATACATAGTATTGATTCTACGATGAAAGGTAAGGGTTTTAACAAACAAACAAAAAAAAAAAACGTAGCAGTAGATTTTTTTTTCAGTTGTTTAGATCTGACTTTATTTGTGTGAAAAGTATTTTGTAATTATGTTTATATTATTCCTGTGAGTAGTAGATCTTAATAAATATTCTTCGACTGATTTCAATTTCATGTGATCTGATGAAAGCATCTCATTCTCTTCGATATCAGAAACCACCCCCACACCAACTCCCCTTTCAGCAGCCATGGAGTGCACAGGAAATCCTGAGTTCTAGAGGGAATACTACTGAGAAATTGCAATTAAAGAGGAAAGAGAAAATTAAAACCACATTAAGAGCCAGAAAATTGAGAATGAGCAATTCTTATGAAATGAATTGTTCTTCCCCATTATTTGAGCATGAGCAATTACACAAAGCTAATAATTTTTTAAAAGATAAACCCTTTGAAGTGATCCACAGAACTGATCTTCTTTTCCCAGTGTGAGTCCTTATGGAGACACTGCCCTCTGCTTTGCATACTAAGCCCTGTAACAGCTGACATAAAAATCTAAATGTTTGGCTTGACTCAGCTTTACAACAGGGATAGTCTAGTGTTACAGAAAGGGAAAGTAGTCCCCCTAGTGCACTATTTTAAGAGATGAAGGAAGCTCAATTATAATCAGTCAAACTTGGGCCAAATTACTAGCGTTTCAACAAGGAATATAGAGGTGCACATAGAACTTGAGTTAAACTAACAAAAACATTGGAACTTGGAAATCTCATAGTACTCAACACTAACAACAAAAAGGCAAAAAAGCAGGATCACTCAATAGTACTTTTATTATTCTTATTTTTTTTAATCAACACAGAGTTAGTGGGCTTTTTATAATTTATAATTTTTTTTATTTAAATTTTACTTATTTTTATTATATTATAAAAAGCACAGGCACTGTTAAGTACCTAAATAACTTAAGTCTAAATTTTCTTGGGCGTTTTTTTTAGCCTTCTGTGGTCTATAATTATTGTTTCAACAGTAAACAGAGAACATCAATTCTGTTAGTATTTTTAATTCTTCAAGTGGAAGTCAATATAAAAATACTAAGAGGACTAAATTTCACTTATGCAACCATTAAATGGTAATCTGGCCCTCAGAAATAATCCACTAAAAAAAAATAGCTTTACTATTATAAAAACTCTCTGTTGAAGGAAGAAATTAATTAATTTTGGATATGTAAAATATATTTGAGCATATTGAATAATTACTTTTATTGATACTGACCTCTAAAATCTTTTTCTATAATCATTTTATCAGATCAAATCCCACCATAATGTATATCATTAGAATAACATGTTTCTATACTTCTTTGCTACATCTTTGCCTTATAACCCTACAAGTAGATAATGCAAATATTATCCTCATTTTATAGATGAGAAGGAGGAGCTCAGACCAAGTCCAGGGTCACTTCAACCTATGTCTTCTGACTCCAAATGGGCTCCCCCCACCATTACACTCAGCCTTGTTTGTCTGTAAAGTGGGAAATACTTCGAAATCTCCATCAAGTTCATTGTGATTTTATCTCAAAGACAGAATTTCAAACATTACTTAAATAATCCTTTATTAAATGTTCGTTATATGCAGAATACTGTTGTAGCTGTTGAATAAAATGCAAAAACAAGAAATAAAATGTAGTTCTCCTCCTGGAACTGACAATTTAGAAGGAGATCATTTTACATATACTCCAAAAGGAATACAAGATAGAGAAGTACAAAGTGATAGACAAAATCCAAAGAAAAACAAATCATATCCAACTGGGGGATCAAAGAAGACTTCATAACAAAAGGAGCCATATGACCTTGGTCTTTAAGGACAGAGCAGAGATAATATGTTTCTTGAATATTGTGAAGATGGGATTAACTCTCCCCTGCCCATTTTTAAATTTAATCACACCTAAGTGGGGGAGGTCTGTGATCCATGTGTGCAATAGTGGATGATGAATCAGAATCAACTGAATTATGTTAAGAAAGTGTAATTTGTACCCAATGGCTTCTGATCTCTCTGAACTCTCTTCTGACTTTAAAACTACAATCTCATGATTATAACTCATTTCTCATTTCCTTAAGGCGCCCCAAAATAAGCTTTTATTAGCCATCTGCTAAGTGTTAGTCATTGGAGAAACAAATTAAAAAATGAAATGGTCCATATTGATATTCTATCAAGGGAAATTATATATACATGCTTAAATATATTTGATAATCTTTCATAATGCCTAGCCCCATGAGCCAGGGGTCAAAGCAAAATACTTAGTGTGTAGGTTAGATATCTTACCTTATCCTCTCTCTGATTTTCTTACTTTCACTCTTTCTATATTTTCTAAAAAAAATTGGAATTGATTAAATTCCTGGTGACCCTATTCTTAAATAATCTAGTCTAAGCTTTTATATTAACCCCTTACATTTCTGCCCCTTACAATATCTATTTGTTAAAAGCACTGGATATAGGACTATAGAAGAAATAACACTGCTGCTAGAACTGAAGTTTCTCTTAGTGCCAGGCTTGGCAAATTGATCTGTTTCAAGTCAGCTAAATGCAAGTAAGAGCAGGGAAAATCAGATTTACAATATGATCTACCCCAGAAAGAATATAAACTCTTATTATTATTAAGTCCTTGTGATAAAGCCTGAATAAAGGAACAGATTTCCTGTAATAAAACTGTATATAGTCACAACTACCTCAGGGGAGATGATATTTAATTCAACAAGTATTTATTAAATGACTGTTGCAGAGGCAACTAGGTAATAGAGTAGATAGAGCATCAAGCTTGAAGTCAGGAGGACGGGTTTCAATTCTGGCCTCAGACACTTCCCTAGCTATGTGACCCTGGGCAAGTCACTTAACCCTAATTGCTTAGTTCTTTCCATTCTTCTGACTTAGAATTGATATTAAGTCAGAAGGTAAGGATTTTTTTTTTTTAATGACTGGTGCACTAGCTACTAAAGATATAAAAACCAAAAAAAAAAATTTTTTTTTGAAACATTGCCTGCCCTCCAAGAACTTAACATCTATTTCAGATGAAGGCAGCTTAACTACTAAAGTTTAATTTGAAGTTATTCTATGCTGAAGAAATTAGGACAAGGTGCAGGCCTAGTTAATGTTTAAGAAACTGAAATGAAAAACTGAATATAGGGGAGGTTAGTAAAGATAGCAATCAGCCAGAAATCTGGGTCACTTTTGTGATGCTGTGTTTGATAGCTTTAATATTTTATTGACTTTTATATCATTTCTGTGAAAAAAATGATGCTTGGTCTTTATTCTAAGTTTTTCATTAAAGCAAATAATTCCCAAAGTGCCAAGTAAACACTTGTTGAATATTATAGAGTCTTAAGACTATTTCCAGTTTTTCTATTTGTTCATTTCAAGAGGTGACCCAACATTAAATATAAAAAGCAAAGGTCCCTCACGAGTTCTCCCCATGGTGTAGAATAGAGTCGGGGTCTTAAAGCTATCCAAGCCAGAGATTGATATAAAAAAATATATGCTAATACCCAAATTAATGAACCTGTTACAAATTGAATAGAGACTCATCATGAATAAGAGGTTTCATGGTGATAAGAGCTGAATAGGATATTAAATAATTTATAATGACATTTAGGAAGGAGAAAAGAGCATTTCCATGTTATATGACTCTGAGATGTCAAGTCAACAAGCATTTCTCAAGACCTAATTATGTGCCAGGAACTGTGCTAAAGCAAAGAGATTAAAAAAAAAAAAAAGAATTTCTGCCTTTGAGGAATTCACAGTCTAATGGGAGAGATAATATGCAAATAACTATGAATATGCAAGATATATACAGGGTAAATTGGAGGGAATTTCATAGGGAAGGGAGCTACCAGGGGAAGCCTCTTGTTTTTTGTTTTATTACTTATTTGTTTGTTTTTACATTATAATTCCCAGGTATTTCTCTTCCTCCTCTTTCCTACACTACAGAAGGCATCATCTGACAAAATAACATGTATATATAAATTATATCTTTCATGTTTCTTCATATATTAATTTTGTGCATAATTGTTTCTACTTGTTTTGCTCTTTATTATTTCATATAGGTCTTTCCAAGTTATTTTTTTAATTAACCTGTTTATTATTTCTTATGGCCCAATAATAATTCCATCACAATCATATACCACAACTTGTTCAGCCATTCCTCAATTTCCCAACTGATGGATATCCCTTCAATTTTCAGTTCTTGTTTTATATAGTCAGTGTGATTTGAGTTGAGTCTTCAAGGAAGCCAAGGAATGAGGAAGGTAGAGACAAACACGGGGAGATAGCCAGTAACAAGTAAAAAGGCACTGCTGGAAGATAGCATTTCATTGAATAAACATCAAGAAGGCTAATGCTGCTCATAGCTGAAGAGGAGGGGAGTAAAGTATAACACGGCTGAAAGATAGGAAAGAGACAGATGGTGAAAGGCTTAAAAGGCCAAATGAAAAATGGGATGTTATATCGGATCCTAAAAGAACTGGGAAGCCATTGGAGTTGCATGAGTAAGGGATGGGTGACATGGTCAAACCTTCACGTTAGGAAAATCATTTTGGAAGCTAAATGGATGATGGATCAGAATAAAAAGAGACTTGAGACAGGCTGACCCACCAGTAGGCACCTGCAATAGTCCATGCATGAGGCAATGAGAGCATATTCAAGATTTTGTGAAGGGAGCAGCAGAGTCACTATTTCCTACAGGAAAATCACACAATCTCAGAGTTTGAGGGTACTTCTAGTTCAAATCAGTCCTGGTCAAGAACTTCCTCTAATCATAATAACTGATGTTTACTTGTCCCTTTAAAGTTTTTTGTTTGGGGTTTGGGTTTTTTTTTTTGGTTTTTTTTTTTGTTTTTGTTTTTTTGGTCAACCCTTACCTTCCATCTTAGACTCAATACAGTGTTTTGGTTCCAAGGCAGAAGAGAGGTTAGGGCTAGGTAATGAGGGTTAAGTGACTTGCCCAGGAAGTGTCTGAGGTCAGATTTGAAGCCAGAACCTCCTATCTCTAGACCAGGCTCTCAATCCTCTGAGCCACTTAGCTGCCCCCTCACCCCTTTAAAGTCTGAAAAGCATATTTTGTAGCCATTAGCTCTCTTTAATTCCATATAGGAAGACATCATAGGTATCATCTTCCTGTTTTACAGAAGGGGAAACTAAAGCTGAAAAATCATGTGATGGTATAATTTGGGGTCTAGGCTTTAAAAGATCACACTATAGAAAAATGAGTAATATGGAAATAGGTAACAAGTGATAACATTTGTACAACCTAGCGGAATTGCTTGTCGACTCTGGGAGAGGGGAGGGAAGAGGAGAGGGAAAGAAAAAAAATTATGTAAACATGGAAAAATATTTTAAAATAAAAATTAAAAAAAAAAAAGAAATGATGTGATGTGATGACCTACCTACGCTAGTAAGTATCAGGGGGAAATTCAAGCATCGTTCAGTGTCATTCCAAGTCCGGTGCACAAGCCACTGTGCCAATGAGATCAAATGAAGTTGAAAAGGAGAAGAAAGGAGAGCCCAGGACAGAGCCCTGTGGAATGGATACCCACAATTAGCAATCATGAAAATCCCACAAAAGTGACTGAGAAATAATCAAATAGGAAGGAGGAGAGCCAGAAGAGAGTAAAGTCAGAGAAACTTAGAGAAAAGGGAGGATATGGAGAAGTATGTGATCAAAAGAGTCAAAGGAGGCAGAAAGGTAAAGGAAGAGAATTGGGAAAAGGCCATTGGATATGGCAATTAAGAGATCATTAATTTGGCCCAGAGGTTCTATTACTGGGCTTATGCCCAGTATAATGTCATATCAAATGAGGTAATGTTTGTTTAAAAGAGCTCAGCATAGTGCCTAGCAAATAGTAGGTGCTATATAAATGGTTTTTTTCCCTTTCCCTTGTGCCCCAAAGAAGTCCTGATAAGAAGAAAGTTCTCATATACACCAAAATATTTATAATAGCAATTTTTTGTGTGTGATAGCAAAGAATTTGAACAAAAGTAGGTGCCCACTGTTGGGGAAATAGCGAAGCAAATCCAGAATAAAACTAAATTGTGATCCCTGAATGTAATGGAATATTGTGGTGCTGTAGGACAAAAAAATGGGATGAATACAGAGAAGTATGGAAAGATCTACATAAACTGATAAAGAGTGAAGTAAGGAGAGCCAAAGAAATAACAAACACAATCAACTGCACACATGCGCGCACGCGCGCACACACACACACACACACTAAATCAAGAGTAAATGTTGCAAAATTATAAAGAACAAGCATGGCTTGAAATAAAAGATATGAGAGGATGCTCACAGCTTACTGCTTCATGGAGGTACAAATTGCGACACTGCTGGGACATCCCAAACCTCATTAGTGTTGCAATGCCTTTTTCAAGAACATATTTTCAGACTTTTTCAATGTACTAATTAGTTGTGATGGTTTTTCCACTTTTTTTTTTTTGTCTTTAAAAAAATTACTATTTGTTATATGAAATGGCTTTCTGGGAGGAGAAAGAATACTGAGGAAAACAATAATGACATAGAAAAGAAAAGACTGATAAAAAATTATTTTTTTAAAAAGAGCACTGCCTTCAGGGGCAGCTTGGTGGCTCAGTGGATAGAGAACCAGGCCTAGAAAAGAGAAATACGGGGTTCAAATTGTATTTTCATAAAATCCAAGATTTAAATTATGTTCGAGATAGATCTTCAGAGAAGAAGCTTGCTAACTAACTGAATCCAGAGAATGAACTGTTTGCAGAAAGATATCTAAACCTTTTCACTACAGGAAGATCCAGAATGAACCTTGGGGTACAGTTGATTGAAGTGAAAGTTGACTGAACATTTATTTTGAATGTACACTCTTATGCCAAAGGGGACTGCCCCCTAATTGGCTTTTGTTAATGTGCCCAGCAAAACATTGGTTTTGCTGTCTCTCTCTCTCCTCTATTTCCCCTTGTCTACAACTATTGTAGTTTTCCTCTTAGAGGGTAAAATTTTTTATACACCTGCAGTTAGAATTTTTTGGAGTGCAGGACGATTATGTTTAGTGATCAACTGGGGAGACTAGTTCCCCAATCATCATCAGGGGGGATTGTGATTTTTAAATTTCCTCCATCTTGCTTGGTCTAGCACCCAAGAATGTGCACACCTACACTACACGGGCATGTGCTAGCTAATGACAAATCAGAAACAACTAACTGCCCCTCTCTGGGCTGTCCTAAGCCAAGCTTGAGCCACCATTGGCACGTGTGAGGTGCAGGAAGTGGGAGGAGACCTGCAGACAGCTTTCCTTCAAATCAGTCACGTGAGTGAAAGGACTGACTCCCTTCCTTGCCTTGGCCCACCAACGCCTAAAACTCCCTCTGGCTCTGCCAGGAGGTTGAGTTAACCTCTTCCTTCTTTCCCTCTTCCCTTCTCTCCCTTTAATAATTTCTTACTCCCATTATAATTAAACTACCATAAAACTCCATTCTGATTTGAGTGTTTCATTTAGGAATTTCATAATTGAATTCCTTGGCGACCTTAAATTAATATATATCAGTCTTTAAAAGTGATTTCCATATCACAAAATTTGGCCTCAGACATTTCCTATCTGTGTGACCCTGTTTAATTTGATGTAGTGGAATGTTAACTCAAAGCTGTATTTTAACATGTTGTGACATCTTCCTTGTTTAAGACTACTAGAAATGTTTGCTCATATTGTCTTGTGGTTTAGAGCTTTCTGGGGACATTGGGTGGGAGTTGGGAGAGAGCTTTATGTCATTTTGGACATTTCTGTCTCTACTAGAAATTCCTAAATTTGGAATAATCAAATTGTTTCTAGAAGATTTACACTTAAAATGCAGAGTACAATATTGATTTTTAAAAATATATATTAATGATTACTCTCTGAGTACAACCCCATTTAACCATGTCCAAATTCACTTAACTGTACTATTTTTTATCTATCCTAAATTTTTTTATCTTTTCCCACAAGAGTGGCATGAGAGACTTTGTTAATGTTTTTACTAAAATCTAGACAAATTATACAAGGAGTATTTAGTAACCTTGCCTAAAAAAGGAAATGAAAATGATATAGCAGAACCAATTCTTGGTAAAGCAATGTTGGTAATCTTGACTTCAATTCTTAGCAAAATTTCCAGGGCATTTCACTGAAAAGATTCTTGTTTAATATCTAGAAAAGGAAAGAAAGAAATAATCCCTATTTTTAGGGAAGAACTTTTTATTTTTATCCTTAGCTTTCTTTGCAAACCTCAGCATATTTTTACTATTCTGACACTATTTTCAGAGGACTATGACATGCTTTCTCACTTATTATCCAATATCTGCCCCCATTGCTATTGTCTGTAAATGCCTTTTTAAAAAATCTAAATGCTGGTAAGTTCCCTGTATATTCACATTGATTTCTTTAAACAACACCCTCTTTAATTTCTTACTGAAATTGTTTCTTTTTATATATTCAGACTTCTGAAAGCTATCCTTCCCTCCTTACTTTATTTCCCTTTTGAATTTTAGGTCAGCTGTATCCTACCCATTATTTCCTTGAATCCTTTGAATTCTGCTTTTCAAATAAGTAGGATGCATATCAATCTATGCCAATCTTTCTTCTCATCAATCATAAATCAAATAGCATGTTACTTCCCCCCAAAGTTACCATAATTTTCACACCTATAACCAAGTAAAAATCTGATCCAGAATCTTTCTTTCATTGATCTCTCCATGTTTTTTTAATTTAATTTTTATTATCATACAACACACTTTCATGTTGGTCATTATTGTAAGAGCACATTGAAGCAAAACCAAAATCCCCAAATAAAATCATGAATACACTAATGTGAAAGAATCTATCCAACTCCAACAGTTCTTTCTTTGGAGGCAGATAGCATTCCCTACAGGATTGTCCCAGATCACTGCATTGCTGAGACTAGGCAAATTTTCACAGTTGATCATAAAATATTACTGTTACTAAGAACAACATTCTGGTTCTACTTACTTCACTCTGCATCAGGTCATGGTCATTTCTTATACCACAATAGTATTTCATCACCAATAAATGGTTCAGTCATTCCTCAATTGATGGACATCCACCTCAATTTCCAATTTTTGGCCAGGTCTCTTCATGTTTTGATGGATAAAAGTTATCATTAAGTCAAGCCCACAAATTTAGTTGCTATGATTTTGGTAGGAGTTAGCAAAGCAGTTAATAACATTTTAGAAAAATACCAGCAAGTCATACCCTATCCATCTTTTGGTAGGCAAAGCACCGCACTGGCATACAATATAGTAGAATAGTTTGTGAATAATGGTAATTCCCACTATTCAGTATGTAACACATAATCATCAAGGGAGTCCAAGGAATAGAAGTAAAGGATATTACCAAACAATTGTTTGATCGGAAAAAAAAAAAGATGAGCTGGTTATTTGGTGAGAGCATAGGGTTATGCATGGAGGTCCAGAGGGTTCTACTGGTACTCTAGTAACATTAGGAGAGAGAAAGTCTTCAAACATGTTTCAAAGACCAATTTTGATGGCTACCTAGATGGGTATCTATGAGTTGCAACAGAATGGTTGCAACACAACCTATAGGGTTGTGATTAGTATTCTTGAAGTCATCTCAAATTGATGAGTTCACAGATCTAACTTTAGTATTTGAATATGATTTATAAAGCAATTTCCTGAGAGGTGGAGTCAAGATGACTGTGTAGAGTCAACAAAAGCTCAGACCTCTGAAAAGCCTTCCTCACCAATTAAAAACAAAATTCTCCTAGGGGACTAAAAACCAAATCTAACAACAGGAAAGAGCTAAGGAACCCTCTTGCTGGACTCAACTTAAAAGGTATGCTGCCAAAAAGCCTGAATTTGAGAAACTCTGGTTTAAGAGGAATAAGGAAGGTCCCAGGACCCCTACCCCACCTATAGTGCTGAGCCTCCAGCAGTGGCTGGAATCTCTGGGCAGGCAAGGACTCTAATGAGGGAGTACCTTGTGAGCAAAGCTGTGCCAGGCTTGGGGCTTTGAACACAGGCAGTGAGGAGGCAGCTGGCTGAGAACCTCAGAGAAGACAGCACAATCGCAGCTAAAACATTCCATATTGCCCCCCCTTCCCGAGGATTTTGGCCTCAGGGCACATCCAGCTCTGAAAGTTAAATTCTTTAATCTAATGAAGCCTTCAGAGGGCAGGGAAGCTCAAGCTCCAACACCCCTCACCCATGGACTGCTCTGAGAGCTTTACTGACTAAGCTCAATGGGTAAAAGCTGACAGAAAAGCCCAAACACACAGATCCAGCACATAATGAGAGGAGCAAGACTACAGACAACTATCAGGGGAAAATAAGGGGCAAATATGAGCAAACAACAGAAAAAAGAAAAAAGAAATTACAATCGACAGCTTCTATCCAGGCAATGAACAAAGAGCAAATGTAACAGACGAGGATCAAGAAACACCAAGCAAAAACATAGAAACTCCAGTGAATTAGACCCAGACTTTGGAAGAACTCAAAACACAATTCAAAACACAATTAAGAGAGGCTGAAGACAACTGAGAAAAGACCTTAAAAAGCAAGATAAGTCATCTGGAAACAGAGGCACTTAAACTAAAATGAGAAAATAGTGTCTTGAAAGCCAAAATTAATCAGTTTGAAAATGAGGCAAACGAAAAGAAAGATGAGGCAAAGAAAATGAAAGATGACCTCCAAAGAAAATCAGACCAGAAGAAGGATGACCAAAAAGCCAGGGATGAAATTCAGTCTTTAAAAACCAGAATACAACAATTAAAAGCAAGGGACTTCACAAGGCAGCAGGAAAAACTATAAAACAAAATCAAAAGAATGAAAAAATTGAGGAAAATCTGAAACTCCTCATTCACAAAACATAAGATTTAAAAAATAGGTCCAGGAGACACAACAACAATCATTGGTCTACTGGAAGACCATGACAAAAGAAAAGGCCTGAACATCATCCTACAGGAAATTATCCAAGAAAACTGTCCCAACATTCTAGAACAAGAGGGAAAAGTGGAGAGTGAAAGAATCCACAGATTACCTCCTGTACTTAATCCCCAACTGACAACACACAGGAATGTTATAGCCAATTCAAGAATGACCAGACCAAGGAAAAAATATTACAAGCTGCTAAGAATAAGTCATTTAGATACCATGGAACTACAGTGAGGAAAACACAGGATCTGGATGCATCTACACTGAAGGACCAAAAGGCATGGAATATGATGTTCCAGAAAGCAAGGAAACTAGGTCTACAAACAAGAATCAACTACCCAGCAAAAATGACTATATTCTTACAGGGGAAAGTATAGTCACTTAATAAAATAGAAGAATTCCAAGCATTCATAAAGAAAAGGCAAGATGTGAACAGAAAATTTGATGCCCAAACACAGAAGTCAAGAAAATCGTCAAAAGGTAATTAAGAAAGGGGACAAAAACAAAATAAAAAACTTTTTTTAAGGGACCCAATAAGATAAAATGATATGTATCACTACAAGAAAAGAGGATATTGGTAACTCTTAAAAAATGTTATTATCACCTTGGCACCTTGAAGAATTACACTTAGAGGGAACAGTGACAAACTGTTTAGGATGAAATGCCAAGACATAAATACGGATCTCGATATATGTATGCATAGATATATATGTATATGTACATATATATTACATATATATACAACTAGAGTTAAAAAAAGAGGTTAAGACTAAGAGAAATGGTAAAAGAAACAAAATGGGGTAAATTTATATGTCACAAAGAAGCACATGGTGGGATGGGGGAAACATCAATACACTGGAAGGGTAAAGAGGTTGGAGATAAGAAATACTCAATTCTAGGGGGCAGCTGGGTAGCTCAGTGAATTGAGAGCCAGGCCTAGAGATGGGAGGTCCTAGGTTCAAATCTGGCCTCAGACACTTCCCAGCTGTGTGACCCTGGACAAGTCACTTGACCCCCATTACCTAGCCCTTACCTCTCTTCTGCCTTGGAGCTCCAAGATGGAAGGTAAGGGTTTAAATTAAAGAAAAAAAATAAAAAAAATACTCAATTCTTATGTGCATTGAAATCGACTCAAAGAGGGAAGAATAATCAAATACATTGGGGCAGAAAATTGATTTTCACCCTATAGAGAAATAGAAGGGTAACAAACGAACTGGTGGGGAGGGAAGCAATGCAAGGGAGGGAAAGGGTGGGGGGGTAGTTTAAAAACTATAAAGAAAGAGGGGCATAAGAAGGGAGTGGGGCAGAAAGGGAAGTAAAATGAGGGTGGGAATTAGGGGGACTGATTAAAAACAAAACACTGGTGTAGAAAGAAATAGTGAAAGAAGAAAGGGCAAGACTAGGAGTGTAAATCAAAATACTGGGAAATACACAGCTGGTAATCATAACTATGAATGTTGTTAAGGGTAAATTTTAGGGTTGAGACTGAATATAATTTTCAGTGGTCACCAGGGATTTAAATTCTAAATCCTAATGAAATATTCAAGTCAGTTTGGAATTTTATGATGTTTTATTTACAATAGAAGGAAGAGATTTGGAATGGGGGGGGGAGAAGATCTGCTCTGGCCTGGTCTGAGCCAGGGAGAGTACAGAGAACTCAGTAAAGAGGCCTTCCCAGAGAATGTTACCTTCAGAAGGCCAAGGAAAAGGGGAGTCAGCCTTATCAGTCACCATGTGGTCATCTCAGGGAAGCAGTCTGAGGTCCCACACTCCAGCTCCTCCAAGTCAAGCACCACTGCCAAAAGTCCCTCTCACAGGAAGAGACATGAAATATAAAGGCTGTTCTTTACATCACTTCCTGTGTCTCACATGTACCAATGGTAGCTTAAACTTGGCTTTGTACAGTCCAGGGAGTCAGTCAGATGTTTCTGATTTGTCACTTGCTAGCACATGTGGGTCATAGACCTTTCTCCCCCACACTTAATCCTTAAGTGGGAGTGTTTACATTCCTGGTTGCTAAGATTCTAAAGCCTAAGCAAGGTGGAATAAATCTAAAATTCACAATCCCCCCTGATGATGATTGGGAGACTAGTCTCCCCAATTGATCACTAAACATAAACATCTTGTACTTCTAAATCTTTTAAGTACAGGTGCATACAAAATTTTACCTTCTAAGAGGAAACTATAATAGTTAGAGGAATAGAAGAGAGACAAAGCAAAACTAATGTTTTGCTGAGTGCATTGACAAAAAACAATTAGGGGACAGTCCCCTTTTGGCATAAGAGTATACATTCAAAATAAATGTTCAATCAACCTTCAGTTCAATTAACCACACCCAAAGTTCATTCTGGATCTTCTTGATGTAGTGTAGGTTTTTCAGGAATCTTCTACAAACAGTTCATTCTCTGGATTTTAGGAGTTAGTAAGCCTCTTTCCTTAAAGATCTTTCTCAAACAAAAAGGTCAAATCTTGGATTTTTATGAAAATACAATCCCCCCTGAAGTGGGTGTTGAGAAAAACACCCATTTCAGCTCAGGTTGCATGGTTGAGATATGGGAATGTATGAATCAACTATGAAAAGAGGAAAAAATCCACCCAAAACATAAAGAAAAATGGAAGAAAGCTAAACTTTGGGGAAAAAGAAAAAAATTCAAAGTCAGAATCAAAATATCAAAATTATATATATATATATATATATATATATATATATATATATATATATATATATATATATATATATATATAAAATTTTGAGTAAACAAGAATAAATTCAATAGGCCCTTGTATTAGGGTCCAATTAAAGTAATTTTCATCCCACAAGTCTGTAGGACAGAATGCAGCAATATTTCACTTACCCATTTGCAGCCAAGACTGCAGGAAGTTGCCAAACTGTAAGAGAGAAAAAAGGACTAGATTTCTGTGTGTGTGATAGGGAAGTGTCATTCCCTGGTCTGATTTTTTTGTCATTCTCAGGGATAGGGGGAACCAGGATGATATCCAAACTTCGGTACTTGTCTGTGAGTATTTCACAAAGAGGGTGGATACAAAGGAATCCTATGTCTTAACTTAATTAACTTAATTTTATTTAATATATATAAATATATATATGTAAATATATAAATATAAAAATAAATTAACTTAATCAAATACATCAAGCATTACGACCTCAAGTCTCACACTAGGTTCAAGTCTTTTCATATTGACTTAGAAGTTCATCAATCCTACCTGGATTGGTTTCTTTATTTTGACCTGTGTGCTCTTTTTGGCACTATTCAGGTTAAGTCAGTGCTTCTATGGCACTGTATAGATGAAGTCTGAGCCCCTTTTTTGATCCTATTTTCTAGAATCAGACACAAACATTAATCATAGTCCCATAACATTTATCAATAAATGGCAGGTTTCCATAGTCTAAAGCTTTTGGGTATGCATTAATATTATTGCAAGCATAAATTTTTTAAGTTCTCTTGCTGCAGAATAAAAAATAATATTGATCGTATGTACCTTAAGTATAAGAAATGAGAAAAGGGAAAAAATAAAATATTCTAACCAAAATAAAAGGAAAGCAAAAATAAAATAAAATTCAAGAATTCAACATGATCCCATGAACAGTATCCACTTCTATATAGATTATTATCTCCAATGCATGTGATAGGATACAGTCAATCAGTTTTAATAGAAGAAGCTCTCTTTACATGTGAGCAATGAATCCAAGAGTCCTTCTCTGCAATTTTTATAGATGTTGGAGTAGTTAGCAATATCTGGAATGGCCCTTCCCAGGAAGGCTGAGTTGCTCCAGTGCTCTGGAAGTTTTTTATATAAACCTTGTCTTCTGGGTTCAGGTCATGAAGTGAAAAGTCTAATGGTCCTGCTTGTACTTCAGCTCCGGATTCATGGAGTTCATGCAGTTTGTGCTGTAATTTCTGTATACAGGAAGCAATAGAAGTATCTCCTCCTAATAGTGAGGTATATGCAGGGGAGAGAGGATTAACCTGCATAATTGGATGTCCAAAAAACATCTCAAATGGTGAGATGTGTAGGTCTCCCCTGGGCCTGCTTTTAAGATAAAATAAGGCCAGAGGGAGAATTTCAAGCCATTTTAAATGTGTCTCAGTGCATAATTTGCTAATCATAGTTTTAAGCTCTATGTTCATTCTTTCAACTTCACCTGAGCTCTGGGAATAATATGGTACATGGAATTTAGGAGTTGTCCCCAAGCAAGAATATATCTGATTGAGAACAGAATCAATAAAATGACTTCTCCTATCTGAATCAATATGTGCTGGCAGGCCAAAGCAAGGAATAATTTCTTTTAAAAGCACCTTAGCAACAAAAGCCACTGTGGCTCGAGCTGTAGGAAATGCTTCCAGCCATCTGGTCAATTGACCTACTATGACTAGAGAAAATTTATAATGTCCAGCCTTTGGCATTGTTATGAAATCTATCTGCAGGTGCTCAAAGAGTATGTAAGCCAGAGGACACCCACCAAAAGCTTTGCCACAAAAGGCATGTTGGTTATATGCTTGGCAGGTAGAGCAGGCTGTACATACTTTAGAGGCTATAGTAGTTTTATCAGGGGCTATCCATTCTCTTTTAACAGAGTCTACTATGCCCTGGGTACAAAAGTGACCATCCTTACGAACAGATTGGCAAATTTGGTGATAGAAACTTCTAGGGAGCAAGGGTTTTCCTTCAGATGACACCCATACTACATTAATCTATTTTTCTTTTAATTTTTGCTTCCATTTTTCCACTTCTTTTTCATTATAGGAAAGTGATAAATTTACATCATCAGTGATTGTTAATGTTAAAATTAATTCCAGCCGTTCTATGGCCACTAGCTTTGTAGTGGTATCTGCCCAGTCATTTCCCTAGAGTCAGGGTCAGTGACACCTGTATGGGAAGAGCAATGAACCACAGCTAGGGCTTCAGGCAGCTGTAGAGTAGAAAGAACTTCATTAATAATTTCTGCATTAGCTATAGATTTTCCAGCTGAGGTTAAAAATCCTCTCTGGAGTGTGAGATTTAAAATGGTTGAGGTCTTAAACTATAGTGATTAAAATAGTGGAAGATGTAAATTGTGATAGATATAAGAGAGGGTGAGTAAACTTGACCACAGAAATATGCCTCACTACAGTGTCTTGGGTTTTTAAATCAAATATAAGGTGGTCGCCAGGGAAATATTCCCAATTATTCAAATACCCAAGTCAATTGGGTTTTATAGAGATTTTTAATTAACAATACAATGAGTAATCAAAGAAAGAGAGAGAGAGTAAGAAAAGGAATAAGTATGAAGGGCCTCAAGCCAATATGGCCTAGACCTGAGTCTTGAAAGAGAAATCAGTCAGTTTTTTAACACTCACCACAAGGTCTGACTAAACAAGGATACTAGTGACACCAGGCCAGCGTCCTTCCTCAAAGAGTCTTCCAGCCAGAGATTGTTTCAAAGGGCCTCTCTCAAGAGCCTCCAGAGCTCCTACCCCAGAGGGACAGAGCCCCTCAGAGGAGCTCCTCAAGGAGCTCTCCTTCAGAATGAGAGTCAGAAATTGTGATCCCTGAATGAGATCCAAGCTCTTATTTTTAAGGGCAAAATCTCCTCTGTCACCTCCCCTAAGTCCTTACATCTACCAATCACTATAGATGTTTCTAAGGGACCGCCCATTTTGAATTCACAGCTGAATAGTTTTTATCTCTTTAGTAAGTCAGGAAAAAATGCTGCTGTGTCGACAAATTTCATTACAAAAAACTTCTGAATAAGTTATCACCCTTTTAGGTTTAAGTAGTTTACAAGTTGCCCCACCTTTATAGGTACTTAGTATCCCATTGTATCAATTCTAAAGCAGTCATGACTCAAAGAACTTCCTGTCCCTTCCATAAGCATGGATCAAAGCACTTTCATTGTTCTGAAGGAGTTTTCTGTCCTAAAGCAGTCTTAAGTAGGGTGGAGTAGGGATATTCCCAAGGCAAGGAGTTTTCACACTTAAGTAGAATTCTCACTATCTGCTAGGGAATTTTTTTAAGTAGAAGATTCCCCAATGGGGAAATTTCCAACATTCATAAGTCTGAGAAATTTTGAGGTTTACAGGAGCCATAGCATACTGTCTGAGTGACAAATGCCAAAAGCATATCTAGAATATGTATAAATTATTGCCTTTTTATCCTTGGCAATTATACAGACCTGTTTCAGGGCTATGAGTTCTGCCCCTTGAGCACTAATATTAGAGGGCAGTGAAGCTGACCAATCAGTGGCAAATTCTGTGACTATAGCAGCTCTAGTGTAGTATATGCCATCCCTCATAAAAGAAGAACCATCTGTAAATAAGACTATATCTGGGTTGTCTAAGAGAGTGTCCAAGTGATTATCTCGAGGCTTTTCTGCCATGGGCACTAGTGTTTCACAACTGTGTAATGGTTAAGAGTTGTACAGCGTTTTAAAGTAAGATTTTCATTGTTTAATAGGGGTATTTTATACCTTGTAATTCACTGATCAGAAAATGCCTGTGTCCTATGCCTTAGCAACAATGCTTCTACCTCATGTGGGCACATAATTGTCAATGGGCATCCCAATACTAGATCAACAGTTCTTTTCATTAGTAAATCTGTTGCAACTACTCCGCTAAGACATGGTGGTGCTCCTGAAGCTACTGGGTTCAGTTGGGCTGAATAATAAACAATTTGGCACTGAGAAAGTCCCAAAGTTTGAGTTAAAACACCTGAAGCTACCCCTCTCCTCTCATGTATATACAAAGTAAATGGCTTGTTGTAATCTGGGATGCCTAGAGCAGAGGCAGACATGATAGCCTTTTTTAGATCTGATAGAGCTGACAGGTGTTCAGGCTCTAATTTAAGTAGTTCAGGAACTGAATCCCTTATTAGTGCTATAAGGGGCTTAGTCATTTCCCCATAGCATGGAATTCATTGTCTACAAAATTTGCTGTTTGCTGTTGCTCCTAGAATTGCTCTTAACTGTTTCTTAGTGGTAGGAACACTCAATTTTTGGATATTTTCAATTTATTTGGGAGAAATAGAATGGGTACCAGCAGCCAGAACAAACTCCAAATATTCTACTTTGGTGAGACATCAATGAACCTTATCCTTCCAGATTTTATGCCTTCTTTTGTGCAATTCCAAAAGAAGATGTTAACTATCTTCCTGACATGCTTCTGCATCTGTTGAAGCCAAGAGTAGATCATCTACGTATTTGGTTGATTTGCTGCTTTAAAATTTTTTATTATCTGTATCTTGACTCAAAATTTGTGTGAATAAACTCGGGCTTTCCACGAAACCTTGGGGCAAATGGACCCATGTATACTTAAAGTCCTTCCAGGTGAAAGCAAAGATATGCCTGGAATCCTCATGTACGGGTATGGAAAAGAAGGCTGAGCACAAGTGCACTATTGCAAAGTATGTAGCTGTTCTAGGAATAGAAGAAATAATAGTATTTCTATTGGAAACTACAGAGTGTCTCTTGATAATGTGATTGTTCATGGTTCTCAAATCCCGTATGAATCTATAGAGGTGCTTGCCATTGAGCCCCAATTTTGGTTTTTTAATAATCAGAATGGGCTTATTGTATTCATATTTACAGGGAATTATGATGCCCTGATTGATCAATGAGTTTATTACTTGGGTAATGTCCACTATTGCCTCCTTTGAGAGAGGGTACTGAGGAATGGAAAGAGGTGGGCTAGATTTAGTTTTAATCTGCACAGGAACAGCTGACTTAAGGAAGCCTATATTGGAAGATGTGGTCCAAAGAGACTCTAGTATATCTGCAGGTATTGCAAAGGTGGGATGCTCTTTTTTTCTCCTGACTCTCTGAGAGAATTACAGGGAGTAAATTTAAAGATTCCTCAGATACTTCCAATGATAAGGAACCATCTGTAGAGCAAGTTATTGTGGCTCTAAATTTGCATAGAAGGTCCCTCCTGTATTAAAAAAGGATACTGAGGAGATATTTATAGTTGTAATAAATGAGATACTCTGGCTGACTAGAGAGATACTAGGGGAAACCTGATAGTGCCTAGTTGTAATAGGGAGATACTACTACTAGGGGAAACCTCTAAGTGCCTAGTTGTAATAGAGAGAGATATACTAGGGAAATACTTGAGGGTGTCTACCAAATCCCTATATGGCTAATTGATTAATATTTTCCTACCCTCCTCCTCCCTTAATACCACCCTTCACCACCCTCTTCTGAAGCCTTTAGCTTCACCTCTCCCCCTCCTTCCCTGAGGGGAATATGAGATTTATAAGGAAAATACTCTTTTCCTTTCTCAAGTAAGGGGGTTTATTGGGAACAACAGGACAAGGATAGAAGATGAGGTGAGAGGGATGGGGTTATCCCTATTCTATAATGAGGATTAGGAGGATTTGGGGAAATGTCAGTTCTGTCACAGCTGTGACACAAAAGTCTGTCAGGGAGTTATGAACGACAATTGATTTTTCTTCTGTCTTCTTCTAATCGGTCCAGTATATAACGGTCAGTTACCAACATCAGCTCCACCAAAGCCTCAACCTAGGTCAGAAGAAGCCAGTCTCTCCCTTGGTCAGAATCCAAGGCAATTTCTCTGTTCATATTCTGGCTAGGCTCCAACTGACTTTCCTAGGAACATTCTATTTGGAATGTTCACCTTGATTGACAGATGATGTCCCCAGCTTTCTGTCTTGCATGCATGAAAATTCTCTCTTCTTTCATGCCTCTTCCACACTCCCCAGAAAATTTAAAGGGGAGTCAGGCATCAAGAGGAAAGAATGTTGTACTTCTAGGGGTCCTACAGACACCGTCCTAGGAGAAAACTTTTTTACTCTGTGGGGTATCCCCAACACCCCCATTACATTCTCTTAGGCAATGGAATTGCAATATAAATCAGGTGTACTCTTTAATACAGATCTGGAAGCTCCAGTGTCCAAAAGACAATCATAATAGGTATTACCCACCTTTAAGGTAACATGGGGCTCATCAGTATGGGGGGAGGGGGGCAGTGGATAGGGACAATAGGTAGTAAGACATCAGGGTCCAGAAAAATCAAAGGTTGTATACTCTGATTCCTATGCCCCAGCTCCCCCTCCCCCAGCACCTTCATAATATTTGGGAAGTTCCTTGGGCACCCTCTTGAGGGGCATTAGCACTCTGAGTATTTTTTGGATGAGTTCTACGTAAGATATAATGTTGTTGGGTCATTTGGTTTGAGTTATCATTTTCCCAATTTCTATTTTTAGAATCATCATTCCTAAAGTTGTGGTTTCTATTATTATTATGATGGTTATTTCTATGATAATTATTTCTGTAGTTGTTATTAAACTGCATGTTATTTCTGGTTGCCTTGAATAAATTTCTACACTCTATCATTTTGTGGCCCTTCTTCTCACAGAATTGGAAGGTAATGGATTGCTATAGGGGGAAAATGCAATTGGTTGAGTGTCATGCCCTTTTTCCAGTTTACCAATCTTATCTCAAATATTTCAATTCTTTCCTAATTGTCTCTATGAAATCATTAGTCTCTTCCTTTTTTTCTTTGTTTCCTTTTGAAACATATACAACAGTTTTTCTCAGATCATCAAAATCCATTTCATCCCATCTTGGGCAATGACTTCTATAATAAACCCTGATCACTTTGCAAGAGTTATTGACAAAGTATCTTCTAATTTATCTTATGTAATTTTCTTTAGAAAGGTCAAAATCTAGGTATCAACCTCCAAACTCAATGAGTCTATCCATGAATATGGAGGGTGTCTCATCATTTTGCTTAATTTTTTCAAATTCTGTCCATTTATCTGTGCTTTCAGAGCACTCTCTCTCATAGCAGTTAGAATGATCTCCCTATAATGATATAGTTGTAAATAATCTTTAGATTTGTTATAGTCCCATTTGGGAATTTGTGATGGTCAGTGAGCTACATTGCTTGTTGACATGAGAAATTATTTGATTTTTCTCACATTCCATTAAGAAAGCCTGGAGCAGATTTTCAATGTCTTTGTAAGACAGATTATACTGAAAAAATATGCCTGCCATCTTTTTCATTACCATAAAGAGACCTTGTTCATATGTGGGAACATTTCATGTGAATTCATTTATGGCTTGGGGAGTAAACGGTATAGGGTGCCTTAGAGTCACCACATCCCCATTGCGTCTTATTTTGGGTACTTCTCTTAGGGGAAAGAGGCCTCTTGTTGAATTTGGTAAGGGTAAGTCAGTTTGACTAGAAACAGCTTTGTTAGAAGGACAAGATTTCCTTGGGGCTGGAATTGGTTTTGGGGTGGGAAAAGGAACAGAAGAAACTGGTGTAACAGTTAAAAGAGTGGTTGGCATAAACTGTGACCTCGGAAATATGGTTTCAAATAAAAAATATAGTGGTCACCAGGGAAAAATTCCCAAATATTAAATATACCCAAGTCAGCTGGGTTTTATAGAGATTTAAATTAATACAAATTAAGGAATTAATGAAAGAGAGAGAGAGAGAGAGAGAGTAAGAGGAATAAATGAGAAAAGGGCTAGACCAGCCTAGGCTGAAGCCCTAGGAGAAAGATCAGTCAGTCTTTAATCATTCACCACAAGATTTGTCCCAAGCAAGATTCAGGAAGCTCAACTAAGTTCAGCCATCGAGCCCTTCCTTCAGCTTTGGCAAACTGAGTCCTCTTCAGAGAGAGGATTTCTTCAGAGAGCCCCCTTGCTCTTAGCTTCTGACCTCCTTTTAAAGAGAATTTTCTCCTATGTTACCTCCCCTAAGTTCTCACATCTACCAATCACAGTAGATGTTTTCACAGGACTGACCATTCTTAATTCACACCTGAGTAGACTAAAACCTCATACCTCTTTTGTTAAGCTTGCAAGTTTGCAAGTTGCCTAACCTTCATAGGTACTTAGCACCTTTCTAAAAATAGACTTAGCTTAAGGCTTTTGCTTCACTATAAGTATGAGTTAAGTGTTTTTTCATTGTTCAGTAAAGAGTTTACAACTTTATCTTTCCCTAAAGTATGCTTAAGTATGGGTGGAGTAGAGTTCTCACATTCCTGACTAAATCCCTTCATTGTTTAAAATGGGGAAGGGTCTTAAACAAGTGTTCTGAGGTAGGGTCTGAGAATTTTTAAGATTCACAATGAGATTTCAGGAGAAGGGTCTTGGGAAGTAACATCAGCCAAGAGTTGCAGACCACAAGAGAAGCAGTTCTGCAGCAGAGCTATAGGAGAGGTATTTTCCATCTCCATTTAGGGGGAAGGATTTCCCTCATTTAGAGGTTCAGAAACAGGCTTGTAAAAGTCAGACATGTTTTGGGTGGGGTCAGCATTTGCCATTTGACCCTGTAAGAAGTATTTAAAATTATTGAATTGGTTTTGTACGTCTACCTGCATTTTAGCTTCAAATTTTTGCAAAGTAGTATTTCTTGTCACAATATTTAGGAATATAAAAATAAAATGGCCTAAAATCATAAGGAATGGGAGACATTCTGAAATCATCAAGGTTCCTAATTGTTCAAATGCCATGAAAATTTCATAGAATGTAGTATTCATTTTTATATTTTTAAAAACTTATTTATAATTCTGGTTTTAGTCAGTAGAAGTTGCTACTGGCTAAGGGTTAAAGTCAGGGTGTGAAAACAAAAGGTAAGGGTGTAGTCTCTTTTTAAAAGCCTTTTAATCCAATCAACTCTTCTAGGGAAAGGAAGACAGAAAACAAAGCCTTTTGCATGAGTGTGAGGCTGAGATTTTTTCAAGTTTGGGAGGGGTCATAAGCTGGTCTCTTCTTCCCCTTCAGGGTAAAACTGCCAGGACCATGTGCTTCCCACTTTGAGCAAAGCCCATTTAAATTTTAAAAACTAGACAGGCTGGAAAACCGGAAAGTAGACTTTAATACAACCACTCTCTCTTAGAAAAAAAAAACAAAAACACACAAAAAAGCTTGCTGAGCTGACTCACTACCTTTACTGTGGTGGTCTAGCAATTTTTGTTGGGAGAGATCAAAGCAGGGCTCCTTTCTCCAGGTTTTCCTCACTGCTAGTTAAGAGCAATCTAGCCAGCTAGTGTTGTCAGTGAGGGTTGGCTTTTTGGGTTATTTGTTCCCTAAGGCAAGGGAGATTTGGAAACAGTTTCCCCAGCTAAGACCTCAGGGCCTTGCCGCTTAAGTTTAAAAATGGCTGTGTTCAATTCAATTTAAGGAGAAAAGGAAGAGAATGTTTTATACTTACCTGATCTAGCAGCTGTTTTAAATTATAGGCTTAAGAGTAGGTAGTAAAGACAGAAAGAGGAAAGAAAAATTTCCAGGAAATTGAGAGTAGTCGTTACAACCTTCATGGATTAGCCAGATTTTTTTTAAGAGTAAATTTTAGACACAATGTAAATTTGTTGGCTATTATGGTTCTCTAAGGTCTCTTGCAACTCTAAAATTTATAATCCCCCATAGAAGAGTTGTTTTTACAAGAAACAGAAGCACAAATTTCAGAATAATACATTTGATTCTCACAAAGAGCATTAAAAAGTAACACTGTTATCTTGATTGGGAGACACGCAATTCTTTCCTCCAGTTTATTAGCTTGTAATCCATGCATTGAAATTGCCATTTGGTCTTCTTAGGAAAGAACAGCTCTTGGTGGGGGCTCTTTCCAGACTTATTGACTGTTCTCCAATCATCCAACAACTTCTTGGCTTGTGCTTCATAATTTTGACTGCTGTCACACTTGCAGACTCATTAGCAATGCAAAAGGAGGACAAGCTGCTGAGGGCTTCAGGGGAAAGGAAAAAGCCTTCAATCAGCTCTGTCATGATAATGGCAGCATAGAGCTCCAAAGTCATTTCCACCTCTTTTGTGCTCATTCTTTCCTACTTTTAGGGAAGGAAATTAAATATGGCTATCATATTGTGAGCTTTGTAAGAAAGTTCAGAACAAGCCAACATATCTAGGAGTAGAGTCTGTGCAGAGTTTTGCAACCAGCCAATCCAGCATGGAGGACCGAGGAATAACAAAGCTCAGCAGGATCTTGAACCCATCTAGGAGCATGAATTTCACTGGACCAACATTATATAGAAACTGTGTTGAATCTAAGATTACTCTGTCTGAGTACCAAGGTGGTATGGAGTAAGTGTGTTCTCAAGTGTTGGAGATAAATGTGTAGACTTCTGTTCTTGTTCTATCTTTGAAGAAAATACCTCTTTGTAAAAAAAATAAAAATTTAAAAAAAGAGTAAATTTTAGGGTTGAGACTGAATATAATTTTTAGTGGTCACCAGGGATTTAAATTCTAAATCCCAATGAAATACTCAAGTCAGGATGGGATTTTATGGTGGTTTATTTACAATAGAAGGAAGAAATTTGGAATGGGCAGAGGGAAGATCTGCTCTGGCCTAGTCTGACACAGGGGGAGTTCAGAGGACTCAGCAAAGAGGCCTTCCCAGAGAATATTGCCTTCAGAAGGCTAAGAAAAAGGGGAGTCAACTTTATCCCTCACCACGTGGTCATCTCAGGTAAGCAGTCTGAGGTTCCATACTTCAGCTCCTCCAAATCAAGTGCCACCGCCAAAAGTCCCTCTCACAGGAAGAAGAGTGAAATATAAAGGCTGTTCTTTACATCACTTCCTGTGTCTCACATGTACCAATTGTGGCTTAAACTTGGCTTTGTTCAGTCCAGGGAGTCAGTCATATGTTTCTGATTTGTCACTTGCTAGCACATGTGGGTCACAGACCTTTCTCCCCCACACTTAATCCTTAAGTGGGGGTTTATACATTCCTGGTTGCTAAAATCCTAAAGCCTAAGCAGGGTGGTAGCAAATATAAAACTCACAATGTGAATGGAATGAACTTACCCATAAAACGCAAGCAAATAGCAGAGTGGATTAGAAAGTAAAACCCTACCATATGTTGTCTACAAGAAATACACATGAGGAAGGTAGACACACATAGGGTAAAAGTAAGAGGATGGAGTCAAATCTATTGGGCATCAACTGAGAAAAAGAAGGCAGGAGTCACAATCATGACAGCTGACAAAGCCGAAGTAAAAGTAGATCTAGTCAAAACAGATAGGGAAGGTAATTACATCCTGATAAATGGCAGTATAGAGAATGAGGAAATATCAGTACTCAACATATATGTACCAAATGGTATAGCATCCAAATTTCTAAAGGAGAAACTAGTGGAGCTCAAGGATGAAATAAATAGAAAAACTATACTAGTGGGAGAACTGAACCTTCCTCTATCAGAACTAGATAAATCAAACTAAAAAAGAAAAAAGCAAGAGAAGTGAATGAAATCATGGAAAAATGAGAGTTTGTAGATATGTGGAGAAAAATAAATTGACAAAAAGGAATACACCTTCTTTTCAGCAGCACATGGTACATTCACAAAGATGGACTAAGTACTCGGCCATAAAAACATTGCAAACAAGTGCAAAAGAACAGAAATAATAAATGCAACCTTCTCAGATCATAATGCAATGAAAATAATAAGTAGTAAGGGTAAATGGGGAAGCAAATAAAAAATTAATTGGAAATTAAACAATACAATTCTACAAAATTGGTTAGTTAAAGAACAAACCATAGAAATAGTTAATAATTTCATTGAAGAAAATGACAATGATGAGACATTCTTTCAAAACCTATGGGATGCAGCCAAAACAGTACTTGGGGAAATGTATATCCTTGAGTTCATATATTAGCAAATTAGGGAGGGCAGAGGTCAATGAATTGGGAATGCAAATTAAAAAACTAGAAAGTGAACAAATTAAAAATCCTCAGATGAAAACTAAATTAGAGTTCCTAAAAATCAAAGGAGAAATTAATAAAAATGAAAGTCAAAGAACTATTGATTTAATAAATAAGAATAGAAGCTGGTACTTTGAAAAAAAATAAAATAGACAAAGTACTGGTCAATCTAATTTAAAAAAGGAAAGAAAAGCAAATTGACAGTATTAAAGATGAAAAGGGAGACCTCACCTCTAACAAAGAGGAAATTAAGGTAATCATTAAAAACTATTATGCCTAATTATATGGCAATAAATATGGCAATCTAGATGATATGGATGAATATTTACAAAATATAAATTGCTTAGATTAACAGAGAAAGAAATAGAATACCTAAACAACCCCATATAAGAAAAAGAAATTGAACAAACCGTCAAAGAACTCTTTAAGAAAAAATCCCCAGGTCCAGATGGATTCACAAATGAATTCTATAAAACATTCAAAGAACAACTAATCCCAATATTATACAAACTATTTGACAGAATAATAAAAGAAGGAGTTCTACCAAATTCCTTTTACAATACTAATATTGTACTGATTCCAAAGCCAGGCAGGTCAAAAACAGAGAAAGAAAACTACAGACCAATCTCATTAATGAACATAGATGCAAAAATCTTAAATAGGATACTAGCAAAAAGACTCCAGCAAGTGATCATGAGGGTTACTCATTATGACCAGGTAGGATTTATACCAGGAATGCAAGGATGGTTCAATGTTAGGAAAACCATCCATATAATTGACCATATTAACAAGCAATCCAACAAAATTCACATGATTATTTCAATAGATGCAGAAAAAGCCTTTGACAAAATACAACACTCTTTCTTATTGAAAACACTAGAAAGCATAGGAATAGAAGGGCCTTTCCTAAAAATATAAAGCACTTTCCTGGATGCAAATCCCAGGCATTTATTATCCCTGTTTCTAAGACTAGGAAGCTGAAGCCAAGGGAGGCCAAATTCAGACAGCTATTAAATGTGAGAATTAAATTTTGAACCCAGTGCTTGGTGCCCTTGCTTCAATTTCTCACCAAGTAACTACTCATTTCATGCTGATTTTTCTGTTCACACAAGGAGAAGGTAGAACATAGAGTCAGAAAAGAAAAGAAGAGAAAAGCACACCTTGTGTTTTTGGATCAAATTCATTTCTCTAAGCTACTGGAAGAACTTGGGGGAGAAAAGGGAAAAGATTCGAAGAACAGAGAAAGGAAAAAAGAAAGGAATGAGGGAGGCCCTGGGCTAAGCCAGGTTACTCCAAAACAGGATAGAAGAGGTTTTTAAACTGGAGAGAATTCAAGTAGTAGACACCAAGGACAAACAATGTTTCTAGCCAAGAAACATAATATGCTCTTACTTTTTCTGTGAAGTCTAGAACTGAAAGTTTAGTAACTGGGACAATGAAAGTAGATGCTTTCAGTGCCTTTCTCATGAATAAATGAGCAGCATAAAGTGGTTTATATTGATATTTCCCAGGATAGCTTATATATTCTTTTAAAATATATTTTTCATACTCTATTAACTTTAGAACTATTAGGAACTTATGAGATTTGTTTGTGGTGATGATATTATTGTGTGAATATATTTTGTATGTATGGGTATATAAATGCATAGACGTGTGAAGAAAATTTATTAGTAGAGACAACAAAAAGTAAAACAAAATCTCTGAGTCAAAACAAAATAGGTTTATTGAGAGAAGGCTGGTCTCACAGACAATAAAGCCAGACTCTGGCTGGCAACTGAAGACCCCAAGCCTTGTGAGTATCCTCCTTATATAACCAAAACTGATACTAAAGATATCATTTTCTAGATATGTATAGTTCCCCAAGAATCACATATATTTATAGTTGCCCAAGAATCAAATATAGAGCTCCCCAAAGAATCACGTATCTCTATAGTTCCTTAGACATCATGTAAAATCAGATAACATAGGTGTGCTATCTTTAAAGGTATACCACAACTTTACATAATAGAGACAAGAGAGAAGTGACAGAAAACTCTATGCCTGCTGTGTGATTTTTCTAAATGATTCTTTCAGAATTATGCTTACACAAAATGCTTGCATGATTAAGCTACAGATAGAATTATATCTCGATTATTTTTAGAAAGGTTTAAGATCTATGATGACAAAATAACTAAATTAGGAAAAATTGCTGATACTGATATAATCATGAGTGGGGTACGGGATTTCACAGTCACAGACTTATACACACACATATGCAAGAAAGGAGGCAGCATATAGCTTTTTGAGTTCAAGTCTCACCTCTGACATATACAGTTTGTAAAGACTCTGGGCAAGTCACTTAATCTGTGAAAATTACTTTAGGTAATTTTCTCAAACTTTTTAAAAAATGTTTTTAAATTTTTAAAATTTTATTTAATTAATTTAGAATATTTTTCCATGGTTATAGGATTCATGTTCTTTCTTTTTTAAAAAATTTCATTTATTGTTCATTATTATTTATTTTTAAATTGGAAATTTTTATTTAAATAATTGAGAATATTTTCCCATGGTTACAAGATTCATGTTTTTTTTTTTAATTTCATTTATTGTTCATTATTTTTAAGTTGGAAATTTTTATTTAATTAATTTAGAATATTTTTCCATGGTTACAGGATTCATGTTCTTTCTCTCCCTTCCTCTCATCCCCCTCCCATAGCCGAAAAACAATTCCACTGGGTTTTACATGTGTTATTGATCAAGACCTATTTCCATATTATTGATATTTGCAATCATACCCCCATTGACCCATGAGATCAATTAGTCATTTTTCTTCTGTGTTTCTACTCCCACAGTTCTTTCTCTGGATGTGGATAGTGTTCTTCTTCATAAATTCATCTAGATTGTCCTGCATCATTGCATTGCTGCTAGAAGAGAAGTCCATTATGTTCGATTGTGCCATAGTGTATCCATCTCTCTCAGACTTCAAAATACAGAGAAGGGACTGACCTGAATCCACAGAGAGAATTTCCTCATCTGAGAGTTTCTTTAATCCATGAAATCCCAGGTCAGGTTTCTGTCTATTCCAACACACACACACACACACACACACACACACACACACACACACACACACATCTTTAATAATTAGCATTTACTTTAAAGTTTATAAAGCATTTTCTATACATTGGGCAGAGATGCCAGGCGTAAAGTTGAGAGAACTTGCGTTCAACTCTGGCCTCAGACACTTTTTAGCTGTGTGACTCTGGACAAACACTTAACCCCACTTGTCTAGTCCTCAGCACTCTTTTGCCCTGGCACCAGTATTTACTCTTGATTCTAGGACAGAAGGCAACGTTTTTAAAAATGCATATAGTAGAGTATCTTGAGAATATTCCAAAGTGCTAATGGATATTGATAGATATGGGCATATATATAAATATATAATCACAAATGCAATTTACTAGGTGTGTACATGTATGTATTGTAATATTTAAAGGGACTGTTGTGAATTGAAGAGGGACAGGGATAATATATAATTTAATATAACATACATAATATACACATTGAATATTCTGCATTCCTAGCTGTGTGATCCAATTGGGGATTTCACTGATATAGAAAATTCAGGACAGACTCTTTTATGCTGCTTACTTATTCAGGTCCCTTAGCCCCCCACACCTAACCCTTACCTCTCTTCTGCAAAGGACTGTGTTAGAAAAGCAGGCAAAGTGAGTGACAAAATACAAAAAATAAGCCCTGACCTCCAGGTGCTTCTATTCCACTGGAGGTCCAGGGAGGGAAGGAGGAGCATGCTGGATAGTGGATGGAGCTTCCCTTGCTATGGGATAGCCAAACTTTCTCTTCTTTTCTCAGATTTTCCAATTGTCCCAATGAATACCATCGGATGGTTCATAATTTAACAGAATAATCTGCCACTGAACAATGTAAAGCTTAAAATTTAGGGAAACTGACGCAGGTAGAAATTAGTTTCTCTTTGCAAGGAGTATTATATTTTTAGAGATTTATTGAAGATTAAGGATTAAAAAAAATACAGGATAAGAAAGCATGTGTCTAGGCCCAGGGGCCTAGACAACCTCACCTACATTATGAAAAGAGCCGTGTCTGCTTGCAAGGGGAAACAGGAAGGAAGAAAAGCCCGCCCGCCGTGGGCGGAGACCCTCTAAATAATGATTTTGCTCTCTGACCAGGTGAGAACCCAGTGAGATTACAAAGCACTCTGGGGAAGTGGGGCAAGGCCTTCTGGGGATTGAAGTCCTGGATTCAAGTCTATTTTTACAACAAGAAGGGGTTCATCAAAAGCTGTGTGGATGACATATTAATTCATTTACTGAGCATAAAAAGCCCAAATTAAAGGAAGAATTTTAGGTCTCTAATAGCTGAACTAATGTTCAGATGAAAGAAGTATTTCCTATTAATGACGAAATTTTTATGAATGCTGCTATTCACAGACTACATTGTACTAATTCCATCAGGCCCTGGAATACTATAAATCCTGCTCAATGCAATTCATAATAATACAAAATAGATTCACTTAAATATCTAAATTGAAGAAAATAAATTAAATGAAAAATGTCTGTTTCTTAGATTCTTATATGCAGCTAGTTAAACAGAATATCAAAACCTCTCACTATGTGTACCTTGGATAAGCCCTGTAGACAGATAATAAACTGGGCTTAGAGTTGAAGAGGAGGAAGTTGGCATAGATTACATTTGGGAAACAATGTGAGAGAATTTATTTCTAATATATACTGAATTATTACTATAATCTGGGTTTGGAATTAAAGGCTCCAGTTAGTCTATTGACATTTACATTTCCTTTGTTCTGTAGCAAGGGAAGGTAAAAGTTGTAAGAATGATTGGCAGGGATTGAAACTTAGAATCTTTCATGAGCTGGTTGGGTCAGAGTTCCAAGGAACAGTTTACCAACTGAGGCAGTCTGGAGCTGAAAGGTGAAGAAGGAAGGTATGTAGCTGAGACTTGTTGAAAATCCATCTATCAAGCAATTGGCCTTTGAGGATCAATTGGCTGAGGTTGAGAGGAAATCTCCTGTCTTCTGGTGGACAGATAGACTGGGAGAAGACCCCTACCTTGCTGAGACCATCTGAGGACACCACAGCTTGGATTCCTGATTATCTGACCAACCATTGACTTTGTGTGTGTGAGAATTCTGGGTTTGCTGTGGGATTTATTCTTTATACTCTTTAGTTAAGAATCTTAAGTTACAAAACTTAACTATCTTAACTTAAGATAGTTAGACAGTGTAAGCACAGATAATTCAATATGGTGGGTAAAAGTCAGATGCTATCCTTCCCCTTATTCCTTTCCCAACAACTTTCCCTTCTCTGTTAATAAATTCATTTTATTTATATGTGATTCTTCCCTTGTGTATAAACCTTTCCCCTTTCCTAAAATCACAATAAGTTGGGCAGACTTAGCTAGGTTAAGAAACCTTAGGTTATATAGAAAAACAGTTAAGTTTTATATAGAGAAAATCAAATAGACTGGAAGATTCCATCTAGCACTCAGCAAGTGGAACATTCCATGGGGAGGCCAGCGGAACTCTGGGACTCTAACTGAGCTGGGAGAGAGATTTAATTTTTAAATAACCTTCTGCCACATGGTCTAAGTGGCCATATTGGATTTTTTTTAAGTGTTTTCCCTTTCCTTAATTGTATATAATTAAGGTGATCACAGTGGATTATAATATCACAAATTCCATTATATATACATGATTAACAATGAGAGTAAAACATGTCTGAGGACATGTTAATGGATCTTTTGGTTGTATTGTGGGAGTGTGTTCTGCATATCCCATATATTGTATTCATTCTTTTTCCCAAAGTATGTTATATGGTTCTGGACTGTCAGTGGATGAAACCATGCATGGGAATAACTGTGCAAACTGTCTTGTCCCATATCCCCATACTATGTGATTGTCTCTCTGTGTTGTGTGTAAGTGTAGAGTGGTGTTCTTAGGAACTGCATGGAATGTTTTCCTCCAGTAAAATCTGGTTTAATAGATAAGGGAGATGATAATGCTTTTCCTAGTAAGTATGTGACCGCTCACCATCACCTATGGGAATGAGGTGGGGTTGAGAATTTTGATGGACCACCACCAATTAGATATTTACCTACTAGAAATGTCTTGGGATTTTCAAGGGAGGAACTAAATGATGAACTCCTAAAATAATATTTAGAGCCCTGCTCCAGAGGACTTGGAGGTCTTTGATGATTGAGAAATTATTTGACTAGCTTAATTTGTGTAGATACTCAGAAATACTGCTTCTTGAAATTTCAGTTATCACAAATGATTCCACTTTCCAGGCTATTGAAAAATACTAGTTTAATAATATTCCTTTTAGTGATGATACTTAGTTGTAAATCATGGAGCCCTATGATCTCACAAAAATCTAAATGATAAATAAACTAAAAGTTAATGGAAAGTGGCATGATAAACATACTCAAGCAATATACAGTATACAGACAGGTCTCAATTAGTTCAGATAATGAATCTGATGTAATGGTCACATTATTTGGATTCACTCTACATATTTTCATCAGGATAAAATAAATGACCATATTTTACACAGTTATAACTTTGAATAATACCATGTTACCTGTAGTAATTTGTGCATGAGGGATGAGTAAAAACGGAAAAATGGGTGAGTTGGCAAAAATGAAAAATAACAGACAGTAAGTTGAAATGGCACATTGTTATTCCAGAGATCCCAAAAGAATATGAGGAAGGCCACTACTGCATGGGAATGATCTGTGAAAGATTTATAAGTAAAAAGAGGGTAAGAATTGTACAGCAAGAGAAGGCATAAAGAAATTGCTTCTTTGTTGATATAACAAAGGGGAAGTCCATATTTATGAATGTTCCAAAAGAATCAAATGACAATTGGGGGACTATTGATCCAAGAAATCTATACAATCTTACATCTTCCACATCTTTAATTGTAAGACAGAAAATTATCTACTGTGTGGAACAGATATAGGTCTCTCTTCTGCCAGCACTAGATTAACTCTTTAAAAAATTATTTCTATCCAGAAACAGTTAGAAGAAATGATGGCAGATTCAAAGCTTTCCTGATGTGTTGGAAAAGCTTATTTTTTTTCAATCAATTCAATGAGTTATTAAGCATCTACTATGAACAAGATAATGTAGAGGGTGAAATGGCACAGTGAGTAGAGAACTATCCTTGAAGCCATGAAGATGTGGGTCAAGTCCCACTGTGGACACATGCTGGCTTTGTGACCCTAAGCAAATTGCTTATTATCTCAATGCTTTGGGCATATTTCTAAGGCTATCAGTTATGGGGGAAAAAGTGTCGACCTGCATTGGTAGAGAGTGTTTCCTTATCTGAGAGTTCTTTATATCATTAAACTGACAAGCCCAATCCCTAACCCTTATGAAAGAGAAGTCCAAGTCCTGAGAATACAAGAAAAAAAGAAAAAAGAAAATGGCCCCTGCCAATGAGAAGCTTACCATCTACTAGGGAGCCCTCCTACTTTTTGTGGGTGCAGAACTCACAGAATTGAAAGTCATATTCTCTTAATACATGCAACCATATAATACTGAGACTTAGGTACCCTAACAAGTGACTGATGCCATGACTAATAAAATAACAGTTCAATCCAATTCAATTCCACAAACGTTTTTTAAGCATCATTCGGGAAGTTGTGTTCTGTCACTTAAAAGGTTTTCATGAAAATAAATAATATGATTTATATTTTTTCTTAATAGTTGAGATTTAGTTAAAAGGCATAAATTATGTGTCGAGGTGTTTTAATCACAGGCTAGGTGGCACAGTAGATGGAGTGCCAGCCTAGAGTCAGGAAAACTAAGCTTCCTGAGATCAAAACTGGCCTCAGGTACTTGGTGACCCTGAGTCATTTAAACCTATTTGCCTCAGTTTCCTCATCTTAGAAATGAGCTGGAGAAGGAAATAGCAAACTGTTCCAGTATCTTTGCCAACAACACAAAGAAGGTGACCACAGCAACTACTATGGCATCTTCCTGCTCCTCAGAGCAAAGGAAAATAGAAAGAAAATAATGTCTTTGAGAGTAGCATTTTCTAAGTTCCTGAGGCTAATTTCCATGTTAGAGACGTGATTAGGTTCTCCTGTCCATTTCCCAACATTTAGTAGTCGTTAGTCTCTAAATGAAGTCATGTGGTAAACATTCGTGGCTCCGATGCCACTAAAAGGTGAAGGCAAAACTTGAAACACAACTCATTTTGGTGAGATTTACTGAGGGAAATGAGTTATTGAAGAGATTAATTACCACACTAGATGGATCTCAGCTGGATGGAGTACTTAGAGTCTGAATGCTGCTCTCAACACCCTCAGGTATTTCCTGATGAAGGACACACATCCCTCAAGGACTATAAGATTTCTTTTATTCTTGTGCCAGCTTTCTCCATGCCATTACAAGATCTTCAGGGTGACATAACTTCTTTACCAGCAACATGGTTCGAGGCAGAATTGCTCCTGTTTGTATAGTGGAAGAGTTTTTGCCTTTGATGTGAGCCCTTATCAGTGAAGCAAGCCCTTTGCTTTTCAACTCTTCTTGGAGATTTAGAAGTACTAATGTTCCAGATGGCACATGCCTTTGTGCCTTAAAAAGCTTATGAAAAACCTTTTCTGGGTGTTAATTGGCAAGAGCACATAAGCTAGCTTTTGGACAGTCCTTTTGTACTTGTGATTAGTCTCTGATACTCAACAGCCTTAGGTGTAAGCAGCTGTTCACAAAATTCACAAATCTTGAAAACATCAAGGAATTTTAGTAGCCATTTTGTCCAATTTGTGCCTGAAAGAGTGTATGTACACACACACACACACGCACACACACACACACACACACACACACATAATACAAGTAGCCATCTAACCTTTTTTGGAAGATGTCATGAGGGAAACTACTCCTAAAGGCATCCTCCTCCAATTCTGGATACATTTCGTTATTAGAAAGTTTTTCTTGACACCAGAATAAAATTTGTCTCTTTCCAACTTCCCTGTATTGCTCCCAGTTTTGTTCTCTGGAGCTAAAAAGAACAAGTCTAATCCCTCTTCCAGGTTATAGCTCTTCCAATTCTTGATAACAACTACTATGCCCTCCTTTCCCTACTCAAGTCTTCTCTTTGAGACCAAATAGCTGTTCCTTCAACTGATTCTCATGTGGCATGAACATAAGGCTCTTAACTAACCTTATTCCTCTCTTTTAGATTAACTCCAAATTATTAACATCTTTCAAAAAATATAATGCCCAGAAGTGAACATGATACTTCAGATCTGGTCCCATGAGGACAGAATCCAGTGGAGCTATCATTTCTTTGTTCCATTATGTTATGCCTCTCAGTGCAGCCCAAGATTACCTCAGCTTTCTTGGCTGCCAGATCACACTGATATTTCATATTGTGCTTGGAGTCCACTAGAACACATAGATCTTTTTCAAATAAACTGCTACTTCACCATGTCTTCTCTGTCTTTTCCTTGTGAAGCTGATTTTTTTGAACCCAGATTTAAGACTATATTTATCTGTTTTAAACTTCATTTCATTAAGTTCTGTCAGTTGCCATAGGCTGAGTTCGAACACTGAATAGGTTTTTATTAAGTACTTACTGCGTGCCAGGCACTGAGGTCTTTTTGGATCCTGATTCATCCCCCAACATGTTAGTAATTTCTTCAAGCTTTGTGTCATTTTGAAAATTGGATAGACATTCTATTTTGGACTGAAACATTAAATGGTATAGGGCCAAGTCCAAATCCCTGCAACACTCCACTGGACTTCCTGCCAGACCGATATGGATACATTAAAAACTACCCTTTGAACCTGTTCATTTCACCAGTACTATATTGTTCTGGTGGTAACTGTTTTGTAAAGTCTGGGAGTATGTAAAGATTAAATTAGTTTCTCTACTAAAAGTATTATATTTTATGAGGTTTATTAAAGATTATTAGAAATCAAGGATAAAGAAATACAAAATAAGAAGAGCACGTGCCTAGGGCACATTAGCCCATTCACAACCTACTCACTACATCTTGCCTGCCAGGTAGAGAGATGGGTGTGCTTAGAAGTGGAAGAAGAGAGAGCCCATTAAATACTAAATTGTGTTCTTGCACTCAGGTGAGGACTCAGGTGTGATTATAGGGAATTCTGGGAAGTACCAAGGACTTCTGGGGATTGAAGTCCAGGGTTCAAATTTCCATTTTTACAAGTACAAGACCTCCTTAATTCCATCTTAGTCAGTTGCCTATTTTCCCACAATTCTAACTTGCCATCTTTTGTCATTTTAATCAATTTGCATGGACTAAGTTCTTCATTATTTTAATTTGCATACCTTTCACATTAGGGTTAAGTCTTCATGTGGTTATTTGTAATTTGCAATTCTTTTGAAAAGTGTTCATATCCTTTAACCAACAATTTATGGGGGAATGGTGTTCTATGGATGTTGGTATTATATATTTGTGACAATTATCTCTTTATTTTGGATATTAAACTTTTATGGATATGTAATGGCATTTCCCCCTCCTATTGCTATTTCTATTCTAACTATATCTTGGCGACTTAATTTATACAAGCCTTTTAATTGTATGTACTCTATAAATTACTTATTTTATCTTTTTTTTATTTCTTCCATCATTTCATTAAAAATTCTGCCTCAAGTTAGAGTAGTAAAAGGTCACTGATCTTTTTTATTTTTCAAGCAGTATGACATTTTGTATTCAGGTTAAATATCTATTTTTATCTTATTATAGTATTTTGTTGTTCATTTCAGTCATGTCTGATTCTTCATGATACCATCTGGGATTTTCTTGGGAAAATACTGGCATGGTTTGCCATTTCCTTCTCCAGTGAATTTTACTGATAAGGAAATTAAAGCAAAAAAGAGTTAAGTGACTTGCCTGGGTTCACACAGATAGTACTGTAAATGTAGAGTAGTTTGGGGGATGTATTAGATGTTTTAATTATGGGTCAGTATCAGAAGAATAACTTTGAGAAGGCCATCTGTGGGTTTATAGGCCCAGTCCAGGCAAAGCCAGTTTTAAGGTAACAAACATAATCCAGATTATATCAAGATTAACTTAACTTTTCCATAGAACAGTACCTAAGGCTGGATTTGAATTCAGGTTTTCCTGGCTCCAAACCTAGCATTCTATCCACTGTTCTACCCAGCTGTTTATGGTGAAGATTTTAAACTAAACCTAATTTCTACCAAAGTGTTTTCTAGTTTTCCAGCAATTTTTTCTCAAAATTGCCCCTTAGTAATTTATGTTCTATAGTTTACCTAACACTGGATGAGTGGTTTTGATTTTTTTCTTTTTGTTGATTGCCTATCTTATATGTTTTTCACATGTAATTTGATAAATTGCCTGTACGCATTAGCCTTCTTGTAAACAAGTACCCTACTTTGACTACTAACTCAACCTTTTCCTTCTCATTCAAAATGTTTTTTTTTTCCAGAATTTTTTATCTTCAGCATTTTATTTTTAAGGTTATCCTCTACTGAAACATTTGAGTTGTATAAACAATTTCCAAGAGACAAAGTGAGACTAGGAACAAAATGATTCAAAAGCTAGATAGGGCAATCTGCCACAGTTTTCATAGAATCTCTCTTCACTCTGTGTTGGTGAAATCCTCTAAACTAATATAATGGTCTGGAAGCATAGTGCATTAGAAAGAACATTGAATTTGAAATCAGAGGACCTGGGTACAAATCCCAACTCTACCACTATACAACCTTGGGCAAATCATTTAATCCCTCTGGGCTTCAGTTCTCTAGTTTTTAAATTAGAGTTAGGCTAAATAATCTCTAAGGACTGTTTTAATTCTAAATCTATGATTCTGTGAAATTCAACAATAAATGTCTAAGCAACCAAAACTGTGTGAGTCTTTGGGGATTTAAAGACAAAAATGAAATCATCAACTTTTCAGTGTGACCCGTAACATTCTCTCCCTCTTATTTGTCCACATTAATTTTGTAATAATTATCTTGTGGAAATGAAAACTAAAGCAAGTTCTGGACTTTCTGCCACTGAGTTGGAACAAACAGCAGTTGGAGTGTTAGAGAGAAGATATTAACAAGACTGACAGTGGTGGGGAAGAGGCAACTGGAAGTGGCAGTTGGTCTTGTGACCAGTACTTCCTTACTGGCCCTGGAACTGGAAGGAGGCTCTCTCCCAGAAGCGTCTCTATTCCTGAAATTCCCAACTGTGATCATGTTCATCGGACAAAAGGACTTAAGGGAAGCAGTTTGGACTGTAAGGCCAGTCTTTAGGGCGTCAGCCTGAAGAGGCAGGCCCAACCAGCTCTGAAAGTCAGAACTTTTATTCATCTTGCTGTCTAATGCTAAGACTTTGCACTTAAGAAAACTAGCAGAGATTAGCTTAGACAGGAATAACAGAAACCATTCACCAGCCTGTGAGGCCTGGCCTCAGCTCAAAATCTGAGAGAGACTCAAGCCTCATCTAGGGAAATCTTTCTTCTCTCTTCCATACCTCCCCAATCCAAACTTGTTATTAAGATTTATCTTTATTTGAATATCACAGTCAGATAAGAGGACTAACATTTCAGGGGACATAGAGGGAGCTGAACCTCAGGATAGCCATAAAGGGTCCTTACTGGATCCCTGTTGGGAGGCCTTTGTCCGGGGAGGCTTGTCCCTCAGGAGGGTTCCATGCTTACCTGCTCTGGGGTATCTTGCAACATCAATCTATAAAGAAGACATCTCCTCAGGCTATCATAAGTGGCCCATTTCTCAGGAATCCCATTTTTCAAAAATAGCCTCTTGGTTTTTACCTCACCGGCAGCCATATTCCCTCTCTCCCTTCAACTCCTCTATTCCCTGCTATAAAACCTTCCGGATCCCCTGTTCATCAATCCCACCCATTTTTCTAGAAATATTACAATCTAATTCTACAAAGAAGTTAGTCTTGTGGTATTTTGATTGATAATGCAGAAAATATATAAATTCATTTGAGGAATATAATTTTTATATTTTCTATTTATTCTATTTTATTCTAATAATCCCACCAAATCTTGAAGTTTGTCCACCAGTTATTTTGTTGTTTGTTTTTAGTTGTGTATGACTCTACGTAACTTTTTTGGAGATTTTCTTAGCAAAGATATACTGGAGTGGTTTGCCATTTCCTTTTCCAGCTTATTATACAGATGAGGAAACTGAGGTAAACAGGATTAAGTGAGTTACCCAGGGTCACACAACTGTGTCTCAGGACAGATTTGAGCTTAGGTTTTCCTGACTCCAAGTCTGGCACTCTATCCATTGTGCCACTTAGCTTCCCATTTAGTTCCTCTCTTATTTTGATAGTTAATTTGGGTTTCCTTGATACTGCAAAAAGGTTTTCCTTTATACAAATCATTTTTTATCTTTATTACAAGTAAATAAGAATGTAGTTTTTTTCACTGATAATCTTATAGCCTGAGACTGCTGAAATCGTTTCTTGAATCCATTCATTGTTTTTGGTTGAGATGGCTAAAAGGTTCTGTCGAATTGAATTGATTTGTACACTGTATATTGGTACCTGTTCCCACACAGCTCCTCTTTCTGACAAGGGTTTTATAACTTTGTTTTTGCCATTTTAATAAATGTACAAATGCGACTTCAGAATTGTTTTAGTTAGCATTTTCTTTCAGCTGTTGTTGCTGTGCATTTTTTACATATAAACTGTCCAGCTTTTGAAAAAAACTTAAAAATTTTTAGTTCCAAATTTTCTCCTTCTTCTACCTATTGGCATGGCAAGAAATACATGCATAAGACACATATAAAATTCATGTAAAACATTTCCATCTTAACCATTTTGCAAATAAAAAAAAGAAAAAGAAAGGAAAAATATGCTTCAATCTGCACTCAGAATCCATTAGTTCTTTCTCTGGAGGCAGATAGCATCTTCAATCATAAGTTCTTCAGAACAGTGTTGAGTCATTGTATTGCTCAGAATACCCAAGTCTTTCACAGTCATCATTTCATTACTGCTATTATTGAATAATTTGTTCTCCTGTTTCTGCTCACTTTATTTTGCATCCGCTCACATAAGTCTTATCAGATTCTTCTGAAATCATCTCCATCATTCCTTACAGAACACTAGTATTCCATCACAATCTTATACTACAACTTGTTCAACCATTCCCCAATTGATAGGCATCCCCAGTTTCTAATTCTTTGCTAGAAAAGAGCTGCCATAAATACATTTGTACAAATAAGTCCTTTTCCCTTCTTTGATCTCTTTGGAATGCAAAGTAGTGGTATTGCTGGATCAAAGAGTATGCAGTTTTATGGCGCTTTGGGCCTAGTTCCAAATTGTTCTTCAGAATGACTGGATCACTTCACAGTGGGGTATTAGTATTTTATATTTTCCACATCTCCAGTTTCCTTTTTTTTTCCCTTATCCTCTCTGAGAGATGACAAGTGGTAATGCATTTCTTTAATCATCAGTGATTTGGGGCATTTTTTTCATATGACAATTGATAGCTTTCATTACTTCTTCTAAAACTGCCATGGACTATTTTTGGAGCATTAGTCAATTGGGAACCCCCACCTTCTTTGACCACCTGCACAGACAGGTCAGTTCCGAAGTCAGGCCGAGGATCGAATAAAGGGGGATGCAATAATTCCTGCCCGAGTCTTAATTACCTCGGCCTGGAAGCCGGCGTGTATCAGCAGCAGCTGGGCGTTATTTCTGTGGGGGCGGGACCAATCTAGGAAAGGAAAGGAAAGGAAAGATATCCGGATCCCAAAGTCCACAGATCGAGGACGTGGCATTAAGGGTATAGGGGCAGGGCGCGGCGCCCAGCCGGGGCAGGGGGTTGGAGAAGGGGGATTAACGTTTGGCTCTAAAAGGAGGAACAAGTCCCAGGAGGCGGAGACAGCACAGGTAGCGTGGTCCACACTTGGGCGTTTCCTGCAACCAGAAGTCCCGCCCCTAGGCCCACAGCTGTGCGGTATATGAAACGATAACTACCGCCTCCCGTCGTTCCCCGCCCCCTTTAGACCTGAGCGCCACCTCTCGAGCGAATCGGCTGTTCCCGCGGCCAAGAACGCGACGGAAAGTGACGGACAGGGCTGAGACGTTTCGAGCCGACTCGGCTCCCGTAGTTTTCGAACTTCTACCGCGGACTCCCTCTATGATTTGCTTCCTGGCCGCGGCGCTCATGGACCCTCTCGGCTAGTATGAATTTCTTCTTCTGCCTAATCGCTGTGGGGGGTGTTGCCGTCTTCGTAGTGCTGCGGCTGTGGCTGGTAGTCGGCTTCCGAAGAAAGGGGCTAAAGACAGTGTCCGTCAGGGTGCTGGTGGTGGCCGGGTCCGGTGAGTAGACAGAGGTCGTAGCCTCGCCGGTCACATGACAACCCTTCTTCTGGCTTCCCTTCGGACTACAAGCCCCAGAATACAGTGCTTCCTTGTAGTTTCTCCCCTTTTGCTTGAAGCGTTGCATGCTGGTCTATGTGGTTTTTTGAGCTACTAGTCCGGAATGAATTCACTCTTTCCAGGAAACTTTGAATTCAGAATTGTTAATGATCTGAGTGAATAAGATAACCCTTATGTTCTATCTTAGAATCGATATTAGGTATTGGTTCCAAGACAGAAGAGCGGTAAGGACTAGGCTGTAGGGGTTAAATGACTTGCTTAGGGTCACCCAGCAATATTTGAACTCAGGACCTTCTGTCTCCAGGCCTGGCTCTGAATCCACTCAGCCACCTAGCTGTCCCTCAAAGTGCATCGATTTTAAACATAGAAAATTGAAAACCATGTACCCACAGATGTTAAGTAAATTGACCAGGGTCACAGAGCTAGGATTCAAACTTTCCCGCCTTCTGCCCACTGTACCCTCCAACTACCTGTGCTGAAACTTTCTGATTCCTCCTAATTGAATACAGGAAAAGCCCCAAACATAGAACTGGGATTTAAGAGGTCTCACATAGATTCCTCCATGTGAGTTTCCACCCTCTTACCTGTGACTTGGGGTCATAGGACTGCATTTTTCAAGCTGGGAGGGACCTGGACCAATACTTTCCTCATAGAAATGAGGAAACTGAGGCCCAGTTAGGTTATGCCCGCCCTAGGAAGTAACAGAACCAGGCTTCAAATGCAAGTCTTCTGACTACAGATTCAGAAACTGGCCACTAGCTCTTCATATATATATATATATATACATATATGTGTGTGTATGTGTGTGTACAAATATACGCAAAAATACAAATGTATAAATATATGTGTATGTCCCTAAATTTTTGAAATCCATGAATGTAAAAAAATTTTTTATATATGTGTGTATGTATATATATTTATATCTAAGTAAATGTGTGTGCTAGTGTGGTTTGAGATAGAAAGGCAGAGAGAGTCCTGGTCCAGGAATTTGATGGAGAATTTCATAATACCACAGGTTACTGACATTCAGGTCCCCCCCTGCCCTTCTGTGTTTCCACACTTACATATGTATAAGACAGGTGATGGAACACATTTCTTTTCCTCTTGGTAGAGAGATTAGGAGACTACAAATAAGGAATATTGTATATATTATCAAATACTGTCTCCACTCAGGACCAGTCCAGGCCTTCATCATCTCATGCTGCTTGTTGCTTCCCTGCCTCAAGTCATTCTCCTCTCCAATCCTTCATCCATTTAGCTATCTTCTTGATTCCACCTCAAGTCCAACTTTTTCCTGGCACTGCCCTGTTCATTCTACTCCAGTCACCATTTGTTAAAATAAATCTGTAATAATGAGAGACTGAGACACAAAGTTGGACCTTATTTATTTATTGGCAAGGCTAGCCATTACCAATAATAAAGGTCACTCAGTAATTAAAGACCTTTGGCGTAGTCAGAATAGCTTTTTTATACTTTTTATACATTTAGTGACTACAGAAGTTCCAGAAATGTCCTCCAAACTAAGATTGTGATTGGTTCTTAATTATGCTAACTGACCACCTGACCATGAGTTTTCATCATTTTAACCAGAAAACCCAAATTAGGCCAACATCCTCTTGTAATGATCAATCCCACAGAACCCTCCCAGACCAGGAACTTTTCCAGAGCTTGTGGTGTTGTAAAGGGAGGTATCCAATTAGCCTTCTTTCTAGAACATTCTCCAGAAGGTCTCTTATCCACCTGCAGAATCCAGCCTTAGGAAAAAAAAAATCTTGTGATCGGGTGGAATCAATTTTTATTCATCTTTCTTATCTTACTGAATTGGCCTTTTGTTTTGCTCACTTATTGAAGGTTGGCATTAAATCTGTGCTATAATACTCTAAGTCTCCAAGACATAAAGCTTGGTTACAATGATAAAGCTTGATTTAATTGGTTACTATTATGACCTAACAAAATTTTAAACTATAAATCAATAATCAGCAATGTGGAATCAATTTCACACTCAATTGCCTCCAGGATCATTAAATCCTCTGGTTTTTCCTAACCTGGCCCTTTCCTGCCTTTCCTGTCTCCTTACCCTTTGCTCTTCCAGTAACACTGGCCTCTTTGCTGTTCCTTGAACAAGATGCTCCAGCTCCTGGGCATTTTCACTGACTGTCCCCTTTGCCTGGAATTCTCCCTTGCCTCATCTGTACTTTCTGGCTTCCTTCAGGACTCAACTAAAGTCTCACCTTCTGTAAGAATCCTTTCCCTGTCCTCCTCCACTTTAGTGCCTTTTCTCTGAGATTACCCCCACTTATCCTCTAAAAAGCTTGTTTGTACCCAGGCTTACATGTAGCCTCCTTTGTTAGGCTTTGTTAGGCTACACCCCTTGAGAGCAGGGATGGTTTTTTGCCTTTCAATCCACAGCATTTAACAAAGTGATCAGGATAGAGTAGGTACTTAATAAATGCTTATTGTTTCAATTTTACAAGTATGTATACATAATTGTATATATGTATGTAGCCATTCATTATTTGTTTTTCCTTGAGAATGTATGTTGGGGAAAGGTACTGGGAAGTTTTTTACACCCATTAAAAAAAAGACAAACATTTTCAGAAAAAAAAATAGAATAACAAAACTTTTCTACTCTTACATGAAATGTCCAGTGTTGGTAGATTATTAGGTGGAGTATTATGTAGGTAGATGGTTATCCAGAAAAACTGAGAAGCAAGGGAACTAGGTCGCTCAGTGGATAGAGAGCCAGCCCTGGAGATGGGAGGTCCTGGGTTTAAATTTGACTTCATTCACTCCTAGCTGTGTTATTGCTCTTCTGCCTTGGAATAGTACTTAGTATCAATTCTAAGATGAAATGTAAGGGTTTTTAAAAGAAAAAAAAACAACTGAGAAGCAACTAATAACTTAGGTAAACATAGACATTTGACTCTGTGAGACTGGAGTCTGCAAAATAAAGGAAAATTTACATCTAAGTCCTGATTAGTGCAAGTAACAAATCCTCTGAAGTGGTCACATGTATTTGAATTTGCACTATTTGAAGTTACCATTTTGTAAAATATGGACATTGGTTCTAGTTCAGTAGAAATATACTGGGAAAATTTGAATAAGGCAACCTCTTCATAAACTTCATTATTTATTTCTATTCATTGAGAGACCTTGCTGTGTGTAATACCTTTAAAGTTTTCTTTAGGCCTTTGTGGTGGTAGAGTTTTCAAGGATTAGCCTAGCTCTCAAGATAATGACAAGTGAGCATGGCTTTTTTATGTGGCAATAGAATTTGTGACTGCTGAACCCTGAAGATGTAAATTGTTAATTAAACCCTTTGAAACTCAGCCAAAAAACAAGGATCTCCACCAAGATTTTGTGTATAGGAAGAAAGGAAACAGGCATTTATTAAGCAACTACCATATGTGAGGCACTGTGCTAAACATTTTACAAATATGATATCATTTAAGCCTCCCAACAATACTTCCTGGCCAGTAGGGATGGCTGACCCACTGGCAGAATGAGCATAGCCTGTGCTAGGCTGAGAGGGGCAGAAGGATGCAAAGAGAAAAAAAAAAAAAAAACAGCTTCTTCCCTCCTGGACAGATAGACCTGCTGCTTGTCACCTGTTGATTCACAGTGTATGAGTAAATGTTATAAGTTATAGAAGTATGTGTTAATCGCTCTAATCTACACTATTATTTTCAGGTGGGCACACTACAGAAATTCTGAGGCTGCTGGGAAGTTTGTCCAAAGACTATAATCCAAGGCATTATGTCTTTGCTGACACCGATAAGATGAGTGCTGTTAAAATTCGTTTGTTTGAAGAGAAGAGAGCTGAGAGAGATTCTGAATCCTTGGTAAGTCAACCATGTTTCCCCTCTCTCCCTCTCTCCCTCTCTCCCTCTCTCCCTCTCTCCCTCTCTCCCTCTCTCCCTCTCTCCCTCTCTCCCTCTCTTCCTCTCTCCCTCTCTCCCTCTCTCCCTCTCTCCCTCTCTCCCTCTCTCCCTCTCTCCCTCTCTCCCTCTCTCCCTCTCTCCCTCTCTCCCTCTCTCCCCCTCTCCCCCTCTCCCCCCCTTCTATATACTTATATATCTGTATATAAGTTCTCACATTTCTGCTCTCTTTGCTTTGCATGAATTCATGTAGGTCCTTCCAAGTTATTCTGAAAACATCCTTCATGCCTTGTCAATTTCCTTTTCTAAGATAGGTTTAAGTATCCTATTTCCTCTTTATGTTGATCCAGACATTTTATATTTTTATAAATGTTCGTCTGTTTTACTTAGATCATCATGTTTTACTTAGATCATTCTATTCTTTGGCATATAGTTGGGCAAAATAGCAGAATAATTGATTTAATTTCTTCTTGATTGGTGGTGAGTTCACCCTTTTAATTTTTGATACTGCTAATTTGAGTTCCTTTCATTTTTTAAATCAAATAGCCAGGGTTTTTTTTTATCTTAATTGGTTTCTCTTTCCCTGCCCCCTCCACAAAACCAGCTCCTACTTTTTATTTATTAGTTTACTGGTTTTCTTACTTTCAATTTTATTAATATCTCCTTTGATTTTTAGGATTTCCAAGTTGATGTTTAATTGGGGATTTTAAATTGCTTCTTTTTCTAGTTTTTTAATTGCATGCCAATTAATTGATATGCTCTTTCTCTATTTTTTTGATCTACGAATTTAGAGATATGTTTTCCCCTAAGTGCAGCTTTTGGACACTTCCCATAAATTTTGATGTGTTTTCTCATTGTTTTCATTCTTTAGTGAAATTATTGTCTTTATGATTTGTTCTTTGACTCACTCATTCTTCAGGATTAGTTTATATGGTTTCTAGTTAATTTTTAGTCTTTTTTTTTCTTTGTAGGCCTTTGTTAAATGTAATTTTTTATTGTATTATGGTCTAAAGAGGTTGCATTTAATATTTGTTTTTCCACATTTGGTTGTAAGGTTTTTGTGCCCTATTACATGATCAGTTTTTGTGTAGATGCCTTGTTCCTTTGAGAGAAAGTATATTCCTTTCTATTCCCATTCAGTTTTCTCTAGAGGTCTATCATAACTTTCCTAAAATTCTATTTGTCTCCTTACATTCTTTCTTATTTCTATTATTTATATATGTGTAGTTTTGAGAGGGGAAAGTTGAAGTCCCCCTCAATACCTATTTCCTCATTTAACCTTTCCTTTAAGAATATGGATACTGTACCATTTGGTGCATATATTTTTAGTATTAGTTTTACTTTATTGCCTATGGTACCATTTAGCAAAATGTAGTCTCCCTGCTTATCTCTTTTAATTAGATGCATTTTTGCTTTTGCTTTGTTTGAGATCATGTTTGCCACTCCTGCTTTTTTTTTTTACTATAGCTGAAGCATAATAGATTCTACCCTGACCCCTTAACTTTACTCTGTCTCTCTGCTTCAAGTGTGTTTCTTATAAACATATTATAGGATTCTGATTTTTAATTGCATTTTATGGATGAGTTCATCCCATTCACATTGACAGTTATGATTACTATTTATACCTCCATCCCTTTTCTCCCTTGTTTATCCTTCTCTCTCTCCTTTAACCCTTTCCCTCCTCAAAATTGTTTTGCTTTTGACCACTGCCTCCTCCAATCTGCCCTCCCTTCTATCATCCCCTCCCCCTTCTCCATCCATCTTCCCTGCTTTGCTTTGGATCTGATTTTAGTTGAAATGCTTATGGTGTTTCTTCATTGAATGTTTTGTTGACTACTCTGCTATCCCTTTAAACCACGACTTGGCAATGTATGATGGATTAGGGAAAATATGAAACCATGATATATAAGAGCCTTGCCCTGACACATTTTGTGAACACCAGTAAAATATTTAACCTCCAATTTATACATCTGAAATACGGAGGTAGTAATACTTTTATTATGAAACTTACAGGTTTATAAGAAGGTACTTTGTAAATCTTAAAACTATAAATCTCAGCTTAAAAAATTATGAGGCAGCATTTTGGACATATTTTTGGTGTATTTATGGAAAAATACATGCCAAAATCATATCTACAAATACTTTTGTGTGCTGCCTTTTGACCAACAAAAATTCATAGCTATCTTTTGGGGGTGATGAGGGTTAAAATTCTTTCCCTATTTGCAAGTGAACCTACTTCAGATAAAAATAAAAGGAAAGACAAATATTCTTGCCTATTTGAGGCAAAGCGAGCCTTCCGAAAAGAACTGAGATAATTCTCCCTTCCTCTCCCCATTGTTGTGACCCATTTGAGTAGACCTGCTGTTTCTATCTGGTGGATTGGATGAAGTATTCATGAACTCTTCGTGAAGGTCATCAGGGGTTTGGTCTTTGTTAAAATTCTCTACATCAAGTCTTATTTTACAATTAGATCCTGTAATGCCTTGGGCCTCTAGCTGGATGTGCTGGTAGGTAGAGCAGACCAAGAAATCAGATGATGGCAGCATGGTTAGGGCTGCCAAGCAGAACAGACTGGCCAAGATGGTAAAAAGGGAAGAAGCACTGTCGCTCAGCTCCCCTGACCCTTGCATCACTTGCCTCTGACCACCATACGGCTCAGGCCTGGCCTCAGAGCCTGGAGAAGTCAAGCAGCAGAGCCTCAATGTGCTTGCTTTCATCACGATCCCCAGAAGGGAGATGGGAAACTCATCCCGAGCCAAAAAGCAGGGTGTTCACTTGAATCTCAATCCCAGACTGGGGAACTGAGCCTCAAGACTTGGCCATGAGGTGGAAGGGCCCATGGCTCTGTTGCTTTACTTTGAGAGGCGGGGAACGTGGCCTGAGCCCCAAGAAGAACAGCTATTATTTCAAGGGGGGTACACTAGGTAAATGATTATCTGATCAAAAAAAGGGAGGAGAATAACAAATAACCCGTTTCAAAAATGAAAACAGAATTCACATCAAAGGAAGATGAAATGTAGGTAAAGCAGAAACTGTGTTGATTAACATGTGCCAACAAAACTGACAGCTTAAGAAATGGATGAATATTTACAAAAAATGCAAAATACTCAGATTTACAGAACAAGAAATAGGGAATATAAATAATCTAGTTCCAGATAAAGAAATCAAACAAACCATAAAGGAAATCTCAAAGGAAAAAAACAGGAATAGATTGACTCACAAGTGAATGCTGTGAAGCAGTCTGAGGACAATTAATTCAATATTACACAAACTGTTTACTAAGATAGGAAAAGAAGTCCTACCAAATTCCTTTGATTTAATTATGATCTAGATACCTAGACCAGGAAGTCAAAATAGAGGGGGAAAGCTACAACTGTAAATAAAATATTAGCAAAGTAGCTAAAACAACATATCACAATGATGATGTGTTTTTTTTCCCCCTCTTTCTTGACTATGAGCAGGTTGGATTTATACACAAAATGCAGGGTTGGTTTGATATTAGGAAAAAAATCTAATTAAATGCATTAATAACTAGAATAGCAAATAATATGCCACTATAGACAGAAAAAAAGCTTTTGCAAAAAGATAACGCCTATTTATATTAATAACTAGCATTTCTGTAGTCTTAAGTTTTGAAAAGTATCTTATAAATATTACCTCATTTTATCTTTGCCACAACCCTGGGAGAAGATAACTATTCTTTTCCTCATTTTACAACAGAGGACATGAAGCAGACAAAATTTAAGTGACTTGCCCAAAGTCACACAGCCACTGAATGCTTGAAGCCTGATTAGAAATCAGATTTTCTGACCCCTGGTCCAGAGCTCTATTCACTCTGTACCACCTACTTGCTTTTAAAACATAGAAAACAAGACTTTTATTTAACATGATAAATAATATATGTTTAAAACCAAGAGCAAGTATTTTATGTAGTAGGGAAAAACAAGTTCTTTTCAGAAAGATTAGGAGAGGAAACAAGGAGAGTCACGGTTAACACTTCTCTTTGGTGTAGTACTAGGAACTAGTTATGGCAATAAGATAAAAAAAAGAAATTGAGAGAATAAGCATAGGTAAAGAAGAATCAGAATTAACTCTTTAGGCAAATAATATGATGATATACTTAGAAAATCCTAAAACACCAACCAAAAAATTATTTTAAAAACCCACAAATTTAGCAAGTCCACATGAATCATCAGCATTTCTCTATATTAGCAATGAAATGTATCAGCAAGAGATAAAAAGGGAAATTCCATGAAAAAACTACAGAAAAGCACATCATACAGTATTATAAGGCATACATTATAAGAATACAATTACAAAACACTTAAATGTTAGGAAATAAAAATGGGTCTTAGTAATTGGAGACATATTCGTTGTTCCTGGGTAAACCAAGCCAATGATTAAAAATGGACTTATATTAAGTCATGGAAATAATTACTGAGTCACCCTAGAATTCTAGAGGTAGAGAGAATGTTTTTGTTGTTGTTGAAAACAGTTTGATAGGGGCAGCTAGGTAGCACAATGGTTCAAGCACCAGGCTTGGAGTTGGGAGGGCCTGGCTTCAAATCTAGCCTCAGATACTTCCTAGCTGTGTGATCCTGGGCAAGTCACTTAACCCCATTTGCCTAGCCTTTGCTGCTCTTCTTCCTTAAAATTAATACTAAGACAGAATGCTTAGTTAGGTCTGTTACCAACTTTAAGCTTAACAAAACTAAAACAAAGGACTTCTTACCTCCTCTCTTAGAATTAATATAGGGTCCCACAGCTAGGAAGTATCTAAGGCCATGTTTGAACCTTCTGTCTTAAGGCCTGGTTCTTTATCTACTGAGTAACCTAACTGTCCTCTTTAAATTTACTTTTAAATCTTTATCACTTATTATTATGGGACAATATGGGTCATACTTTTCAACCATTCTCCGTATTATAAGCACAAGTTGGCCTTTCACAAATGACATTCCACAGGAGACCACATCTTCTTTCATGCATACATTTGTATGTGTGTATGTATAAAGTATATCAGATTTCTTGAAAGATATGGCAGCTGAGTTTATTCAGTCCTTTGAAAGTTAAAATTAAGCAAGGCATAAAACAGGGAACTTAATGTTGCTGAAGGTGTTCAGCAGAATCTTGAAGGAGCTGCAGCATGCCCAAGTCAAAGGAGGATTCCTTGTAGGGGTAAAGGTCTTATGCTTTCATTTTCACTTAACATTGGCTTGGTTGCATGGAGCTCTGGATCATTGCAGAGCCTCCTAAGTGAGCTGAATAATCATTCGAAGGGGTTTGGCCCAACTCCTCACACAGCGAACGCCGAGGCCGTTTATCCAGATATATACAGTTGAAGAGATGACTTGTTGGAGCTCAGCCATCCACATAGACATCTTGGACCAGAGCTGTAAATTGTAGAAAGTTGAGCACAGAGCTGAAGAGCGAAAGGCCAGGTTGGATTGTCTGGGAAAATGACAAAGTTTTTTTAATGACCCCCAGTTTCTTCTTGAACTAAAGCCCTATATTTTTAATACCAGTATTCTTCCATTGATAATGTAGATCAGTCAGTAATGGAGCTACCATCTTTGAAGAAGTGGCATTGTTAATTGTTAATTGTTAATCAATTATTATAAATAATTATATAAAAATATATATAATTATATATTTATATATATAAAAATATATAATTATAAATATATATAAAAATATATAATAAAAATATAAATAATTATAAATAAAAAATTATAAATAAATATTATAAATAAAACAATAATCACTTGTTAATCAAATGATAACAGAGAAGTATATGGTGGGTGAGTGGCAGTAACATTACAAGGAAGTAATTAAGGAGTGTAAGAAAAATTCCATGAAAGAAATAAATACCTGATTGAAAAAGATTGGTCTTTTGACAAGGGCAAGGGGAAAATAGTGGATAGCCCAGATGCTTTAATTGGTTATCTCGGGATATCGAGAGAACTCACAAAAGGCCCCTGACAGTTTCATTGGATCCTTTTAGAAATCCTGTAGCAGGATTCTAGCAAGTATGGAGGGAATGCCCACATATGAGATCCAATTCAATATATTGTTTACTGTCAAACTATGTTTGAGATTCTACATTTAAATGATGTTGATAATAACTGGCTATTATTTCTTTGGTTTATACATTCAAAGATTAATTTTAACTCTTGTACATTTTTTAGTTTAAACTTCCATGTTTTCTGCCACTTTTGGACCATTTCAGGTCTTTAATAAATAAAAATTACCCTGGTGTTTTTCTGAAAGGACAACTGAGCCAAATGCAGCTTCCTAACAATATGTTACTTTGGTATAAAATTAGGACCATGTTTCTTTCTTTCTTAATCTCAATTTATTAAGATGTTATAAATGAATCAGAAAATTTACTCCTTCCTGAATCATTTACGATAATGATGGTTTGTGTTTTTATAGTGCATTTCACTTAAGTATCTCACTTCAGAAATATTTTTACATTACTTTTTACAATGCCTTGGTGAGAAGTCAAGGGTAACATTTTCAGCAAAGCCTTCTTTAAAAAAATATATATATGAAGCAAAATTTTCACAGAACTTTAAGACAGAAACAACTAGCCATTAATCATTTATTTGGATGACCCCAGTGCAAAGGAATGCTTTGTAAGGTTTGAGTCATAACTAAATTTGGTGTAGGATGATCAGTCTAGAGATTGCAAACAGCTTTAGTAGTTTTCTAAAACTAATTTAATATTTAAATGCTGTGTTCTACCAACCTGTATCAGATCAAATGCATACCAAACTTCTTAGCTTCATTTTAAATTGGTAATATTATTTTATAAATTTAGAAGATACATTTTTTTATTAGAATCTAAAAATTATTTACCCTGAAATTAAGTCAAGGCTGATAACTTTGATTGCACTAGGTTCACAAAAGAAATGCTTTAGTTAAATATCTATGCAGTGATTCATTTATCTTCCTTGGGCTTGTAATTTTATATGATTTCATAAATCAAGAAAGATAAAAGAGAAGTGATAATGCCTTGCTTTAAAACCAAAAAAATGTCCTTTGACATCTTTGCTGACTTTCCTTGAAGACTTAGGTAACCTTCTAAAAGCAGGCTTCCTCTAGCAATGAATGAGACTATACAAGAAAAAGGAGCTAACCCAAAAATAGTCAGGAGAAAAGGGATAACTGTGAAATTACACATGTAAAGAAAATAATTTGAAATATCATCTAAAGAAAACAAAAACAATTTCCACTGGGATTAGCCAAAATGAAATTTTCCACTAAGAGTAGGGAACTGCCGAGCCAAAACTGCATCATAAGAAAGAAAATGAAGCATGAAACTAAATTTTTTTGTTCACAAAAGATTGTGATCACTTTCTTGGCAAGGCTCAGGAGGAAAGTCCATACCTGCTCAGTATGCAAAGAAAGGAGGTGACAACAATGAATGCGCTCATTGAAACAATAATGTCCTTTCACCATTCTGTCAAATTTGGCTGCCTCCCAACCACACTGGCTTTCTCTGTGTTCCTCACACAGGACACTTCAACTTTGTACTCTCCATCCCATATGCCTGCGATTAACTCTTTCCTTACTTTTGTCACATAGTCTTCTGCTTCTGTTAAGGTGCAACTCAAACACTATCTCTTATGTGGAAGCCTTTCCTGGTCCTCCAACCACTGCCTTTTCCAACTTACTTTTATATTATATAGTAACTAATGATCTCTTAAGTGCCAGAAGTGATATTTGGCAACTATAAATAAATAATAATAAATGCAATCCCTGCCCCCCAAATCTCATCCTTTTTGACCTTTCTGCAGCCTTTAAAACTGTTGATCACCCTCTTCCCTTTATTTCTCCCTTTTTCCAAAGTTTCTGTGACATTGCTGATTCCGTTATTCTCCTGCTTATCTGCCATCTCCTTCTCAGGCTGCTTTTGCAGGAACTTCATCCAGGTCATGTCCACTAGCCAGGAGTATCTCTCAAACTCTATCCTGGACTGTCTTCTTTTCTCCCTTTATCCCGCTCTCCCATTTCAATTGATTTCATCAGTTCTCATGGATTCAGTTATCCATCCCTATACCTAACCTCTCTCTTTATCTACAGTCTTGCATCTTCAACTACCATAGCAGGTGTCCTGCAGACATTTAAAATGAAATATTTCCAAAACTTAAATCTTATTTCCACCTTCCAGCTCCCCGTCCCCCTCCCCCCCCAGTTCCCTGTTATTGTGGCAGGTACCATGATCCTCCCCCTCCCCCACTGTTTCTCATCCTTGATTCTTCACTCTCTCTCCCTCCCATATCTAATTGGATGCCAGAGTCTGTCAATTTTACCTTTGTCTCTTCTCTCCTCTGACACTGCCTCCCCTTCTGGGGGCAAGCTGTCCTGGCCTCTTGCTACCTGAAGCCATTCTCCACTCAGCTGCCAAAATGATCTCCTTAAAGTGCAGAACTGGCCCTGTTATCCCTCTCCTCCTGAAACGCCAGTGACTCCCCTTCCCTTCCAGAATCAAAGAAAATTCTCTTCTTGGTATTCTGTCACTCCTTGACCTTTCTAGTGTTCTCACACCTCTTACCCCACTTCTTCAGGCCAGTATCTGGCCTTTTCCTTTTTCCTTAAAAAAGCCAATCCATCTCTAGAGTAAGGGCATTCTCACTGGCTCCTCCATGGTTGGAATGTTCTTGTCCCTCTTCTCTGCCTCTCGGTTTTTCTGATTTCCTTCAAGTTTTGGCTAAAATCTGACCACCTTCAGAATACCTTTCCCAAAACTAAATTCTAGTACCTTCCTTCCCTTAATTATTTCCTATTCTTTTTGTATAGATCTTGTTTGTACTTAGTTATTTGTATGTCATCTCCTCCCTTGGATGGTGAGCTCCTTGAGCACAGACTCTTTTTCTTTGTAATCTCAATGCTTAAGAATAGTGCCAAGCACAGAGTAGGCACTTAATACATATACACTAACATATAATACGTGTTCATTGCCTGACTGATTGTATGTATTATATATGAACTACTTCTTATCTCCCTCATTAGAACATAAACTCCTTGCAAGTAAGGGTTATTTCATTCTTTATATTTTTAGTGCCATCACTTAGCACAGTGCCAGGCATGTTGTAGGTGTTTATCAAACACTTGTTGATTATTTCATTCTCTTCCTCTTTGTATCCCATCCCTCTTTCCTTCTATCTTTGCCATATATATGTTATAAGATGGACCTCATTAGAAATTCTGCATACAAAAATTTTAAAATTTATATTTGCTGAATAAGAAATAAATACCCCATGCATTCTAGCATTGCAGAACACATTTTTCTTGGATTTTCATCACATTAAAAAAAATAGCACAAGATGTTATTCGCCCCTTTTCATTTCCAAGGCCCTGAATCAAATGTCCTAGATTAGTATAATGATCTCTAAATAAATATATACATTTGAATCTGTATATAAGAGTTTAAATAGCATTCTCTTGCCTTCCGGAAATCAGTTTTGTATTGAATAGCATTCCCCCAACAAATGCCTGGGAGAAAGGTAAATAAAGTACTGTGAGGTCTAAGGAAGAAAAAATCATTGTTAAATCAGGGATCATGGAAAGATTCCTGGAAAACATAACATTTTACTTGAACTAAAGATGCAATAGAAGTTCAACAGGAAGATGATAGGATCAGGGTGGCGGAGGGGAGAGCAAGTGTCATTCTAGGCCTAAGGATTATCAGGCCCAAAGGAAGAATGCAGATTTTATAGGGGGTGACCAGTATTCTGAGGACAGACTTCTGGCACATGGGATATGCAGGAAACAGGGAATGGACCAGTTTTGGAGGAGTAGGAGATAAAAATGGAGAGGAGGATGGCGGAGATTGTGGGCCGTTCTAAATACCAGGCTAAAGAGTCCAGACTTATCCTGTAGTCAGCACAGAAGAGCTGAACGTCTCGCCAGAGGGGTGATGTGGGCAGAGCTACAGAAAGGAAGATTGATAGGACGTTGTATAATGGATGGGAGCAGTGAGAGGCTGGAGCCTAACATAGCCTTGGGCAATTTTCCAGTGGCATCATCTTCCCTCTCTACTTTAAAAGGCTGATGGGAACAAGAGCCATAAATTCTGCTTCCTCTATAACCCTTAACTGCTGTTCTTTGATCCCAGAGACTAGGAAGGAGGTAGAAGGGTAACGCAATGCCGGAAGCAGCTTCAACCAGCATGATTCACCTGAGCCAGAAGCAGGCAGGCACCATTTTGTATGCCATGTGCCCCTTAAGCCATCTTGTGAAGCCTTCACAGAATGTCTTTAAATAATTGAAGGAAATGCTAAATTTCAGTTAAAGGGGAGTAAAAATGAGGGCTTACTCAGTTCAGTGAAAAGCTTTATGGTGAGCAGTTGGGATGAGGGATGTTATATTTAAAATAGTTGTCTGCCATAAATTGTGGCAGTTAAAAGAGTTGGGGTCAAACTGTAAGAGTTAAAATGGTTGAGGTTATAAACTGTAGTGAGTAAAATAGTGGAAGATATAAATTATGGTAGATATGAGTGAGTGAGTAAATTTGTGACTGCAGAAAATATGTTTTACTACAGTGTCTTGGTTTTAAATCAATTATAAGGTGGTCGCCAGGGAAATATTCTACATAAGTCAACTGGGTTTTATAAAGAATTTAATAATACAATGAGGAATTAAAGAAAAGAGAGAGAGAGAGAGAGAAAAAGGAAATAAGTATGAAGGGCCTTAAGCCAACATGGCCTAGACCTGAGTCTTAAGAGAGAGAGAGATCAGTCAGTCAGTCTTTTATCACTCACCACAAGGTCTGTCTAAGCAAGGATTCTAGTGACAGAGTTTCCTCATAGAGAGTTCCAGCCAGAGTCCTCCTCAAAGGGCCTTTCAGCCAGAGACTGTTTCAAAGGGCCTCTCTCAAGAGCCTCCAGAGGGACAGAGTCCCCTCAGAGGAGTTCCAGTGAGACCTCCTTAGAGATTGTCCTCCAAGAGCTTCCCTTCTCCAGAGCCTCTCCTCAAGAGATTCTCCAAAAGGATTGTCTTTCAAGAGATTCTGCTTTTTCTTATATAGGGGGTTTTCTCCTATGTCACCTCCCCTAAGTTCTTCCATCTACCAATCACAGTAGATGTTTTCCAAAGGACAGCCCATTCTGAATTCACTGCTGGGTCGACTAATCCCTTTAGTAAGTTTGAACCAGAAAAAACTTCTAAATAAGTTTTCACCTCTTTGCTTCTGGCAAGTTTACAAGTTGCCTGACCTTTAATAGGTACTTAGCACCCCATTGTATTAATTCTAAAAATAGGCATGGCTTAAAGAACTTTTTGCCTCATTATAAGTATGGGTTTAAGTACTTTCATTGTTTAGCAAGGAGTTTTCTCCCTTAAAGCAGTTTTAAGTATGGTGGAGTAGAGGTCCTCCCATTTCTGATCCAAGTAGAGTTCTCACTGTCAAAATGGAGAATTCCCCAATGTGGAAATTTTTAGCATTCACAAGTCTGAGAAATTTCAAGATTTACAGGGAAAAAGAGAGACGGAAAAGGGGATCCAGTATACTAACTCAGGCATATACACTAACATACAATATACCTCATGTAAGGGCAGCAGGACCCTGGGGAGCATAGAGATGTGCAGCAAGAAGGGGGAGCTCCAAGTGCCCTTTTGAGAGTGGGGGTTCTTGGATTTTTATTTCAGGTGCCCTACCCTCCACTCCAGAGCTGACCAATTTACATATTAGTTCAGGACAAAATGTTATTTTGAAGGATTGTTATGAAGAAAAAGGATGAACTGGTGGTAGATGAAGTTTTGGGGAGAAATAGCTGTACTGAACTTTCAAAGATGATATTGTCTATATTTTTCCATGAGTATGTTGTGTAAGCTTACAGATTCTCTTAATACCATCATGATGACTTCAAGACCATCAGGCCTAGTCTTATAAAGATGGCATCTCTGCATAGATTCTATAAGCTACAATCTCCCTAAAAAAATTATCATGGTGGTGCAGTCTGATTACGTGGAGTATACTTGTTCTCTGATTCTCTACAACCTCTCAAACTCTCTAAAAGAGAAATGATGTGCCACAGATGAATCCTCTTCAGCTGTTTCCATGGTCTGGGACACTTGGAAGCCAAAACAAGATGAAAAACCACCCTCACCCTAGGAAATGCCCTGATCCTGAGCTCACTGAGCCCCCATCCTTCACAGTAGGGGCAGGGAGGCCATGTCAGGAGACCCAAGGACACAACACAGGCAGCTTCCATCAAAATCCCCTCCTGCTCACTCCTCCCTCTTCCTGTGCCACAGTGATGGTGCCTGCAGGCTGCAGAAGCTGACCTGGAACTCAACAGCCTACTCTGTCACCACTTTTCAGGGGCTGAGGGCTGCAACCTGGAAGCACCAGTGCTGCAAAGCTTTGACCTTTCTGAGCTAGAGAAAGCAACTTCTCAACTGCCTGTGGCAGGCCAGATACCTGGAGAACAGAGGGAGTGAGACAGGTCACCAGGACACCATGAATGTGGGAAGAGCACAGCCCCTCACTGGGGCTATTTCTGACCTCCTAAAAGCCAATTGGGGCAGAGACCTAGGCTATGAACTGCCCATTGTGGAGGGAGCTTGAGACATTCCAAGCTCCAGCCCTGAGGAAACCACAGTCATTGGAGAGGAAGTCAGAAGTGACTGATAGGAAAAATGGAAAGGAGGGAGTGAAAATTGAAAGTACCGAAGATTTCATGAAGAATAAATCTCAAAGACCTTGCATTTTTAAACAGACAAATCAGTGGGAAAAACAATAAAAGAAGGAAAGTGGCTTCCAAATCTATTAAATGAGTTCAGGTATCTATGAATAAACATTTTTAAATGAAGAAAAGTAATCTAACACTAGCTTAGACAGAGGAAGTGCCCTGTAGAATTTGAGGAGAACATGGACCCACATTATGCTCTTCCTGAGTGGTTTAAAAGAGAAATGTCAATTTTGAGAGCAGAATTTACAGTCAAATCGGCAATGGCTAGCCTCGCCAAAGAAATAAAAGAGAAAATAATAGATTGGGAATGCAAATAAAGTGGAAGTGAAAGACAACTTAAAAGAAAAGTGAAAACCAAAAATGTTAAAAAAATGTCCACTATGCAAACAAAATATATGGATCTCAAAGACATATTACTTGGAGACCACCTAAGATCATAGGTTTCCCAGAAAAACATGACAGGACAAAAAACTAACACCATAATGAAGAATACTGCCTAGATCTGAAGTAAGCAGAAACAAAAGGAAATAAATAGGAAGTAGATAAGTTGGGAACAAAAACCCCATAGAAATGATAACACTAAAACCTGGTTTTTTGAAGAGACAATCTTAAGTGATTAAAAACAATCAAGAAGAAAATTACATCAATTAAATAATGAACAAGGTGAAATCACCAAAACCCAGAAGAAATAAAGACTAAAATGTAGCATGTAGTTTTATGCTAACAAAACTGACAATACAGAATACCTTCAAAATATAAAATATCACATCTATCAGAAAATCAGATAGAGATCTTGAATAACTCGATCTCAGAAAAGGAAATAGACATAACTGAAAAAGAAGCTATCGAAGGGAAAATTTAAATCTGAGGGATTCACTGGAGAATTCTGTCCAACTTTTAACAAAAGTTAGTCCACATAATTCATAATTTATTCAGAAAAACTGAGAAAGAAAGCACTTTACCAGAATTCTTTCATGAGACAAATATAATCCAAATACCTAAATTGGGGAAAGACTGTAACACAGAACACTAGCTCAATATAATTAATGAACAGGGATCTTTGGTGAGGTGCTAAATCTGAAAGTCTAGCAGAAATGTGGGCAGTTTAGATCTGTAATTGTTGGTTTTGAGAAGAAATTGATTGAGCAATGACAAAGCCTGTGGAGGTGAGTCAGGAATCTGGAACTGTTGGCCAAAAAGGAGAAGGTGTGGGGCGGCAGGTCCCTCAGCCCCTGCCCAGAGCATCCTCTAGAGTAGCTATGGAGCGTGCTATCTCAGGAGCAGCCACCAGATGGTGCTTCTAGCTGGAACTGCCAGCCCCTACCTCTCACATGCAGAAACCCAGCTTCCCACGATCTGCCCACTTTTTTCTCCACTTCACCTAGTATTCAGAACGTAAAGGAATTTTTATTGCATAGTATTTCACAAATCTGGACCTAAAAGAGTGCTCAAAGCGTTCTTCAGCACAGAGATTACTTGGAACTCGATAAAACAGCATTTGGCAGTGGGTTCTAGACTTGTCCGATGATTCTGAGGAAGTCCTTCGAGCTTCACTCTGTATGATAAACTGGGTAGAGCAGCGTTTTCTCTTTCTGAGACTCCTCCATTTGCTCGGTCTTAGTTTGGTTCAGATCAGCAAACCCTGAATTGGTCACCTTCGGCAGAACTCGGAGTTCTTGAGTTCTGAAGCCAACCAGGCTAGTCCTAGAACCACAAAGCGCAGGCTCTTTCACATGGCACAACTTCCCTTCGCAGAGGGATGCCCTGAAGCGAGGGAGAGGTAGGAAACCCACCGGGACCTGCTCCAGTGAGGGAAGGGTAACAAGGCACATCACTGATACTGATGCCCAGCTTGCCAGAGCAGATCCCTTTCCTTCCCTGCTGATTCTTGTGATCTGAAATCCTGAGCTCAGGCTCCTTATTCTGGAGGTCATGCTAGGTAATTAATTCAACCAAGTACTTCATTATAGGAATCCCACATATTGGCACTTGGACATTCCCTGTGCCCATAATTCTAATGCCTGCGCTCTCTTGATTATTTACGAGTTATCCTGCACATACCTTGTTTGTAGAGAATTGTCTCCCCATTCCGTGATAAGCTCCTCAGGAGCAGGGCCTGTCTTTGGCCTTTTTGTGTCTCCCTAGCACTTAGCACTGGGTCTGGCACAGAGTAGTCATTTTACAAATGATTATTGACCAACTGACAATGCCTAAAATAAAGAAAAGCATTTTTAAAAGTTTTTAAAAAACAATAAAATAATCATTTTTGGTTTGAAACTTCATCCAAATTTGACTATTCAAAAACTATATTCTTAGGCATCAAAACATATTTAAAAAATCTTAAAGTGGCTTGTGTCTCCACTTACCTGATTTCCTTCTTCCCAATTTCGGGTGCTTTCCACCCCACCTCAAATGCACACTGCCAAAGTTTGTGGGTTTGGCAGAGAGATTTTTTTTCCAGCATTCCTTCCCTCCCTCCCCCCAAATTTCTGATGGCTCTGTAAGCAGGCTATCAGAGGATTCAGTCTTGAGTCTTTTCCTACAAAAATTACTGTCCCAGACTCATCTACTCCCACTCCTCCTCTCTCCCTGCCCCCAGGCACAATTGGCACTGTCTCCCATCTTATCTGTCAGGTGCCTTGGGTGTCTCTGGTATCCAGGTAACTGTGGTCTCTCTCTGGCAGCTTGGACTTCCCCAGATGACTAAGGAACGCAGTGTCTGCCACCCCTGCAATTACAGTGACAGCAGCCCACACCTGGAATGTCCATAGGGCAAGCTCATACCATCTGTCTCCGCCTTGATTGACAGTCTTGTCTCATCTTTTTGTTTGAAAAGATCCTGGTCAACAGAACAATGAAAGATAGCACAGTCTTGGCCACTCCAGTTATGTTAATCCCTTGAGGCTACACAAGCCACAAACTTTCCTTCCTTCCTTCCTTCCTCTCACCCCTCCCTGAGGAATGCTAAGCAAGGCAAGCCTGCCTAATAAGGTGTAATATTATCCCAGAGTCTAGGTGACTTGTCCGAGGTCCCATATCTTGGGATCTCACCCCAGAGTCTTTTGTCCAGTGCTCTTTCTACAACCGGTGCTGTTTGGTGATCTGAGACCCAGGAGCCTGAGTGCGACATAGAATTGGCATATTTAATAGTAGAATAAACAATTTGGAATTCTCAAAAAAAAAATTAAAATAGAAGGCTCAGAAGAATGTTAGCTTTCTCTCAGACAGAAATGATAATTTCCTATCTAGATATTTGGGTTGCATTGATGAACTAATGTAAAAGTATACTTCTAACTTCCTTTCCTCATGAAGGCACCTCTTCCCAAATCCCTTTATAGCCAAACTACTTTAACCTACAGGTATTCTTTAATAAAGAAATTGGTTTGAGCCACCAAAATCATAAGCATCCTTTGCTTGAGTAGGTAGCAGAGTTCAGCCAATAGGAAAATTGTTGCTCTCTCTCCTAAAGGATAGGTGAGAATTCTGGAATGCAGATATGAGAAAATTGGGAAGAGCTGAGGATTTGGGAGATATTTATAGTGGAGAAGAAGAGGAGGAGAGGCAGGATGGCCAAGACTTTGAAGGGCTGTTGCATGGATGATAAAGTAAGATTGTTGTTTTGACCCCAGCAAGTAGAACCAGAAACTAAGAGAAGTTGCAGAAACTAGGTTTTTGATGTCAGAAAAAATTCAAAACAATTAGAGCCTCCTCAAAGTGGAGTTAATGAATTTAGGTCACCACCTCCCTTTAGTACTTCAGTAGTTAATTCAACATCTATTGTATGTGAAGGGGGAGAGTCAGGGGTTCAAAGAATTTTGTGGTGATGTCCTCCACATCTGTCTTTTGAAGATAACCCCTCCCCAAGGACTTAACACATTCAAATGGAGCTTGTATATAAATAAATATATGGTGCTTGATAAGCAATGGCTGGAGCAAAAGTGCAATGAAGGCATTCCTCTAAAAGAATTTGAGCAGTTTACTCAGGAGGAAAAAATTTGATTTCAGGGGGAAGCAGGATCAATCTGCATCCTTTTTTTAAGGATGGTGAGACCTGAGCATGTTTGTAAACAGAAATGAAAGGGTAATTTTTTTAAAATGCAGTCATTAGAGATGAGAAGGCAAAGTCCCTGAGGAGACAGGATCACAGGAACAAGTGAAAAGATCAATCTTGGCAAGAATGAAGGGCCACTTCATGCAGAGACCAAAGGAAGAAAAGGAAAAATTAAGTAAAAACAGAGACTAACTGTGAGGTGGGATAGGAGGGAGGGAGATGAGAATAAAGGATAGATCACTTGAATCTTCCCAGGAAGGGGGTCAGGATCTTGGAGAGTGGTATGTTGATATCTGTTTCTAATGGTAAAATCCATTAGGTTTCAAATAAATTTAACACATTGGAACTTTGGATCATAATTGGCTTTGATTTGATGGGGGATAATTATAAAAAAGGCTCACTTCACAATTGGTTTTCATGTGGGACTTCTGGGCTATTGAGGAATATACAGAAATGAATGTACAACTTACTGGGAGAAAAAAATGATGCACTTATAAACATTTGTAGACTAAAGAAGTGAATTGTTGGTGCCCCTGGAAGAATTCAATTTATGATCAAAAGAAGAGTTTGCTTCTAATTGAGCAACATGTATTTTTTATTTTCTATCACTTAAGCAGACTTTTCCAACTCTAGTTTTGTTTGGGATGTAAATTAATGCCCATTTCTACTTTGATAGGATCCAAATATTTGCTATTTTTTGTCAATACCTCAGAATTTTTAAACCAAAAATATAGTAACTCAAAATGATACTTTAAAAAAAATTTTTTTATTTAATTAGTCAATTTAGAACATTATTCCTTGGTTACATGAGTCATTCTTTCTCTCCCTCCCCTTTCCCCACCCCTTCCTGTAGCCAACACACAATTCCACTGGGTATTACTTGTCTCCTTGATCAGAACCTATTTCTTTGTTGTTGGTGTTTGCATTAGGATGTTCATTTAGATAAGCAATCATATCCCCTTGACTCATGTAATCAAACAGTTGTTTTTCTTCTGTGTTTCTACTCCCACAGTTTTCCCTCTGAATGTGGATAGTGTTCTTTCTTGTAAATCCCTCCAAGTTGTTCAGGATCACTGCATTGCCACTAATGGAGAAGTCCATTACATTCGATTGTACCACAGTGTATCAGTCTCTGTGTATATTGTTCTCCTGGTTCTGCTCCTTTCACTCTGCATCAATTCCTGGAGGTCATTCCAGTTCCCATGGAATTCCTCCATTTATTATTCCTTTGAACACAATAGTATTCCATCACCAACATATACCACAACTTGTTCAGCCATTCCCCAATTGAAGGGCATCCCCTCGTTTTCCAATTTTTGGCCACCACAAAGAGCGCAGCTATGAATATTCTTGTACAAGTCTTTTTCCTTATTATCTCTTTGGGGTACAAACCCAGCAGTGCTATGGCTGGATCAAAGGGCAGACAGACTTTTAGAGCCCTTTGGGCATAGTTCCAACTTGCCCTCCAGAATGGTTGGATCAATTCACAACTCCACCAGCAATGCATTAACGTCCCCACTTTGCCACATCCCCTCCAGCATTCATTGCTTTCCATAGCTGTCAAGTTAGCCAATCTGTACTGGGTGTGAGGTGATACCTCAGAGTTGTTTTGATTTGCATCTCTCTGATTAGAAGAGATTTAGAGCACTTTTTCATGTGCTTATTAATAGTTTTGATTTCTTTGACTGAAAATTGCCTATTCATATCCCTTGCCCATTTATCAATTGGAGAATAGCTTGATTTTTTGTACAATTGGTTTAGCTCTTTGTAAATTTGAATAATTAGACCTTTGTCAGGTTTTTGTAATGAAGATTGTTTCCCCAATTTGTTGCTTCGCTTCTAATTTTGGTTGCTTTGGTTTTGTTTATACAAAACATTTTTAATTTGATGTAATCAAAATTATTTATTTTACACAAAATGATAGACTTTAATAGTTTTAATATTAATAAATTTAATAGTGCCTCCTTTTCCCCACAAGGTGGAGTGCTAACTTCACATTACTGTACAGGAAGACTCTTTGTTTTAACATTACACCCTTTTATTCTTGGAACTTAAACACCGCTAAGATATATTGCTTTAAAATTTTGCAAGTGGTGCTGAAAAATAGACTAGTTTCTGCTCTTATCTGCTTTTAAGCTGGGTTGCAATTCATGATTTAAAAAAATATTCAGCATTTATATTGTGAGAACTAACATAATGTACACTTGTAACATTCTCTATCTTTGTAAAAGTTTCTTTTTTATCATGGAATTTAATTGTAGAAAGAACCATTTGACATATAAACTAAAATCTCATTAACCTGGTCTATTTTGTATTAGAGGACAGTAATGAAAACTGGATTTAAAAAAGTTTTATAATTTTTTAACTACTAAAATAGGGATTGGTCAATAGGAGTTTCAAGGATGCCTTTCTCATTGAAAAATCATGATTTGCAAATACATTTCTTAGACTCACAGTACTTGCTCTAGTCAGATTATATCTCTGAAGTATTATGTTTAGTTTGGGGCCAAGAAGGACATTGATAAGTTAGAAAGCATTCAGAAGAGGGCAACCAGATTTCATGTTACACAAAAATTGGTTGAAGAAACTGGGGACATTTAGCCTGGAAAAGAGACTTATGAGGGGATATGATGACTATCCTCAAGTATCTATCTGAAGGGCTGTCATGTGGAGGAAGGATTAGGCTTGTTATCCTTGGCCCTATGAAATTGGTTGGTTGGTTGTTATCCTTTGTACTCAGAGGGGACCAAAATGACATCACTATGTTGGGGTCAGTGTACTGTATGTCTAATTGTGGCCAGTCAGACCAATAGAGCTCAGCAGGCTCTGCCACCAGTTGGGCACCAAGTAGGAGCAGTAGGCAGAAGTTATGGAGGCAGATTTGGGCTTCACATAGGAAGAAACTTCCCAACAATTAAAGCTATCCAAAAGTGGAATGGATTGCTGGAGTGTTAGTAGGTTCCTGCTTCCTGGTGGTCTTCAATCAGAGCTTAAATGACCCCTTGTTGGAGATATTCTTATTCTGGTCCAAATTGGTACCAAATTTTGATTCTCTTTGATATGTGTCGCTTTTCCAATGCTTTTTAAGAACTGTTGTCATAAGGGCAGTTAGTTGGCTCAGTGAAATAAAAACCAGGATTAGAGATGGGCAGTCTGGGTTCAATGTGGCCTGAGACACTTCTAAGCCATGTGACCCTGTACAAGTCATTTAACCTCCATTGTCTAGCTCTTACCACTCTCCTGCCTTGGAATCAATATGTAGTATTGATTCTAAGTTGGAAAGTATGGGTTTAAAAAAAAACAACAACTCTTCTCTCAGGTAGTTTAAATATGCCTTCTGAGAGTTTGTTTGTTTTTTTTTTTCACTTCATTCATTTGCTTAGTGAACCCTGTTTGCATAAATAGGGCAAAGATAGATTTCATTTTGACCCCTGTTTGAATTATCACAAATGTTCAGGTTTTACTTACCTTAAAAAATTTTTTTTAAACATTGTCTTGACTTTGTAATTTCCTCAAGCTTCAGATCTATTTCCTTTTACTGCTAAATGTAGACTCGTCAGTGCCTCTGTTTCTTGACTGTCCCTTCACAGAATAACAAGATCTTGGAGTTGAAAGGGAGTTCAGAGGCCATTGAATCGAACTCAAACCTGATTGAGAATCCCCACTAGAGCAGGCTCAGCAAGTGATCCTCCAATTTTTACTTGGAGCCCTCTGAAGAGAAAGCAATACCTCCTCAGGCAGCCAGCCGTACTTTGAGGGGGTCTCTGATTGTAAAAGTTTTCCCCCTACGTTCTCGCCAAAATCTGCCTGCAACTTCATGTTTCTGGTTCTGATTGTATCGTGAGGTCCTGTCACCATTGTTTGCCGCCTCATCTTATAAACGTCCTTCGTAGAGTGTGCACCATCCAGAACTGCCCTGAGGGCTCCATATGTGCTTTAACCAGGGCATGGTGTGATAGAACTGTCACCTCTTTTGTTTTTCTCTTGTAGCCCTCAGCCCCTTATAATCCAGCTTGTGACCCATCAGTCTTCACCTTCTTAGTCCCCCAGACCTGAAATCTTTGAATCCTCTTTGCCTGTCCCTTCTCCCATCCAATAAGTGGCCAGGTCCTGTCAGTTCTGCATTCGTGCATGCCCCCTCCCGGCTCTGAGAGTGCTTTTCTTTCTCGTGACTTTAAAAAGCTTTCATACTCTGTCATTAGTAAAATGCTTCACCTCTCGCAATCAGCTTTGTCCTGTATAAAATGAAACTAATAACATATGTAGGACCTACCTACCAGATTCTCGTGAGAATTAAATGCGCTAACATATGTAGAGCACACTATAGAAGCTGGCTCTCATAGAGCCTGCCCTGCATGAGTTGTGATAATGAATCCTTCCGATAATCAGTTTTAGTCAGACAATCTGACATAGTTTACTTTGGAATATATATTACATAGGATAGCATTTAAAATGCAGTTGCAAAAGATAAGTAAAACCACTGCTTCGTTACATAAGGTTTATCTAATCATTTCACTTGGTTGTCACACCAAGTAAAGATTTTTTAACGTCTTCGGAGTTCCACCATAATGCTGTATTCATAAAGAGGATAAATTCATTCCAGGGAGCTGCAGGATTTGGGAAGATCAAAGGCATGATTTCATAGACCAACTTTTGATTTGTGCTTTTGTGGTTGATGATGCCGTCAGGATTCCTTGGTAAAATGATGTCCACATAAATCACTAGAATGTGCTATTTAATTCATGTTGTGGATCAGCTTCCAGAGAGCTCTGTGGTTCTTAGCCGTGTGGTCATTTTGAAGCAGACTCTTTAAATGACTCGCATTCATACAATACTAGTGTTTTCTTTAGCATCCCATTAAGGTTCAAGAAATCTTCAAGTTCTACAGAAATGTCCTGTTCTCCTTTAGGTGTTCACTATCCTTCCCCGTACTTGATCATTCCACTAACCAGTCTTCCCCCTGATACCATCTAGCATGCCACAATATGTGTGTTTAGTCAGTCATTTCACATGCTTGCTGTGGGAGTGGTGAAAGTCATTATGCTAGATTCGGAGGAGGCGATTAAGCCAAGGGATGGCCTCGGTGCCCTCGCCGAGTGCCCAGCTCCGTGGGGGAAAGTTACCCACGAGAGGAGAACGAGGAAGGTGAGCCCAGGTATGCCCATGGTGGTCAGCCTCCACGTGGACTGAATAGAGGGAGGTGAACCTTGATGGCAAGCCCTTCTTCGGGGGCATTGCCCATTGGCAGGGCCAGAGACAAACAAGGAGTATGTGGGGAGGGGACTTTTTAAGATGGGAGACCCAGATTCAGAAAGTCTAGGCATTTACTGGACTCGGCCCCTGTCCCATCAAAGCCTTTCAGAATGTGATTTGCCCAGGAGTCTGGAAAGGCATTGGCCAGCTGGAGGAAGGGGGATGGAGGGCAGGTCTACGTGCTCCTTCCTAAAAAAAATCTCAGATGTAGTGTCAGAAGGTACCTAGGGCTTTTATTCTGTTTTAAAAGTGGGAGCCACAGCAAGGTAGTGGAGGTCAGCCTAGTCATTCCCTTTGGCTTATTCATGGTGGCTAGAGCCCTGATTGCAATGCACACACACCTTTGATCTCGTCACTTTGTGTCTATTTTGAAAATGAAAGTTACTAAAATCAAAATACACTCCTCCGATTCTCCCTTGTATTCTTTTGTATCATGCACTGGAAAGAACTTATAACCGTGCCATCCTGGGGAGTAGCTCAGGACAAAGAAAAGGAGCACTCGGTCTCTAGCATAGAGCCATCGTGGCCCCACCTTCTGTCTTTCCCCAATCCTAGAGTTGGTGCTTGACTGTTCCTCCCTTCTCCTTTTCTGTTCCTCCCTGTTTCCACTGTCCAAGGCTGAGCGGGGGAGTTCTGCTGTATTTAAGGTGGTGTGTGCCTTAGGAGGCAAGATCCTTGAGTAAATAGCCTTTAGGGTTTTTTCTTCAATCTCCATTTTCAATTAATTATAAGATTCTGGAGTTGGTTACAATCTTAACTATCCTCTTGTCCTGGCCTCCCCTTTTATAGCGGAGGAAATAGAATCCCAGATAAGCCACAAAGGTAGTTTGTGATGGAGTAGCTGGATCCAGAACTTCTAAATCCAGTCGTCTTTCCTTTGCTTGATGGGGATTCACAGAGTAATGGAATAGGTAGGTCTGTATCCTGGATTCTGTTTTCTGAAGGGAAGACCCACGATAGCTGGGGGACCTCTTCCGTTTGGGAATCAGCTTTCCTTCTCAGGCATCTGGGAGAGAGAAAAGGTGAGACTCATCATTGGCAAAACTTTTCCCCCTAAACCCTTACCTTCTGTCCCCTTCCGGCCTTTCCTCCAGCAAGCGGATCTCAGCTAGTTTTAGGAAGCCACCCATCTAATTACAGGGATGCCTGGGAAGGTCTGTTCAGCTGGCTTGTCCTACATTCGTTACCTCCACATGCAGCTCATTAGAGCCCGCATCTGAGTTCTGAGAGATGCTGTGCTGTCCTCCCCACGGGCCCTCTGCCGAGTGTCAGCCGTGGGACCGGGCAAAGGAAGCGCCTGCCTCGGTGATGATTTACGTCGGCGACAAACACGAGGAAGCTTGTCTCCCGGGCTCCTTCAGAGCCTCCAGAGGAGGCTCGGAACAGCTTCCTCTCTACGCCGCTGACCCCAGAAAGACTTTTTTGGTCTGAGTTCCTAGCACCCCTTTGCTCGTTCCTCGGGCTGGCTTCCAGCCATTTTCCTCTGTCCTCCAGGACCCGCTCCCCAAGGAACCTGACTTTTTTCCCCCCATCGGGTCCTGAGGGATGGAGGTTCCTGTCCTCATTCCCACCTGCCCTGGGAGGTGATCTTGTAGTGGCTAAGATGGGAGGGAGGACCCAGCCGTGCCAGCCTGGTGTGCCTCCCCGAGCCACTGATAGGGTGCACCGGAGCTCTTCATTTGTCATCCGCTGTCCACGAGCTCGTGGCTTTGACAATTTCAACAAAACATTATTAACCACTTAGAATTCTTGATGAACATATTACGTTTAGGAGGCAAATGGATGGTTATAAGTAAAAAACAATCTGTTTTTAGAAGTTCAATAAAGAAAAATCATAAACATCAGTCTCCTAGGTGTAGTAGTATTAATGCGAATCCTCATTGGTCCGGAGTTTCATTCTTCTAACAATAGTATTCTGCTTATGTTTTCAGGAATTCACCCCTTTGCATACATGCAGATAAAATTCCTTTAATAGTATGTTGCCTGTCTGACTTTTCTGACTTTTGCTTTAATAATTCTCAATCTCCGGGGACACAGTAGATAGAGCCTCCCCAAGTTCCCCAATTCCACTATGGAATGTCATAGAGAATCTGTTAAAAGAACTGGGAATCTGTAGCCTGGAGAAGAGAATGAATGCATGAAGTCATGATCCTAGTAACAGCATTTATAGGGCATCGGCTGTTAGATCCTATTTGATTCTCACAACTACCCTTGGGGGAAAGACATTCATTCCTGTTTTATAGATGAGGAAACTGAGGCAAATGAAGATTAGGTGACTTGCCCAAGAGAGTTAACTAATGTCCAAGGCTGAATTTGAATGCAGTTCTTCCTGATTTTCCAGGCCCAGCACTCTACCCAATTGTGCCACTTTATTATTATTAAAAAAAATTTTTTTTAACCCTTACCTTCTGTCTTAGAATTGATACTAAATATTGGTTCTAAGGCAGAAGAATGGTAAAAAGGCTAGGCAGTGGGCGTTAAGTGACTTGCCCAGGGTCACATAGCTGGGAAGTATCTGAGGCCACATTTGAACCCAGGACTTCCCGTCTCCAGGCCTGGCTCTCATTCCACTGAGCCAAACTTTATTATTATTAAGCTTTTCTGGGTAGAATGCTCTGTGCTAAGTACCACTGATTCTGATTAGAACAGCCAAACAGACCCTGAATTGAAGGAGCTCACATGCTGCTGGGGGAGATGACACATTAAGAGAAGACTCCAAGGTGACCTCTATGGCAGTCTGGGGTGTTTCACCTTGGAGGGTATAACTAGGAATCAATAGGTGGAAATTACAGAGAGATAAATTGAGGGTTGAGGATTTATGGAAAAACATAGAATTAGAGCTATCCTAAAGCAAAATGAGTTTCTTTAGGGAGGAAGGGAGCACCCCATCACCAGAGGTCTTCAAGCAAAGGCTGGATGACTATTTGTTCAGTATGTTTTAGAGAGGATTATTTTTCAGGGGTGTGCTGGGCTTGATGGACAGCTCCAGAGTGATTCCATGACTGCAGAAGTGTATTGGGGTCCCATATGTTAAGGCATTGACATTCTAAGAAGGTGGAAGAGGGATTCTTCTTCCCCTTTGAGCTCAAAAGCCCTGGATTTCCTCAAGCCCAAAGGACAGAGTCATGCTGACTTGTTTAATCCTTGCATTACCTGGAAATTTAGATTTTTTACCCCATTTTTTGACTGAGATTAAATGATTGCAGAGATGCCTTCTTCCCTTAAAATTATTTGCTACTGAACTTTTCAGTTGTGGCCCAGGTTGTTTTATTCAACTCAGTGAATCAAATAAGCTTTGTGTTTTAAGAGTGTTCAGACAAGAAAAAAAAAAAACTAAGCAAAGGAGAGGTTCCTGCTGATGCTAGCGAGTGGTAATATTTCACTGTCGTGGCAAAATAAGTCAGGTTGGGTGTTTTTTTCTTTCCTCTCAGTACACAACTCACCGCGTGCCCAGAAGTCGCGAGGTCCAGCAGTCTTGGAGCTCTTCCGTGTTCACAACCTTGTATGCCGTGTGCTACTCTCTTCCTCTGACTTTTCGACTCAAGCCAGACTTGGTACGTAAAATTGGGGGGAAGAGGGGGGTCACGGAGTGAAAATAGAATAGAAAATATCCGTGAAGCCTCAGGCCAATAGCCACGTACCTCGAGGGTCTCCTGTGCTGACTCTTTGCCCAAAGAAGTGGGGGACAGGCACCACTTAGGGAGCCTCGCTGGACAGCAGAAAGAGCACAGGCTGGGAAATGTGGGGGCCCTTATTGGCCACAAAAGATTGAACTATCGCTTGTCAACAGAGTCTTCCTTGGGAGGCAAAGCCTATCTGCCAAACATGGAATGTGTGGACAGAATTTTGTAGCTTCTCCTCTCAGAAAAGAAAGATTGAAAGTGAAGCGGTAAATACTGTAACTGGCCCTTCCTCTGTAGTTTAGACTTGGATCTGGAGCCTGGAGCCTGGGTGGTTAAGGGACTTCCCCAGAGGCAGAACTTGAATCCGGGTCTTCTGGCTCTGAGGTCAGCTCTCCATGCGCTATACCACATGCCTTCTCTTTTATTCTATTTATTATAGAATCTACTTCATTGGAACAGCCTAATGGGAACTCTTGGCCTCTGGGTTTTCAGGCATTCAATGACGAGTACATATTGGCATAGCTCCACCTAAGTAGATTTCATTTTAGTCATTTGAAAGAACAGCATCATTTCGGTCATCAGCCATTGCCGGCTACCCAGGCTCAGTCTTACCCTTCTTCTGAGGGAGAACTTGTAAATCTAAGGTTTCTATTCCTAGATTTCTCCAATTATTGATGAAGTTGGGATTTATCACCCACTTCCCAGACATGTCTTGGGGATCCAAGAAAGCATCAGGCGTTTGAATTAGGATTAATTCAGAAGAATTAGGCATTTAAAGTTGTAACTCTTCTTTGGGAGTTGACCGTCCAAGTCAACATGTAAGTCGAGATCCCAGCACGGACCCTCTAAACTGGAAACATTCCATGCGTGTTTATCAGACTTGTAAATTGACATATAAAGGATACAGAGGGGAGGTGGGATGACGGGGGAAAGGGAAGACCAGAACACTCAAGGAATTTCCAGAGAATTAAGAAAATGAGAATTGTCTAAACCTGCATTAAACTTTGTTAATCAGAAGTGAGCATTCCAGATTGTAACTAGGAGGAAGGTTGCATTTACCTTTGACAAGATGTGCACATCAAAAAGGAAATTCTTTCCTCTTGATGAGACTAATTTATAGGAAGAGATTTCTCAAAGCTGCTTACTAGAAAAATGACTTGTGCCTGTATTTAAACTGATTTTATTTACTACTTTTTAGAATAAAAAACTTTTTTAGAATAAAATAACTTTTCTTTGGAATAGAATGAAAGTCCCATTTTGGGGGAAAAAATAGCCCTTTGGGGTTTGAGATGATCTGAATTGTCTAGTTTGCTCAGATACACTGGCAAGGTGTGCACAGTTTGTTTTGACTTTAGCTGGGTTGCCCCTAAATTACCCCAGAAATATCAGTCAGATATTGCTTTTCCTCATTTATAAAATAGATACAAAAATATACATTGACTTTAGAGGCCTGATGTGAGTGCCAAATAACTGAAAGTCTTAATACTACTTTGAAAATAGAAATGCTAAGTAGATGGGGTGGCCTGGTATATAAATTAAGAATGGGCACTTTGGGAAGTACATTTCAGTCAAGTCAAGAATTCATTAATTCCCTTTTTAGTGCAATAAGTAATACCCTAGCAGTCTAAAAAAGTTGATGTTATTTTCTAGAAGCCTTTTTCTCTTCCTTGAGAATAACTAATGTTGAGGATATTTTAAATAATAATGATTGGTCATATTTTAAAATTAAATAGAGCTATATGTTGACTCTTCAAAACACATTTTTTTCCCTCCTTTCCCTTCAAAGGGAGGTACTCTTTTTAAAAAGGCGAAACATTAGAATCATAAGGTTTGAGCTCAAAATGCTCCATTTGTGATTTACTATTTGACCTTGGGCAAAGCTTTTCGTTTTTCTGAGTCTTTTTTCAAGAGTTTTGGTGGCTCAAAAATTCATCTCCTTCTTTTCAACTGTGTGTGTCCATTAACAAAATATTTAATAACTCAAAGTTACCTCCAAGATGAGCCATTAGAGTGAGGCTTTAGTATAGACCCTATAGATAAGGTTTGTAAATTCATAGCATGTAGAATATTCACCAGGGAATGGAGGATATCTAGCCTATACAATAACTACTCCCATGGTTACCTGAATAATTAGTAATTAGTGAGTCATAGCTTTCCATATTCTTATCATCTGACCACTCAGTAGTTTTCAAAAAACTTAGCAGAACAAGGACTAGAATTTAGTCTTTGTCTGAACCATCTGATACAACTCAGAACCCTAGTTTCTGTTTAACTCGAACCTTTCTTTCTGCCTTTCAAATTTGTTTGCTCCACAGTAGCTTTTGAAAATGTTAACTGACTTGAAATCTTTAGCATACTACTTAATAAGTACCAAGAAATTTCTTTAAAATTCCGTTTGTGGAGTCATTCAACACCAGGTGGACTTTGATAAGTTCTCCAGTGGACCTATTTTCAGTAATCCTGCTTAAGAGCTACAGCTCCCAGAGAGTCTTGTAGAATTCTGCAGCCTTGTTTCCTCAAGATTTCTCAGGGTACACAGACTTTTTCTCAGTGTCATTTTTTTGGCTGTGGGAAATGGAAAGAACTGGAGCCTTTTCATTTATCTGATTATTCTGTGATGAATTTTTTGGATGCTAACAATTCACGAAACTGTATACTAAGGCATGCTGGGATCATGATCTGCATCAGTGGAGAAAATGGGATGATATCATGGCTTTCCTAGAGTATTAAATAAAGCACAAAATAGGAATAATGGAAAATATCAACTCATCTGTTTACCAAGCTTGAAAACCATAGTTAAAAGTAGACAAGAGCTGCCAAATGGTCTGGTTTTATTATCAGATCATCTGTAAAAGAAAGATAATATGTACCCTGCTTCTATCACTGTTGTTATGTGGTTGAAATGAGATATTTATGAAAATGCTTTGTAAATTATAATGTTCTATGCAAAGGTAGTGATTATTGTCATTATTTTGTTATGTTAAGGTTACAGAAAAGAAAGCTTTATACAAACTTGCCTTTATTATTATTATTATTGCCTCTCTCAGCCACGAGGGGGCATAGGCCAGACAGTCCTGTAGATCTACATTTTTATCTGAGATTGATTCCTACTTGGTAGGAAACTCTGGCTGCCTGTTTGTTCCACTAGGAATTCTTGGATGCACTTGGCTGCTCCTCCTGATCCCTTCCTTGGTGGCTCCCGTCATCCTTGCTGTTGGGATTAGACTCTTCCCCTCAGTGTCACACAGTACCCAGCTGGGCCAGAAATGCTTCCTTTCTAGGACAATGCCTCATTTACCCTTCCTTTCCATTCCCATTGCTGCTGCCCCAGGCAGGGGCATTCTCATTACTTCTCAGTAGGACTGGCATGATACCACACTAACTAACTGGTCTCCTTCCCTTCAGCTGCTTCCTTCTCTATTCAATTTCATATGCTGATCCACAGGGTTTAGATAGAAGAAATTATATCATAAACAAATGAGAGTAGAAAAGGAGATCCTTTTCACAGCTATGCATAGGAAAAAAGTCCTTGACCAAACAAAGGAGAGTGAGATCATAGTAAAATGGATGAATTTGATTACATAAGATTGCAAAGCTTGTTAACAATCAAAGTAATTAAAGTAAAAAAAAGTAAATAAAGAAAAATTTTGCAGCGAATTTTATAAATATAAATGATATATGTATGATTGTATATGAGTTTATATATGTGTGTACGTTATCTGCTATCTAAGATTCAAACAGGAGAACAAGAACTCTTTCCTTGATAAACATCCAAAAGCTATGAACAGGTAGTTCTAAAAACATGGAAAGCAAGGTATCAGTAATCATATCTAAAAGGCAACAGGAGTTTACGATGGTAGAGGGTATGAGGTAATTTCTGCCAGACTGCTTTCCAGTTTTCCATCACTTTTTGTCAGTGAGTTTTTCTTAGGAGTTTGTCCCTTTGGATCTATTGAGTACTTTTCTATTCTTTTGCTTAAGGGTCTTGTACTTCTAGTTTGTCTCATTGATAACTTTTTCTGCTTTTAACTATTACCAAATAGTGGTATCCAATACTGCCAAACCCCCCTTTCCTTCCTACTTTTTTTCATTTTTACCCTTGAGACATTTGATGTTTTGTTCCTTCCTATGAATTTTTCAAATTGTTTTCTAGAACTACAAAACTAACTCTTTGGTAGATTGATTGGTAAGGCATTAAATAATTAAAATAATTTAGGCAATGTTGTCATTTTTATTATATTGGGATAGCCTAACCATGAACAATTAACATTTTTCCATTTGTTCAGGTCTCTTTATTTTGGTAGAGTATTTTATAGTTGTAGCCATATAATTTCTTTGTGTGTCTTGGCAGGGGGATTCTCAGGTATTTCATATATTCTGTAGTTATTTTGAATGCAATTTCTCTTTTTCTCCATCAGCTGTGTTGACAGAATACAGAGAGGTTAATGGTTTGTGTGAGGTTTTTTTTGGACATTTTTTTCCTTTGGAAGGTCATTTATTAGTTGTTTTTTTTTTTGAGATTGACTTATTTAATACTGTTTAAATGAGTTTTTAAATTTTTCATGAATATCAATCCATTTCTTTATCAGTTTTGTTGGTATATGGCTAGGCAACATTCTTTATAATTTCTCTTTTTATCTTCATTTTTCAAATTCTCCATTTACATTTTTATGTTATTTTAGTTTCTCTTGTTTTAGTCATAGTAGCTGACATTTTATCTAATTAATTTTTTCTCAAAACAAACCCCAGACTGTATCTTACCAATTCACCAGATTTTTTCTTTCATTTTTATCTTGCTTGATTTTACAGAATTTTTATTTTGTCTTTAGTTGAGCTTTTAAATTTACTTTTCTAATTATTTTCTTTAATATGCTCAGTTCATTGATATATTCCTTAATCTCTTGTTGATGGATATTTAAAGATAAATATTCCTCCCAGGTGTGAGATTTAAAATGGTTGAGGTCTTAAACTGTAGTGAGTTAAATTGGTGGAAGATATAAATTGTGATAGATATAAGGGAGGGTGAGTAAATTTGACCGCAGAAAATATGTTTGACTACAGTGTCTTGGTTTTTAAATCAAATATAAGATGGTCGCCAGGGAAATATTCCCAATTATTTAAATACCCAAGTCAATTGGGTTTTATAGAGATTTTAATTAACTATACAATGAGTAATCAAAGAAAGAGAGAGAGAGAGAGAGAGAGAGAGAGAGAGAGAGAGAGAGAGAGAAAGAAAGGGCCTCAAGCCAATATGGCCTAGACCTGAATCTTAAGAGATAAATCAGTCAGTCAGTCTTTTAACACTCACCACAAGGTCTGCCTAAACAAGGATTCTAGTGACACCAGGCCAGCTCCATCTCAGCTGACTTCACCAGAGAGAGCTCCCAAGCGATCCTCATCAGAGATCCTCCAAAAGGATTTCTCCAAAAGGATATCTATATCCTCAAGAGATTCTGCTTTTTCTTATATAGGGGTTTTTCTCCCATGTCACCTCCCCTAAGTCCCTACATCTACCAATCACTGTAGACGCTTTCCAAAGGACTGCCCATCTGAATTCCTGCTAAGTCGACAAATCTCCTCAGTAAGTCTGAAACAGTGAAAACACAGCTGAGTCAACTAATCTCATTAAGACAGAACTTGCCCGACCCTTTTAGGTACCTAGCATCTCATTGTATCAATTCTAAAAACAGGCCTGGCTCAAAGAACTCTTTGCCCCACCATAAGCATGGATCCAAGTACTTTCTTTGTTTAGCAAGGAGTTTTCTGCCCTAAAGCAGTCTTAAGTACTGGTGGAATAGAGGTCCTCCCATTTCTGATCCTGGCGAGTTCTCACATCAAAATGGGGAATGTTTCTCAGTAGGGAATTTGTTCCAATTAAGAATTCCCCGATGGGAAAATTTTTAACATTCACAAGTCTGAGAGATTTCAAGATTTACACAGGACTGTTTTGATTGTATCTCATAGATAGTTTCCTCAGAGAAAATAAGAACAATGAAGCAATTTGTCCTTTCTGTGAATTTATTCTTTGACCCACCAATTCTTTAGGATTAAATTGTTTAACCTCTAATTACATTTGAATCCTTTCATCAAAAGCCCTTTTTCAAGTATGTGCTTAATATTTTTTCCTGCATTTTGTTTTATCTATTTATCATAAAGTCTAGCAGATGGTCATGCACTTCTGAAAAATATGTATATTCCCTTTCAGTCCCATTCAGTATTTACCATCTAATTTTTCTAAAGTTCTATTCAGGTCCTCGGTTACTGTATTATTTTGGTCTAAGAGGTATATTGTACTCTTTAATTATTATGTTTTTACTTTCTATTTCTTCCTATAATTAAATTAACTTTTCTTTAAGTTCTTGGACACTATACTATTTATTTCATTTTGACATGATATCATAGCGATACTTTTAAGCATAATTTATTTTCTCTACTTTTCTTTTTAAATCATGCCTATTTTTACTCTTGGCCATAAGTGAGCCCCTACTTTTTTGAGTTCATCAAAAACATAATTAATTTTACTCCAACTTCTCATTTTAACTGTAGGCAAATTTTATTTTGTGTTTTAAACACATTATTGTTTCTACCTTCTAATAATCTTCCTCTTCCATTTTACATGTGAATCTAATCCCATTCACGGGAAAGTTTTTTAAATTAATTTTTAACTTAAAAATCCATCATCTTATCCTCCCATTCCTTCATTGGAAGAAGAGGGCCACTAGTAATAAATATGCATATTTAAGCAAAACTAATTTGCACATTGGCCATGTCTGAACTTAGTCTGTACCCCGAGTTCACATCTTTGTCAGGAGGTGAGTAGCATGCTTCTTCCTCAGTCCTTTGCAATTTTGGTTGGTCCTTTATTGATCAGATTTCTTAATTTTTTCAAAGTTGTTTGCCTTTGCATTGCTATTAAATGTATTGTTCTCTTGGGTTCTGTTTCCTTCACATTATATCATTGATATGTCTTTCTTGTTTTCTTTGAAACTATCCTTTTCATAATTTTTTGTAGCATAATATTTCCATTATACTCACATACAATTATTCATTTCACCATTTGCTACCGTAGAAAAGCTGCTATAAATATTTTTGTACATATAGAATCTTTCCTTCTTTGACCTCTGGAGTATAGGTCTAGTTGCAGTATTTATGGGTTAAAGAACACACAGGGTTTAGTAACTTTAGGGGCATAGTTTCAAGTTGCTTAACAGAATGGTTGAAACAGGTCATATCTCCACCAACAGTATTAATGTACCTGCTTTCCTGCATCCCCTTAAACATGTCATTTTCCTTTTTGCCAGTTTTGTCACTCTGATGGATATGATGTAGAACCTCAGAGTTGTTTTAAGTAAAGATTGTTAATGTTTCCTTCTTTTGTGCCCCCATTTTCTTCTGTACAGAAAGGGAAAAAATTGGTATAAGAAAAACAATGTAGTCTCTGGTGAATGTTAATTGAACTGATCCACCTCTCCTAAACAATCCCTCCTTCCTTCCTATCATCACCAAGACCTCAAAAAATAATTGATTCTTTTTTTTTTAATTGATTCTTACCCTATTACTTTTTTCTTTTTAATACTACTTTATAATCTGCCTTTCCTCCCTGCTTGTTTATTTTGAGTATCATTCCTTCCCTGACACAACCTGCTATTTATTTAGCCTTTTCTCTTCTTCGCCTGTCTGTTTTCTTTATGAACACAACTATACATACATATCTACTGTTAGCTTGGAATCTGGAGACCCCAAGTTTGGTCAACTTGAAAGCTGGAGACCCCCAATTTTCCCTTTGTCCCATGAGAGTTCACCTTGAGGGAAGTCTCCTCAGACTGCCATTTTAGAGTGAATAATAGACCTTAAGATACTTAATGGCCCAAGTTAGGTGGAGCTAGTGGACCTAATCAAATGTTAGATACTCTTTTTTTGTCCTGGTAGTTTCTCCCATTCAAGATCTTCTCCTGGCTAGCCAGGCCCTTGGCTGGACCCTTTCCTTTGTATACATTGTAAAGTGTCAGCCTCTCCCTGATAATCCTGTCTGGGGCTTCCCCTTTCCTTGTAGCCATGGTAATGTCCATCAGTCATGCTCTCGTGTCCTTAGTTCCCCCAAAGGTATATAAGTTCCCCAAATTCTATTGTTCCCCGGAGAATGATCTAGGCAGTTATCCTCTCAGAAGTCCTGTTGCCGGAGTGTAGGACTCTGTGTAGCAGCCAAATATTGAACATTATCTCTTTCCCTATTAAAGACTTGGTTTTTCAAGTTTAATTATTAGTTATTTATTATTATTATAATATATGATATTTTATTAATAATTTTATCTATTTAGTTTTATTTGTTAATGTATTTATTATTATTGAATATTAAATTGAAATTTAAGTGTTTATTATTAATAATAATATTATGATAATATATAATATTGTTCATATTAATTAATTATTGATCCCGATGAAAGACTTTTGGTAGTTCTGTTTTTTTATATATATAAATGTAAATTGGAAGAAATATCAGAGGGAGAGCACAGCAGGTAGTGGGTAGAAGAAAGTAAATAACAAAAAAGGGCTTTGCAGAAGATTTGAGCTGAGTTTTGGAAGGAGCCAAGGAAATCTAGGTGTCAGAGATGAGTAGGAAGAGCGTTTAGGGAGGCAAGGACATCCAGAGAACATGTCTAGAGTCAGATGTGTGAGGAACAGCAAGACGGCCACTGTTGCAGCATCAGAGTATATGGAAGAATCAAGTGTAAGATGCCTACAATAGAAGGAAGGGGCCAAGTTGTGTCTAGAAGTCAAACAGCATTTTTTTTCTCTGTGATCCTGGAGGTAATCCAGAGAAACTGGAGCTTATTGAATAGGGGAGTCAGACTTGGGCTTCAGGCAGAGCATTCTGGAGGAGGCTTGACTAGAGTGGAGAGACAGTAGAAGCAGGAAGACAAACTAGAAGGTTCTGTCCTAGGCCCTCTTCTTCCATTAGACTTTCTCTTGGAGATCTCATTGGCTTTCATTGATTCAGTGAGCATTTCTTGGCAAATGATTCTCAGACTTTTATTGATCTCAGACAGCCCCAGACTCTGTCCTGACCTCCTGTAGACATCTTAAATTTCTTTGTTAAGTACCTACTAAGTGCCTAGCACTGAGCTAAGGTCTTTGCAAATCCCTCATTTTGTATTCACAACAGCTCTGGGAGGTAGGCGCTATTTTTATTCTCATTTATAGTTTAGAAAACTGAAACCAAGAAGGTTAAGTGATTTGCCTAGGCTCATATGGCTAATAAATATTTGAGGCTGAATTTCGAATTCAAATTTTCATGACTCCACACCTAGTGCTCTCTCTGTGAGCCAAGAAAGATTCCTGTAGGATTATAATCAATCCCACTGGTAAGTTATTCTTGATTGTCCTTTTCTTTTGTCTTTTGGAATATCACATTCCAAGATTTTTCTCCTTTAACTATAGACCCTTTATGGTCTTGTATAATCCAGATAGCATTTTTGTTTGTTTTGGCTATAGTGTTTTTTCTTTGTTAAAGAAGTCAAAGAAATTCATTTGGGAATTTCTAGATATGACTAGTGGATTGAATTCTTTATATTTTCACTTGACCTACTCATTGTAATAAATCTGAGAAGTTTCTGGAAATATTGCATCCAGCTTTTTTGTGGAAAATCTGGATTTCAGGGAGTTCATTGATTCTAAATTTATTTCCTTGATCTATTTTCTTTCTTTCCTTGCTCTATTTTGCCAGAGTAGTTTTTCTTAGTAAATATCTTACATTTTCTATTTTTTCAGTCTTTCAAATTTGTTCTCTTATCTTCTCATGGAATGATCAGTCTGTTTAATCTACCCTAATTTTTAAGGATTCAGTTAGTTGGATGATGTTTTCTTTTGTTGTTGTTCCTAGTCATATATTCTTTAGTTCTTTTCTTCTGAACTTCATTTAATTTTTTTATATTTTACATCATTTCTTCTAATTATTCTTATATTTCTTATGACCAGGCCATATTTTTTCCCCTCCAGTATCTGCTTATGGTTGTTGTACAGTTACTTTCTTCTATTGAGTTTTCCTCTTGGGAAACTTTTGACTCAATGTTTCTTGATGACATTCAGTGTCTTCTTATCTCTTTACTCATACCTCTAGCCTCTTTGATTTGGGATTTTTATCTAGACTAGGCTTCCTCCACTTCATGAGATGATCAGCTCCTAGTTTTTCCTGGCCTCACTTTTCTGAGTCCCTACTACTTGATTCTACTTTCCATCCTGTGACTGGACTCAGTTCTGGCAGGCTTCAGTGTTCCCATCACAGCTCATCAGTTGGCTGTTCCTTATAAAGATACTACTGGCGACAACTGGTCCCCCTGCCTCCCACACTTTTCCTGGTGATGGTGCTATCACATCTGTGCTCCCCAGGGTGTCCTCCCTAGGAGCCTTTGGACTGCTTCCACACTCTGGGCTTCTGACCCATTTTCTTCTCTTTGTGCTGGCTTCTTTGGCATGACCTTTCCCTCCACTGTCTGTAATTTTGGATTCTTTTTGTCAATCCTAGGCTGGACATAGGAGCTTAGCTGAAGTTTTTCTTTGGTCATTGTGTTCCTTTTAGATAATTGCTAGCATCAAAATAGAAGAATTGGATACCCCTGCACCTTTCACATGACCATCTTAACAAAAAATAGGATAGTCTATTGAACCTATTGATTGGAATTAAGAGGTAGGAAGGAGATGGGATAATACCTTGTGAGGACAGCAGGGAGGGAGAAAGGAGTATTAGGATTTGGAGAACTGAAACTATGTTGAAGATGACAAAGGAATCAACAGATACAAAAAGAGTAAAGATTCAAGGAAGAGAGGGGGAAATTGTTGTTGGTTTTTTTTTCTAAAACTTCTGTTTTATTTATTCAGAGCCAAGTCCACTTCAGTGGGGATATGGTTCTTCCTTCAATCCAGAGCCATTAATGAATGTGTTGCTTTTTACCAAATCTCCTGGTCAGCACAGAGTTGAATTGGGAGACTACAGTGTTACGGTGTGCATCAATCTCTGATTCTGTGAGAATCTTGAACTTAGGCTTTTCAACCATTACTACTCAGACTTCTAATACTGCAGTTTTGAAATCAGTGGATAGAACAGTAGACAGGCATGTGATTGTTTTCTCTACAGTTTATTCAAATGTCCAGTCACATTTTTTCTTCACTATCTTTTCAAGAAAACTCTCTTGGAGAATAAGGAAGAGAAGTGTCTTAGAGAAAGGAAGGAGCATACAGGTTAGCCCTGAAAAGGAAAACTACTCCATTCCTCTGAGATAGAAAGCAGGTGAAGACTGACAGCACAGATGAATTTTAAGATGAGGACAGGAATTTAGGCTGCCTTTTTTTTTTTAGATGGCCTTTATCTCCGTAAAGTATGAACTGAGGTTATCTGTCAAAGGTAATAGGGATAGAGGAAAGGTTAATGGGAGTGAGTACTTGTAAGTAGAAAAGATTGTAAGCACGAAGTAAGGAGAATTCCTTGTAGTGGATTCAATAACAAATTAATATGAGCAATAAAGCCCAGGAGAGGTCAGATAGGAGGCTTTAATTCTGTAAGGTCTTTGCATGTATCATTTTCCCTCAATATATTAAATATTATAAAGACATGCCAATTTGAAAATTTTAATCAGCTTAAAATCTTTTCAAATTAAAAATGCCTTGATAACTTTTGGTATTGTACCTATTAATTCAATCACTTGACAGCACTGAGTATGCACAATGTTCAGATCGCTGTCATAGAGACTAAAGGAGAAAGACCAAAAAAATGGGGTGGGGGGGAGGTAGATAGGTAAGGTGAATAGTAGAAGTTCACGTTCTAGTTCCTACTAGGTCATGAATTGTAATCTTGTTTTCCGTATCTACACGATAAGAAGGTGGAAGCAAAAGTTCCCTAAGGAACCTTTCAACCCTACTATTATTTTTAAAATAATTGTTACTGATGCCTTTTATTTTTCTATCACCTCCTTTTCCTGGGGATTACTTTCTTCCTCCTATAGGAGCTAACTCTCATAAGAATTAAAAAGGGGGCAGAGGTATTAAGGGGACTTCAGCAAAACTACTAAACAACTATGCCGAACAACTGTTCCACTTAATAGTCCCTACCTAGCTAGCCTTGGAGAAAGGACATCAGAGTTCAGGATTGGCCTCTAGCTCTGAGAACCAAGACAAGACATTTAATGTCCTGGTATCTTATGCAGCTCTCTTAACACTTGGAGTTGCAGAACAGTTGCTGATATTTTCAGGTAGAAGGAGTTTTTCCACTGAGAATTAGCCACATCGATAAAATCCCAGGTCCAGTGCACTAGATCCTTCAAGGAAAACACACATATCCCTGCATGCACGCCCACACATGCAAGCATGCATTTATATTAGCAAACCCTAAATTTAATTTCTTTTCATATAAAAAGTAAATGTCTAAATCTCCCATGTGTTACAAATTGGAGGGAAATGGACCATTTTGGACTAATAATTTGCCTCTGTGCCTGAATCTTAAGCTGGTTTAATTCACCATGACAAATTCAGATATATTTACTACATCTCCACTCATGCTTTGTATGAAAGGAGGCCATTATTTCACTTAGTCACTTTTCCCATGATCCATACCCAGTTAGAACTGTGAAATGTCCAAGTTCACAGCATGGTTTAGCAAACTGCTGAGATGGATAATAGATTATTGTCCATAACTAGTATACTGTGATTTTTTTTTTTATTAGCTATTTTCTCTGGTGAGCCGCAAACCTGGGTGGTGCCTGGATTATCACTGTTTGCATAGTCTATAAAGTTTTTATGAGTCTGTTGATTGACATGTGTTTTTTACATTAAAAAGAGTCAATTATATTCTTATTGGCTTGCCAGAACACCACTACAGGAACTATTTTTTTCCCTTAACTATTGTTGAGTTTCATTCTATGTAATGACCTTCATCTGGCTTTATAGTTTTTGTCATCAAAAACCATTAAACATATTCAAAGGGAAACTAAAGATAAGGTCAGCTCTATCAAGATGCCTATCTATAAAAGAATCCAAACTGCAGAAGGTTTTTACAATAAACCAACTCATGTCAGACATAATTAAATCTCAGTTTTTTCCTTTAGGTCTGTCTAGTTCCTCCATTATCCAGTCCTCCCCAAAATTCATGGATATAATCCTTCTGTTCCTTTCTCCCAATTTTTATTTCCCTCTCTACATGTACCATGAATTTGGTTACCTTTGTAAAGTGAGAGATGCCCAAAATCTGACATTAATGGTGTTCCATATGGCTGGTGATTTCATGGGCACATCCCCTCCAGTGTCTGGCTTCCTATTACTGGCAAGCTGCATTTCCTACCTGAAGGCTGAAAATCACAGCTGGGTCTGGTTGACAGCCTGTTGCAGAATACACATAAAGCAAAATCAGGAAGGAGATGCTTAATCCCACAATTCTTCTTCTACACTTAAATCCAGTGGGTCTAATGCAGACAGCCCCTCCATTGAAAATGGTTCTATATTTTTAGTTGTTGTCTTTGTTTTGTTTTTTAATGTGCAGATTTTTTCCCCTATACTTTTATTGAAAATGTCTTAGATGCTTGAAAGTGACTTTTCTTTCCTTTCCAATTGGATCCTTTTTTCCACTTGGCAAACACCACATTTTTTCCCCCTCCACAAGCCAACATGACATCGCCTGCTACATCGCTCTTTATTTTCCTTGTTGCCTGCTTTACTGTTCGAGTTGTCAGGGTTCCAGCATAATACAGTGTTACTTTTCTTTATTTGGTGTGGCTTCCTTCATTTGAAGAGTTTTCTGAAATGCTTTGAATTTAATCATGTAGATGCCAGGAAAACAAAAATGAGAGTGAAGGGGAAAGAAACTGAATGGTGGGAATAGGAAATTTTTGTGGCTTACAGAAATATTTTAGAAATTTTAAATTATTGTTTCTGATGAAGATCATGAAATGGATTCCATATCGATGAAATTTATAGAGCCTGCCCTAGCAATAATAATTATTTATTAAAGACAGTGAAATAGTAGCTGTTGTTAAGGGAAAAGAGAGAGTGGAATAAAGGAAGATCATCTGTGGAGTAGGATTAAATAGATAAATACTGGGATTTTGCATGGTTCCTAGTGCCTTTCAATGATTTCAGTCCAAAACTGTTCGTCTGGAGGGAAATTTGTGTGTATAGCATGGGTAGTTAGCATAATTTTGTCATCATATGATGCAGTGGAGAATTTCAACAGAGTGAGACTACTCTAGAATGAAGTTTTGGTGGTTTTTTTTTTTTAAGTGATACATATGACATGATCCCTCATGGCTGTTTTGAAAAAGGAATAGAGAAGATAAGAGTGTGTAACTTATTAGTTTAGAAAAGAATAAAGGATTGTATTTTGACTGATATAAAAATAATGGAAGATAACTGTTTCTAGGGACATAGTTCAGAGGTAGTGGAATATTTTTTCTAAACATGAAGATTGGAATTTATAGATTTGTTTGAAGAAGAAAGAAGTCAGAGGATATTAAACTTCCTAGTGGTTATTTAAAGTTTTGAGTTATAAAAAGAAATCGAAGGCTTTCTTTGCCTCCACAAATAGACCTCTGAGATTAGTTAATGTGATTGGGGGTTGGTTTTTGTGTCCATTTCTGAAGTGTTGGATATCATTGTAAAGGCAATTGAATAAAGGGGGAAAAAATTGCCAAAGTTTCCATTTCCTAGGAGTCATAGACCCTGGATTCTTTTAAAAAACAAACAAAAAACCTAAATTGTATGGAACCCACTTAAGCTTTTTAAGAGAGAGAAGATTTTTAAATGAACTCCAAGATTCTTGCCATCAGCCCCTAGAGATCAAAGGCGTGTTCCTGCATGGCCCTTTTGAATCTCTCTTTTCACAGGGGAGCATACAGTAAGGACTTTTTCTGATTTCAGATGTCTTCCTGAGTAAAGTTTCTGTTGTTTTGTTTTGATCCTGGAGCAGTATTGAGTTTTATATAGAATTTCCCTTTCTCTTTGGTACAGATGTCCAGAGATTGTTGATGATGGACCCATTTTCTTAGACTTAATAATTCCTATAAAGTAAGGGTTTGTCATCTTTGTTGCATGCTTGAAATTTAAAATTTTGCTTATCCCAGAATGTCTTTTGAAAGAGGACTAAACCCAACTGGCTGGCTGCTTTCTTACCTTCCACAGCACATATATAAGAAGCTTTTATGGGCCAAGGGACTAACTAAAAAAAGTTGGTTTTTTTTTTTCCCCTAGTGTAGGAAAGTCAGCAATTACAGAAAAATGGTTCAAAAGAATGTCACCCCCAAGTTGAGAAAAATTGCATCCAAAGACAGGATATTGTGACGCATTGCTGAGCACCTTGAACACTTCAAACATTGCTTTGGCTTACAGTAAATATTTTAGCACTGTTGATAAAAGATCTGATAGGATCAGGTCAAGCAGTTTGAACTGGTTTTACATACTGCCCATACCAAGTAAAAGAGAGATAGCCGATAGGATCTTTGGCTTAAAGAGAGAACACGCTGTGACTGAGCACTCCTTTGATGAAAATGGGAATGCCAGATTCATACATTTCATATGTGATTATATCAAAATTTCCATTCCTTGCTATACAAAATGAACTTATGCAACATGATCAGTTTTAGCATTGAAGAGAGCAACAGATTCTGTTTTTTGTTGTTTTTTTTTTTGTTTTTTGTTTTTTCAGAAACTGTCTTGCACACACGTCTTCCAGAATATCTGTTTCAGCCACTGGTAGAAGTCTTAGATGAAGCATATTTTAAAAACACAAACATAGCACCCAGTATGTGGGAGCAGGTTTATTCTTATTGAGTAAATAATGACTTTTCTCTGAAAACAGGTGTTGCATACGGTCATCAGCCATCTCTACAACTCCATAGCTGCAGGTGCCTTTTTTCCCCTAAAAGATTTGTTTACATAAAATAGTATTTTGTAGATAAGACATGGGTAGAATAGATAACTAGAACTCGAGGGACTTGAGCCTACTCTGTTGCCTTCTGATTACGTAGTTTGATTCTCCTTTTCTAGCTGCATGTGATATTGATGCTAGGGAACGTCACTCAAAAAGTAGAGAATGGCATTGGCCAGGAGGTTCAAGTAAAATTCCCTTATCTCCATGTAAATCTGTGAGGCAGATGTCTTGCCTGAGTTTGTGCTAATCTCATCTATAAACCTGCGGGTCGCAAAATCAATTTTCCTAATATTAGCCTAGATTTCCTTGGAAGTTCATCACATGCAACAGCTTAAAGATTTTTCCTATCTTTCTTTCGATTCCTAGGGCTATTTCAGCCCTAAATTAAATTATTTAATTAAGTTAGATTAATTAAAGCTGTGGTGGTGTAAAAAGCAAGTAAATTTCAGACCTTGCATTAAATGTTTTTGGGATTCAGCATCCTCATCTGTAAACTGGGGATTGTATTAGATAATATCTTTCTCTTCCACCTCTAACACTCCATGATGGTATAATAAATTTAGTACATCAGAAAACCATTTCCCTCACTTCTAAGGGTCAGTGCAGCTGACCTAATTCAAATAGATATTGAGTAAATGTAAATATAGGGGTAAAACATGAACTAAATTCACAGATGCTTAGTGTTAATTGGTGAGAAATAAGCCATTCTATATTCCATTGGCCACTTAGGCCATAGAATCGCATAGAATCAAAAAAACAATTGAGTTAGAAAGGACCTCAGAGGTCATTTAGACTTCTTAAAATGCCCCTAATGCCATGTTATTCTATTGCATACTCCATTTAGATGGTAAACTTCTTGAGTCACCACCATGTGTCAGCCAATTCCTAGCACAGTGGCTAATATGTAGTTGGCACAATAAATGCTTCGATGGTGATGGTGGTGGTGAAGGTTTTAGCTTTCAAAAGGCTACCATGATTCTACTGCCTATGCTTCCCCCCCCCCCCCTCTTCACTCAATGTAGCTTTCTTTCCCTTTTTTCCCTTAGTATTTTTGTTCTCTTTCTCTATTATCCATTTCTTTCTGAATTTCTTAAGCAAACACCCAGGGATAATGTTTGTACCATCAGAAGTTAGAATTACTGATCCCTCTGTTTATGAAATTGTGAAATATGGCACTTTCTTTTTTTTATACTGGCAAATGTCAATCTCCTAATTGGAATACATTGGATTGAAAATCATTGGAAGTATAAGCTTCAAGATAGCAGTATTAAATATTCCACATAATAAATCTATTTTAATTACCCATATTTTTGGAAGGGCCTTTTACCAGTATTAGTAATTTACTGAAATTCTGTCCTTTCACAGATTCATTAGAATTATATGTTGCTGTAGGGACAGCTGGGTGGCTTAGTGGAGTGAGAGCCAGACCTAGAGACGGGAGCTCCTAGGTTCAAATATGGCCTCAGACACTTCCCAGCTGTGTGACCCTGGGCAAGTCACTTAACCCCCAGTGCCTAGCCCATACCACTCTTCCACCTTGGAATCACAGTATTGATTCCAAGACAGAAGGTAAGGGTTTAAAAAAAAAAAAAGAATTATATGTTGCTGTAAAACCCAATGGAGTTGCTTGTTGGGTGGGAAGAGGGCAGGGAAAGAACATAAATCATGTAACCATGGAAAAATATTCTTAACTAATTGAAAATTTTCAAGTAAAAAAAAGAATTATATGTTGCACATAAGAAACCAAGACCCAAAGAAGGCTTGCTTAAATGATTTACTGAACAGGTAATTAGAGGCACAGATGAACTAGAGTCCAGGTCTTCCAATTACGAGTCCATTGATTATCCCTCTATACCAAGCAATTTAATTTTAATACAATTTAATTTTTTATATAACCTACTTAAAGTTGAGTAGCATCCTCAGAAGACAAGGAAGAAAAAAATGAAGTTTAATGAATATCTAAAAGCAAAATGCAAGCAATTTCTACAAAGTGCGACCAAATTGACTTGGTAAGAACCAATATTTTTTGTTGTTTTATAATTTATTATGTATTAATTACATGGAGTTATGGTATATCGAACACCTGTAGTTATTAAGACAGCCCTAAATTTGCTTTCTGTGGGGTATTTTTATCCCATAATACAGTGGAAAGAATACTGGATCTAGAGTCAAGAGATCTGGGTTTGAATCTTGCCTCTGCCACTTGGTACCTGGATGATCTCTGAAAGTCACTCACTTTCTTCATCTTTAAAATGGGAATAATAATAGTATATATGTTACAAATCTGTTAATAATAAAATTTAAATATGAAAATATAAAATATTTTATATGTATACATATACACATACATATACTATAGTGCTTTGCAAACCTTAAAGAACTATATACATTTTAGAGATGGTGATAATAATGTTGGGGTAGGACTAGATCAGTGGTGTCAAACTAAAATAAAAATGGATCCCTGATGGCTATATATTGACTTACAATTTTGTAGTGTGTATTTTTATTTTATTTACATCTTAATCTGATTATGGGCTGTACTTGCCCCATGCAGAGAGTTTGACTCCTTCCTCTGGACTCAATAGCTCTCAGGTCACCTCAAGTTCTAACTCTTGAACCCTATAATTCCAGTATACTGTTTAGCTGTATTAGTGTTCCTTCCCGGTGTATCCTGGTAAGATCCCTTATGAAGCCTTCCAATACTGTCAGCCTGCACTAAATTTAATTTTTGTGATCTCTTATCATATTTGTATTAAATTATTCTCTGATTGTTTCATTGGTCAGTTCTGATCGTCTAGCTAGATGGGAAATTCCTTGAGGGCCATGACAATGTCTTCTACTATATGTGTATCTCCCACAGCATGGCACTAGGCACTTATATAGATGTTTAGTTAAATATTTTATTAATTGCCAAGAACTGCTGCTGGATTCCTTTCCTCTTAGTCTGTGTATCTACTTTAACCCCACTGAATGGAATCCTAGTTTGAGGATCAGGCTGCATGGGTTCCCTCTTTAGCTTAGTACCCAATAAGTTATAAAAACTATAAAATGTCTCAACCAAGTCAGTTTGGTCACACTTTGTAGAAATTGCTTGCATTTTGCTTTAGGTGTTCATTAGAGTTCATTTTTCTTCCTTATCTTCTGAGAATGCTACTCAACTTGAGTTTGGTTTAGACCTTAAATCAGATTTTCTCACGTGGCAACAAAGTACTTCCTTTCTGTTTCTTCTCCATCATAATCATAGTATTTTCATCAGCTATCACCCTCTCTTCTCTTCCTTTTCATTAACACTCCTTCCATTAGTTTTATCTGTTTATAAATTTTTTATTGATTGGTCTTTGAAATAGTGTTATCAACACACATACACATCCTGCATTCTCCTTGTAACAAAGACTTCTAATTAAGGGAAAAGGGAGGATGAATTGGATACATTTGTCATCTGATAATATGACTCCTGTCTTTATGGTCTACCACTTCTTGCTTCCACATCAGTCTTCAGAAATTCAGATCTTCCACTAGTGTTTGTCAGAGGGATGAGGGAGGGACTCTTTCCCACTTACAAATATGTCGAGTCAAATGTATGAACTTTACTAGAATGGTGTAGAACAAAAAAGTATTGGAAAGTGCTGGCATAAGTAAGCCTTGTCTGCAAAATGAGGATAATATTTGTATTAAACATATCACAGGATTACAAGTGAGGAAGCTTTTATAATCCTTAAAGTGTTATATAAATGTGCTGTTATTCTCCAAGTCTTATTCTTAATCCAGTCTGGATCCAACTTCCAAAATCCTTTGAGGACCATTTTTACTTCTGCCCAACTATTCCACTAGAAATTCAAAATGGGTTTCCTCCTAGACATAATTTAATTCTAAGGATTTTTTTTCTTTTTAAAAAAAGTGGGGGAAAAAGTAAAATCAGTGAGAAGGTACAAGTGTGAAATTCCTTTCAAATACTTTTTTTTTTCCGAGAAACCTAACTGAGGTTCTAAAACAGGACTTTATATTGCCCATCCTTATCTATTCTAGTCTTTAAAATCACTTGATCCCAAAAATGTACTAAAAATATAGAAAATTTTTTGTTAATCTCTAGAAGATTACTTAGTAAAACCCTCTGCTCAGAGACTTCAGGATACTTTAAAGAATAATATCAAAGCATTGTTAAGAGCTAAAAACAAAAAACAAAAACAAAAACAACCTCAGAGTGGCAAAGAACAAATTAGTCTTGAATTCAGTTTTTAAATCTGTAACAGATTGAGTAGTACATATATCAAGAGGAAGTGTTTCACAGCCAGACAGCTAACAATGCTAAAAGCTTAGGCTCTCACAATCTCTTGGGAGTAATTAGAACTTGCTAAGTAATCAGCCAATTTGGATTTCTGAGAAAGATTTTTTTTCTAAAGGTTTAGTAAACTAAATCAGGCTACTGTATTTGGAGCGCCTCATAATTCTAATTAGAGAACGTTCAAGAGGAAATGGTATGTTTCAGGAAAGTGACTTGAAGGCACTACTAATACTATGAAACCAAACCATATGGCTGAAAATACAAGCCAAAGCATTTGATCTCCATGGAAACCTGAAAACAGTAAACCCATCTTGGCAGTAGGATGGTCTACACTAGGCCCCTAACTACATTTTGGATCTTTCAAGTAACTTGTTTGGTCCTTTTGTCTTTTTGGCCAAATTGAATTATTTTAATTAACTGCTGTTGAATCAGTTCACACAGGGAGTTGCCAGATTTTAGATTGTAGAACAAGGGACATAAACATGAAGACTGCTTTAATCGGAGGGAAGGAAATGGAAGGTTAGGGGAAATTATGTGCAAACAGTAGTTGTTGGCTGTACCTAACTATTCAATGACATGGCCATTAGTTCAACCTGTTTTTAAAAAAAAAGCAAAAAAAAAACCCAACAAAGACACATAGTGAACTGGTCTTGGAGTGAGGAAAATCTGTGTCCAAATCTCACTTCTGACCCTTACATATGATAATGAGTAATTCATTCTCTATGCCTCAGTTTTCTCATCTGTAAGAATAGTCCCTATTAAATAATTCCAGTCCCTATTAAATATACATATTTGCATATATAAATATATGATGTTTATATACAATTATAAATATGTAGAAATTTTAAAATTCATTCTTTATGTTCATTAACTTCAGGTAAGGACTTTCTGGCAATGTAGAGTTCCAGAAGTAGCAAATGGCACTGAGATATTGACTGATTCCTGGCTTCAGGGCCAGCTCTTGGGCTGTCACTCCATGGTCTCTTTCATCTGTAAAATGAGTGTCGTAGAACCTCAGAAGACCGAACTGAAGTGATGCATTTAAAATGCTTTGCAAACTTTAAAACGCTCAACAAATATCACTTGTTGTTAGCCTAGTGATACTGACAATGAGACAAAACACTGAAATGTTGGAACAGTCCTAGTTGGACTGAAATTTGGTGGATGATCGGACCAGATTCAGCTCTTTAATTTTTAATCTTTCTTATGTAGATTTGAACAAGTAAACTTCAATTATTTGAATCATTAGTTTTTCTTCTGCGACAGGACAGAAGATATTGTACACTGAGACCATCCTGGTACAGGGCTATCTAGGACATTCCCCAATGATCCACGTAGGTAAACACCATGAACAGGAAATGAGGAAATGCTGGTATCCTCATGTGACTGTCATTTCACTTCAGGGCATCACCTCATACTGGTTTCCCCTCCAAAACATTGCCAGAGGTAGAACTGAAACCTCCCCAGCAACAAATCAGAATTTTTCCCAACTCAGCTTTTGCAGAGGCTGTAATCCAACATGGATGAACCCAGCCTTCTCAGCATAAGCTAATAATTGTAAATAATGCTAAATCCTATTGTTTACCGTCCCAGGAAGAGGCAAAGTGGGAGCAGAGAGAGTTGGAAAGAGGAAGAGAATTTGGAACTCCAAAAAAAAATTTTAATAGCAAAATTAAAAGTATTAACTTTTTTTTGGCAATGGCAAAAAAAATAAAAAATAAAAATAAATAGTAAAAGTAAAAAAAATAGTAAAAAAAGAATAGCAAAATATTGTTTTATATATGTAACTGGGGAAAAATAAAATATTATAAATAAGTGATAATAATATAGGTCTTTACGATAAATTGGGAATATCATCATTTTGTTAGATTCAACTACAGTGATGTAGAAGCTTGACCTACTATGAAAGAAACTGGGCCAGAACAGTAATGTTCAGTTTAAGCTCGTCATAGTTAAAAAGAGAAATGGTCAGAGGACGGAGAGGTGGCTTAACTGGCTGTTCAGCCTGAACTTCTTGTGTTGGCCTTGGTGGGGAAAGTCAAGGGCACTGGTCCTCTCTGCTCCAGACTTACAAACTTGATTTTTACCAGTCTACCCAGTGGCAGTCTCTGAGGAAACTCTTAATTCTAATCAGATGCATAGACAGAATGGTAAATTTCATTTTAACCCTTACCTTCCATCTTATAATCAACACTGTTTATTGGTATCAAAGCAGAAGAGTGGTAAGGGCTAGGCAATGGGGATTAAGTGACTTGCCCAGGATCACACAGCTGGGAAGTGTTGGAGGCCAGATTTGAACCCAGGACCTCCCATCTCTAGGCCTGACTCTCAATCTACTGAGTCACCTCACTGCCCCAGTCATTTATTTTTAACAAGACATTGAAATGCAACATGGACTAGGTACTCACATTGGCAATCTAGAGATTCTCTTTTCAAAGGGAAAACAAAATTCATAATAGAAATTATTTTCTGAGTGGAGAGTGGAGACAAAAAGGGAAAGATGACCCCATTGGTCAAGGAAGACAAATCCCCTTTCCCCTTTGTGCTTCTCCAGTCTTCTGACTCCCTGCTTTTTCCTATATATCCTGTGATCCAGCTGCACTGGCCTCCTTGCCAGTCCTCAAACACACTTCCCCATCTCCAGAATCCCAGTCTTGCCTCCGGCTGGTCCCAATGCTTCAAATATTTCTCTTTCTCATTTCTGCCTCCTGGCTTCCTTCTACATTCACCGCACTACCTTTTCTGATCCCCTTTCTCTCCCCTTTAGAAATATATTAACAGGGGGCAGCTGGGTAGCTCAGTGGATTGAGAGCCAGGCCTAGAGATGGGAAGTCCTAGGTTCAAATCTGGCCTCAGACACTCTCCAGCTGTGTGACCCTGGGCCAGTCACTTAACCCCCATTGCCTACCCCTTACCACTCTTCTGCCTTGGAGCCAATACACAGTATTGACTCCAAGACGGAAGGTAAGGGTTTAAAAAAAAAAAGAAATATATTAACAGAAATGGCCCAAAGCTATAATTAAAATTTTTGTCCATCATATTTTGCTTCTGTATCTTACTTATCAGGCATCATAATAGCATAAGCTTATAGTGCTACCCTCTTGACTCCTATTGAGGCCATAACAACAAAATGAAATCTTGGTAGGGATAAAATAGCACTTTATGCTGAAAAATAATCATTTCGGTACTGATATAATACAAAGGTTTAAAAAATATTTCCTTCAATTCAAATAAAGATGTTTTTTTAAAAATTTTATCAACATTGCTCCCTTTTATCTTGTTACTTATGCTATTTCTTTGTTTTCCTCGAATCCTACCACGGACACTAGCTGTCCCTGGGACGGTCAGCTAATCATTCCATCTGTCTTGACCTCAGTTTAGATGGCTATAGAGTGCAGATAATGATGCTTGTATTTCTTTTGATGTGTAGCATTTTTATAAAGTTCAAACGAGTTAACTTTAAATGCTTTGCAAGTACACAAGCACTTTATCAGTGTTGCTTTACTGTGCTATTCCCTTGCCAATGGTACCGTTTCAAGCTTCACTTGAAGGTTGTGTAAGCCAAGTGAGGATCTGGTCCTTAAAACTGTAGTTTAGGTCATCTGCATGTCCCCTATCGTCTCTTTCTTCTGAATTACCTTTCTGATGATAGAATGACCAGATTAGTACAGTGTTCCAAATGCAGTCTCAATTAGTCTCAAATCATTTCCTGACTCTTTCTAAAATCTTCATTTACATAATGAGGAATTGTTCCCTGTTTTTAATTAAGCCAAGCCCTGTAACTGATTGGATTTTATCCTCTGCAACTTTCAAAACTCCCCAAAATGATTGGTCCTCTGATTAAAAAAAATTTTTTTTTCAATTATGCCTTCACTTCCTTTTCCATACAGGTCTCCAAATCAGCCTGTTGTAACACTCTCCAAATCTGTATCAACTATGGAGCAGATTTGGCTGGTAGAAAACTCAGTTTGGTAGCTTCCTCATACCTTTCGCTTTCCTTTACTATTTCAGTACATTAATCTAGTATCTGCTCTGTGCTAGATGTTCTCCTAGGAGGCAGCTAGGTGACTCCAAGCCAAACTTGGAGGTGGTAGGTCCTGGGTTCAAATGTGACCTCAGACACTTCCTGCTTGTATGTATGACCCTGGATAAATCACTTAACCCCAATTTCCTAACCCGTAACACTCTTCTGCCTTGAAACTGATCCTTAATATTGATTCTAAGACAGAAGGTAAGGATTAAAAAAAAAAAGATACTTCCCTAAATTCAATAGATACAAGGACAAGAAGTCAATAATCTGTGCCTTCAAGGTGCTCATATTTTACTAGGTTGAAATGATAACGTATACATATAAGTAAAGACACATTAATTTAGAGAAATATAGTTGAGGAGAGGGAAAAACAAACAAACATGTATTAAATACCTACTATGTGCCAGGGACTGTGTTAGGTGCTTTATACTCATTTGATTCTTATACCAGCTCTCGGATGTAAGTGCTATGCTTACCCCCCATTTAACAGTTGAGGAGACTGAGGCAAACAGAAGAGCAGACGTGCCTCTGCCTATTCCAATTCATGTTGCATGTGTCCCCTGAGGGAAGGCATCAAGGTATTGGGACTTGCCTCTGAGCCCCAAGACTAATATGTTCCATTTTGACCATCTCATCTCTAGCATCTACTCATAAGTTTTGTCTCACTATTTTCATTTCTTGGATGAATTTTTTTTTCTCTTTATTCTTTGACCTACCAGTGCTTTAGATTGTTATTTAGCCTCCAATTACTTTTAAATTCTTTATTTGGGGGATTCTCATTGAATAATATTTTTATACATTATGATAAATAATGCGCTTTTTTATTTTCTGCATTTTTGGTGAGGTTTTTATGCCCCAATATATAATCTGTTTTTGTAAAGATGTCATATACAGATACAGTATAAATTTTGTCTTATACCCAGTAGATAAAATGGTAGGTGGTAAATAATAGATCCCAGAGAACTTTCAACCTTAATTTTCTCAAAAGTTCTATTCAGATAACTGCTTTCTTATTCATCTTTTGGTTAGATTTGCCTAATGTTGAAAGGAGTATATATTAAGGTCTCTCACCATTATAATTTTACTATTTGTTTCTTCCTCCAATGAAATTGACTTTTCAGATATTTAGATGTCATGCTGCTTTGTGTGCATATATCAAGTATTGATGTCAATTCATTATTTATGGTGTCTTTAAGCATAATGTAATATCCTTACTTATTTTTTATTATTCCTAAATTCACTATAGCTTTATTTGAAAATATGATCACTACCCTGTTTTGTTTAACTCAGTTTATTTTTGAATCTTAATAGATTTTGTCATAGCTCCTCATTTTAATTCTATAAAAGGAAAAGAATAAGCTTTTTTTATAGTACCTATTCTGTGCCAGGCACTGTACTAAGTACTTTATAAATATTATCTCATTTGACCCTCGAAACAACTCTATAAACTAGGTATTACTAGATTCTCCATTTTAGAGTTGAGAAAACTGAGGCAAACAGATTAAGTGACTTGTCTAGGGTCACAGGGTTAGTAATTGTCTGAGGCTGGATTTGAACCTCCAGGCCATTTTCTCTATGCACTTAGCTTCCTTTGTAAATCATTGTATTTCAGGAGTGTCTCTTTTAAATAACATTGTCAGATTCTCTTTGCTAATCTACTCTATCTTCCATTTTATGGGTGCATCCATTTCATTAACATTTATTGTTACTTATCCTATTATACATTTTACTGTCACTCATTCTCATTGCCTGTACATATAATAATTGTTATAAGACTGTTTGCTTGAAACTTATGATCTTAAAAGAGACAGACCTCTTCTTCCATATTTTAGCTCTTTTCCTCCTATTTTCCATGCCAGATCCCAAGTCTTTACTTTTTTTCAAACTCCCCCTTCCCATTCCTTTCCAACATTTGTGTTTGTGTTGCTTAACCTTACTTAACCTGCTGTCTCTTAGATCAATTTTCCTTTATTCTTATCTGTGCTCCTCCCTTTCCTTTTTTGATTTTGATTTATTTTTGTACTGATATCTCTGTGTATATGTGTGTAATTGTGTTCAATATTTCTCATTTCAGATGAAAGTGAGATTTGTGTTCCTTATATTCCCCCACCACCCTTTCTCTATGATTATAGTATTCATCTTATGCATCTGTTATGTGACAATGATTTCTTTCCTTTTCCTATTCCTTTGTTACTGGTATAGTCTTCCATTCTTTTCAATTGTGACTTCTAGGACCATTCAAACAGAATAAAACCACCCTATGGACTGTCATTTTCACCCTTCCCTGAGTTAAAATTAAAATTCATGTCAATAATAAAATGTTATATTTTAAGGGATTTATTAATGATCATTAGAAATAAAGGAATAAAGAGGATACAAAATAAAGACCATGTGCCTGTGGCTGATTAGCCATTTCAAAATCCCCACTCACTACCGCCATGCTCCCCAATAGGGCCAAAAAGAGCACGGGACCCTCCATGTCCCAGCCTAATATCCCCTGTCTGCAGGAAGTACATAAGTACAGGAAGTCAGTGGGCTCCCAGGAAATGTGGTTCTTTTTTAGGGTAACAGATTTTCAATTATACACCCCCCCAGATCTGTGGAAGACTGGTCTCTCCAATGGATCTTGTAAACATAACCAACTTTTAAATTACAATAATTTAGGGGATAAAAGGAAAAGAAAATAAAACCAATGATTGCTAGTCACATTGACAAAAAAGCCAGTTGGGGGCAATTGCCTGTGGCATAAGGGTATACATACAAAACAAATGCATTCAACCCCACACAGTTCAAATCACCACATCCCAAAGTTCACTCTGGATCTTCTGGTGCAGGGTGTGGTCTGTGGAGACATCTTTCATGGTTACCATCTTCAGACAGTTCATTTTCTGGATTTGGAGAGGTAGCATGTTTCTTAAACTAAAATTACTCTCAAAAGAATTTAAACTTTGCATTTTAGAATAAGTATACACCTGTGTCCTTTAAAGATATTAAGATTTTTAAGACTGCATATTGCTTATTTCATTTTCTTTTAAGATATTCTTGTAATCCTTAATGCTGACATTTTTTCCCCAAAGCTTTGCTCGAATTTCTTGTTGGATTGCTATACTTATGATAGTTGATTTTCTAGGCTTGGTTATCTTATCAACCTCTAAGCTTGGGTCAAACCTTTAAATTAATAGCCTGCCCTGTCCTACAAATGATAGCCAAGGCTAGGCCCTTCTTCAAGGGATTCCTTGTTGGTGCTAGTGGTGGATGGATGGACTTTGCCCAAGAGCACCTCTTTATATATTGGCCTCTACCTGAGGTCCTTCCCCACTGCTATTCTACACTTAGCTCCTGCAGTAGGCCACCTAGAGCTGACTTCTGCCCAGGGCCTTTCCTCTCCCTCTTGACCTCAACCTTTAATGCACGGTGCCTTAAACTCCATAAAGACTCCTGCCTACTGGGGGCCCCTCCTTCCCTTCAGCTCCTGTTGGTCTTTGCCTGTCAGCTTTCTTTTGGCTACTCTTCATCTCCCTGAGGCTCCCCAGACTTCTCACCGTGGCAGCCAGGCTGCAGAGTGGGTCGAGCCCTGGATCTGGAGTCAAGAAGACCTCAATTCAACTCCAACCTCAGAAACTCTGTACTCTGAGCCAATTCCCTAATATTTTCTACCTCAGTTTCTTCAACTCTAAAACAGGGATGGTAATAGTAGCACTTATGTCTGTTGTGAGGATAAAGTGTGGTGATATTTACAAAGCGATTTGTAAACATGAAATTGTTATATAAATGCTTAGTATCATCATTATTATGAGTCTCAGTGGCTACTTCCTGCCTGTGGCTTACGTCCAGCGCATGCCCTTGGACTGGCAAAACACTAAGCTTGTTTGTCTTCCCACTTAGCTTGGCTCATCCTCCAAGAGTCCTTCCGTGGATCCTTGGGATAGGGAGCAGAGTCTGCTTGTGGGTCTTCTGCTTTCTTTTTAGATTGGTGTCCATGGGGTATTTACAAAGGAAAGTCTACATTCCTTTATATCTTGGCTTCTTCTCAGCTGCCTTCCAGGATTTTCCAGATACTTTTCAAATATGCCTTTCTCTACCCTATGAAACCTTTGCCTTTGATCAGCAGCTGTAGTGAAAACATCACCTGTACCCCTAAGATGTTCTGTTTCTTGCTTAAGAACATAAACAGCAGTTTCGAATATTTTATGTTTTGAATATTTATCAACTTTTCAATTGTTATTTCTTTCAGTGTAATAACCTTTTCTAAGCAAATCATCATTTTTCTTTAAACATGATGTTTAAAAGGATTGCTGTTCAGTCATTTTTTCATTGTGTCCAACCAACTTTTTGTGACCCTCAATTGGGGTTTTCCTGGCAAAGATACTACACTGATTTACCATTTCCTTCTCCAGTTCATTTTACAGATGAGGGAACTAAAGCAGAGAGTGTTAAGTGACTTGCCCAGGGTCACACAACTCACAAGGGTCAGAGGCCAGATTTAAACTCATGAAGATGAGATTTTTTTTTTTGCCACATGCTCTATCCACTGTGCCATCTGACTGCTGTTTTTAAAAGGATTACTGCATTCCTAAATGTCATTTCATTTTAGCTTGTGACCAGGTCTTTATGTATAGGAATCTCTTTATAATGGCAATCAAGGTGGCAAAAAAAGATTTCCTTATTATTATTTTTACTTTAAAGGTTATTTCTCAGAAAACACTTTCATAGTTACTGAAAATCAGACAGTATTTCTCTGTGTGAAAGCTTTAAATTTTAACATGAGCTTCCTGAGGCTCTTTAAGAATTCTTTAATCACTCAATCCCCAGTGCTTTGCACTTCCAGTTCTATGGTTGAAAGCTCAAATGAGTGTACTTTTCAGGCTCCAAAAGGCTATTTGGCTGCCCTGCCATTCATGGTATTTCATAGGAACAAAAGACCTCCTGTAGAATAAAACCATCTCCCAGTGTTTTGTAAGGAATCAGTGACTAAGACATTCTTACTAGGGAAAACAGGATGAGATGGAAATGAATGATGTGGACAGACATCCCAGTAAAGTTTTTGAATGTATTATATGGGGAAATAAGAAATACTTCAAATGTTTTTGCTTTGATTGAAAGTGTGAGTTTTATTTGAACTTTTATATTCCTCTGCGATTTATTTTTTTATAAGTAACAGTTATTTGCTAGTATGAAGATGGTGTTCGGATTATATGTTCCTTTAGTAGAAGAGGAGAAAAATAAAGCTAGCATCAGTACAGAACTTTTTCTGATTGACCTGTTAGCTTCTTATGCTACTCTTTCCTGCTATGGAGGACAATATGGTATATGAGAGAGAAGGAGACCAAGAGGTCTGGGTTCAAGTTCCCACTCTGACATATGCTGGCTGTGTGGATCCCTTGGTGCTGTCTTTTGTGCCAGGCCATGTGTATTGGATACTTTGGGCAATGTCTTTGTTGTTCAGTCGTCTCCAACTTTTTATAATTCCATTTGGGGTTTTCTTGGCAAAGATACTGGAGTGGTTTGCCATTTCCTTCTCCAGCTCACTTTACAGATGAGGAAACTGAGGCCCACAGGTTCAGTGGCCTACCCGGGGTCATGCAGCTGGGACCTCTCTACACTAATAAAATAACAAGCCTTGATCATTGCATACTCTGTAGGTGATAGTCTTAAATTTTTAGTTGTGAGAGCCATAGTTCTCTAAATTTTTCTGGCCGTGCTTCTAAATCATTCAAAAAAGAAATGGAGTATGTATCCCCATTTGAATATTTTTGCTTATTTGTAATTTATAAATATATTTGGCTATAACAATTTTACATCATAAATCCTATACAAAATAGTTATTAATAAAGGATGAGATAAAAGTAAAAGAATATTTGATTAGTAGGGAGCCACCAGAATTTATTAAATAAGAGTAACATGGTTTTACCTACCCTTTAGGAGAATCCCGTTAGTGGGTGTATAGAAGATAGAATTAAAGAGAAGCAGGGACTTGAAGCAGAGTCCCCAGTCAGGAAGATGTAGTAGTAAGCTAGGCCAGCGGTGATGAGGATGATGGCTGTGTGACTGGAGAAGAGGCGGTTCTGGAGGGAGAAATGGCAAGATTTGGCAACTGATATAAGGCACATAGACCTACTCCAACTAACATTGTTCATTGGTTCCATGAAATCACTTCCCAAAGGTAACATTACAGACAGTATATCGTTCCTAGAGAACCATGTTGTAAATGGACAACTGGCCAGATGATACAAAGGTGGCTTCTGACTTTGTGATCGGAATTGTGGGGTTGTGAGCCGGGCTTACAGATGGGTTCAAACTGGCTGTAGATACTTCCTATAACTGTGTGACCATAGGCAAGCCACCCCTCATTGCCTGGCCCTTATTGCTCTTCTGTCTTGGAACCAATACACAGTTTTGAGTCTAAAACAGGACATGAGGGAAAAAATTTAAGGGGAAAAAAATATTTTTAAGCCAAACATTAACAATTTGGTTTTGGAAATCCCTTTGTGGAGTTTGCCTGTAGATATTATAGTTAGGGGACCATTTATTCTTATACTTTATTTAGACATTTATTCAGTAACCATACAGTAAGCATCTATTATATAAAATGCACTATGCAAATATTGGGAGAAATATGGAGCTTCGTAATATCTTGCCTTGCCATCAGGGAGCTTGCAATTCAACACACATTGCCTAACCTTTACAAGTAATATTTGTTACAGGAAAGGTGCCATGCTGCACAGTGAGAGACATGCAGAGATAAAAATATGAAAAGGATTTAGACTAGATGATCTCTGAAATCTCTTCTTGTTCTGAAATGCTAAAGTTACAAATCCAAAACAAACTTTCCAGCCTCATGAAGCTTCACCATTATCTGTTTTGACATTTAAAAAAGTTTTGCTGTGGTAAAAGAAAAAATAATTTATTTTTTCCCTTCACCTTTTGTAGGTGTTTTGTTAAGCCACCAATTTTATGAAATGACTAAACACCTAAAGTCTACTGTGGAAAATCTTATGCTTGGAAACTTGAGATTTTGTTTTGCCTTATATCTCCAAATCATTAGAGGTATATAATGTCACTGTCTCCCTGGGTTTGTTAATTCTAGGATGATGAAGAAAAATGATTGTCAGATAAACCAAGATCAAATAAATTCCTAAAATATCACTAAAATAAGTCCCAATTGAATTCACTTGATAGACAAATAGTTCCACATTTAAAATCCCAGTTTTTGTTCATCTTGTAAACCCATCACTTTGCTACATTTGGCCATTATTATTTTTACATATCTATATTACACAATGTAGAATCATTTCATGAATTTTTTAAACTTTTCCAATTTCTTGTTGGCTTTTTCCCTTGACCTTTAATAATTCTGGTTACACCATTTCCAGCTAGCAAATGTCACTCTGATAAATTATTGCATTCACTTTCACTTAGAGCTTTTATCTACAGTGGGTCAGAAGATTCTTTGGGTGGCAGTATAGAGGAGGATTAAAAAAAAAACAACTCAGACTTATGTGTAGTCTTTTCAGTGAGAGTAAAAAGTATAGGAAATCACTTGTTAGATTTCAGACCACACGAAGCAGCTGTCTACCAGAGTCACTTAAAAGTATTGACATCAGAACAGAAAGCTCTTATCTTCCAATTGTAGTCACATTCAAACAGCCTTCCCCATCTTTAAAGTGATGGGGGAGGGGGGGTGAGTTAATTCCACTTTTTGCTACAGCCCCTAAAGCATTTTCACTCTCAGCGTTTCACTTCTGAATTCCTGGTGGCTCCTGGCACACAAGTAAGCTGTCACTTTTTATTATGTTGAGAAGAAGTGGAAAATCAGTTTGTGTCTGCTCTGGCAGACTGTTTATGCCTGTCCTTTTATCTTTCTCCATTTTATAGTCTTTCTGCAGAAATGTTTGTTTCCCATCATTCCATCTTCTATTCTTATTTTTTCTTTGACTCCTCTTCCACCCCCCTTCTCAACATCTTTAGATTGTGTTGGTTCTTCCTCCTTTTGTTAGCTTTCTGGTTTCCCTCACTCCTTTGTTCATTTCTGTCATTTCATTCTTTATTGCTTTCCTTTCTTTTCCCTTCCTTATAACATATTACTTCTGCTGCACCTCCTCTTTGTTGGACTTCTAAAGTCAGTATCCATTCAGGGTAGCCTTGCCTTAGTCCACAATATGTAATTGTAAACACATACATAATCTAAGCTGTGTTAGACTTGTATATAATGGGAGCATGTTAATGGCCACAACAAGTAGTAGTTCCTGTATTGTGGCAGCTAAGCAGATATGGATTGTGGGGAGCGGAGCAGATCAGAAGAAATCATAAAGAGGGCTGGAGTCACTGCTCTCTAGAGCCCAATCCCTGGAATTGGGGCGGCTCGGTGGCATAATCAGTAAACATTTATTAAGTGCCTACTTTGTGGCAGGCACTGTGCAAATGCTGGAAGGGCAGTTCCTGCCCTCAAGGAGCTTACAGTCTGACAGAGGAAGACATTTCACAAAAGGAAGCTGAACTGGTGGAAGGAAAGCAGAGAGTACCCAGCATGGGCCATGCGTGATGTTTGTTCATGGAGCTGAAGCCAGATTTTCCCTGTAGAGTTCTTGGCTACTTCTTTGAAATTTGTGCAGCCCAAATCTAAAGTGCAAGTCAGACTCTACCCAACTTCCCTCTTCTTTCCTGTCACAGATGCTCTTACCATTCTTCTGCCTTATAAATGGAAGGTAATGGTTTAAAAACAAAATAAAACTGAACAAGGGAACATGTGTCTTATACTAGAGGCACTAGGAAGCCACTGGAATTGATTATGGGAGTGATAGTCAGATCTGTGTTTAGGGAAAATTACTTTGTCAGTAGTATGTAGAATAGATTTGAGTTAATAAGAGCAACCAGGTGAGAGCCACAAATTAAGTGTGTGTTCTCAAGGAGCTAAATAATTTTCTTTAAAAAATTAAGAAGCTCCATATATGCAAATATTTATAGCAGCATTTTTTTGGTAGCAAAGAATTAGAAACAAATTGCCCTTTGATTGCAGAATAGCTAAACAAATTGTAAAACATGAATCAAGTTGTATTAATACAATGAATTCAGAGAAGCATGGGGAAATTTATATGAACTGATGCAAAGTGAATTAAGCAGAAGCCAGAAAAAAAAATTGTACCAAATGACTACAACTATACTTAGAAAGAAAAACAGCAAAACATCGAAAACTGATGGTTTAATGACAAAGCCAGCAGCGAAAAAATAGTCAGGAGAAAGCACATTCTCTCTCCCTGTGCAGAGAAATGGGGGATAGGAATTATGGGGATGGAGCACTGTACATTATGCCAGGCCTTCTTTCTATGTTGATTAATTTTTTCCAAATTTCCCTCTCTTTTCTTTGTTATAAAAAGTGTTCTGTGGCAGTGGAGAAGAGGCATAATGAAGAATGTAGGTGATATACAAATATTAAAGTATCAGTGATTTTTTTTAAAAGATAGAAAAGGAATATTCCTTTCCAGGTGAAATACTGAAGAAAAGATGTCAGTGTGAACAAAGGAAATATTTTTAGCAATTAAATTAATAGAAAAAATCATTGTAGACTCACTGTCTTTCATTGTGCAAAGATAAAATAATTTTGCATAGTGAAAAACAGGACCTCAAAAATTAAAAGGAAAGAAACATTGAGGAATATATTTGTAGTGAACAAATAAGATAAAGCTATACTATTCAGAATCTCATAGAAATTCATACATGTATATCTAAGACTATACATATAGTCTTATGTCCTATACATAGTCTTCAATGAAGCAGTCCAAAAAGATTACGAATAGATAATTTTTAAAGGAGATATAAACCAAATGGGAAAAGCAAATAAATAAAATTAATTCCTTATCAGAGAAGTACAAATTGAAGCAACCTTGATATTCCATCTCCCACCCACCAACGTGACAGGAGTGATGGACAGTGTTAGAGGTTACTTTTGGCATTGCGACAGAGAAGAAGCAGGCATTTTAATACACTGTTGATGGAGCAATTGACTGGTACTCTCAAATGGAGTAGAGAGTCTTACATAAAAATACTCACAAAACTAATTGGGCCATTTAATCCAGTGATTTCATTGATAGAGCTTTATCCTAAAAATATCATCCGGAAAAAAAGGACCTTCCTGTACAAAAATATTCATTTGCTACATTTCATTCTAATAGCAAAAACCTGAAAACAACATACATGTCTAATGATTTGGAATGACTGAATAAATCATGGTACAATAATTTAATATTTATGATGTCATAAAAATTATAAATGTGAGTACAAGTACAAGGAAATAGAGAAAGATCAATAAAGTAATGCAAAGCAAGATCAGCAAAAACAAAACATTTATACACATTAACTATAGCAAAATGGTATTTTTAAAGGATAAGAGAAGGAAGCCAAAGATAATTGGCTCAGATATCCTTGGATAAAGAGCCAGAACATGTTTGCTTTACTTTTTTGTTCTAAATTTGTTAGATGTGAAGGCTTTTGAATAAGCTTTTATTCCTTTTTAAGAAATAATTGTCTTTGTTGATAGTTTATAATAATTTTAAATTTTGAGATATTTCTTTCAAACCTAATGAATTCCACTTCTGAAAGAATTCTTTCTCTACCTCCACCCCCACAGACATTCAGAATGACTTCAAATTTATGAACACTGTAATATTACTAAATTTCAACCTACTTAAGTAAATAAGTACTAAAGCATGACACAGACCTGAAAGAATAGTTTGAGGTACAATTAAGTTCACAATGAATTGAGGCTGGTGATAAATGCTGAAAACAACAAAAAGGAATTTTGAACTGTCCTTGTTTTTTTAAAGTATTAGGAAAAAAGAATTGAAGCCGAGAGTGAATAATGAGGACAAATGAGGGAGAGTCAAAACTACGCAACTCAGTTTTTTTCCGGTTTCTCCTAGAAAAAATGTAATAAAATAAAAACTGTTGAAGATATTGAACCCATGGGAAGAGAGGACTGTGATGCCCTCTATGTATAACTTCCAGCCACCAAGCTCAAGCAACCTAAGTCACTACCTTTTTTTTTTTTAAACCCTTACCTTCCATCTTAGAATCAATACTGTATATTGGTTCCAAGGCAGAGGAGTGGAAAGGGCTAGGCAATGGGGGTTAAGTGACTTGCCCAGGGTCACACAGCTGGGAAGTGTCTGAGGCCAGATTTAAACCTAGGACCTCCCATCTCTGGGTCTGGCTCTCAATTCAATGAGCCAAATGACTGTGCAGGCCTTTCTCTTAATCATAAAAAAGTACCAGAATTTGAGAATTAAATGGGACATTGTGGGCTCTCATTGGAAATGAGGAGTATTTTGACTTCCAGATGGCAACGGTTGAATCGGGGAAGGAGAAAAAGTGTAGCCAGTATGAGAGATGGTGACCAGGTCTGCGGCATTATTGAGGAGCCTCGTTTCAGGGAGGACCACAAGAGGAAAAGAGTGAGAATTAGATTGAAGACGCAGGGCAGTTTGCTCTCAGGGGCAGGCGTTCCATAGGACACAAGGGGGAGTTGGGGATGGGGGTCTGGGAGTCTGGGGGTAAGGTGTGTGTTCCTGCTATTCGAGATCCCTGAAGTGGGGGGAGTATGAGGAGACTGGCATAGATTCACCATTGAGCAGTGAATCCAGGCAGAATGTCCGTGGTTGAAAAGAGCTTCAGTGAAGAAGGCATGAGATTAAGCTATTTCAAGCCTTCCCTTAAATTCCAGCCTCCTGGTAGGGGAAACTTGTGTCACCCCAGACAGGAGCACCAGAAGTTACATGAGAGATGATGTGGCCCTGTTAGGTACATCTGGTGATGCACTAGGATTCTTTTTGTTTTTTTAATCAGCTACACAAATCAAGATGGGGAAGGTATAGTTAGATAACCGTTCAAGAAAAATATCAGGGATTTTTCATGGATGTTTCCCAGAATCCATTGGCGGTATCCCATGCTAGCAAAGCCAGTGCTAATCATTTGCCCTGTCTCAGAACTGAACACCCTGTAGACATGCAATAAGCACTTGTCGAAGGAATTGACCTCCATGATAAAATTATATTGCTGAGACCTACCAGAATCGCCCAACCACCTGCTAAAATGACCGTGTAGGTGTTTACCACATGGGGTTACTATTGCCAAAATTTCCTAGGTGTCGGGGCAAGCTAGTGAACGTTTAAAGATGTCACATCCGCGCTCTGCCCTTGCTACAGTCTCCCGGGGGACACATTGGCCAGGACTCTCTGGGAGAGGAGGAGCCTGATTACTTTTATCTGAGGCCTGCTTTCTTTGTTAAAGAATCAAACTCGGGGAGAGCCACATAGGGCCAGACAGCTGGTAGAGGGAGAAGCCCTTGACAACACTCCCAAGGCAGTGTAAAAAGCAACAGGGAGCGCTCTCCTTGGTGACTGAGGAGGGTGTGCACATCAATATGTAGGAAGTTGTCTTTCAGGCAGGATAAGAAAACTCCATTTCAGATCAGGGCATGGAAGATCCATTTCCTCTAACAGAATGTCATTTCAGATCTTGGCCTTAGAAATCCATTTAGTAACTTATATCTTCTTTGCACATGGGATGAAAAGTAGCAGGTTGATTATTCCATGATTATTCCTCCTCCCCTTTCCATTAAAGAAGGGCTTAGCAGGGATGGGAAGCTAGAACTGCCACGGCAGTAAGATGCCTGGACTATGGCACAGCCACCACCTCAGCTGGAAGAAGAAAGGCCAGAATTTAATTTTTTGAGTTTTGTTTTTTGAAAGGGTCAATGTTGGTGTACTCAAGATATCAAATGAGGGGGGCAGCTGGGTAGGTTCAAATGTGGCCTCAGACACTTCCCAGCTGTGTGTCCCTGGGCAAGTCACTTGACCCCCATTGCCTAGCCCTTATCACTCTTCTGCCTGGGAACCAATACACAGTATTGATTCCAAGATGGAAGGTACGGGTTAAAAAAAAAAGAAAAGATATCAAATGAGTAGTGCAGTTGCCACGATGAGCTTCTTCTGTCTTCTGTGCTAAAATCCATCTTTAGTCATTTGTAGACATAGTGGCTGTTCTTTCTATGTAAAATTAAAGCAACAGATGCTCACTCTTATTTATGAGGTACAAGCTTTTGAACTTAGGAACTCAGTGTTCCATTGTTGAAAACAAGAGAGCGGGAGGTTCAGTGCTCCCAGCAGCATTTGGAATCATCTTCTCTAACTGTCAGACTCAAGTCTAGTGACCTTTGGCTGTGAAAGAAAGAGCATTTCACAGATTAACTGCTGGCGTAAGACCTCATATTGACCTACAAAGAGACTGATGCTTTAATATTAAAATAAAGGCCACAAGGGCGACTAGATAGCCAAGCAGAAGCATGCCAGGCCTGGAGTTGGGAGATCTGGTCCCAGACACTTCTTAGCTACATGACCCTGGACAAGTCACTTAACCCCAGTTGCCCAGCCCTTACCACCCTTCTACCTTGGAATCGATACTTAGTATCTCTCCTAAGACAGAAGGTACGGTTCTAACAAACAAATGAATAAATGCCATATCTAATCTGAACTGTTCTGTGCCAAGTGGATCCCCAGCTTCCCCACTGATTTTCTTGTCAGATGTCCTAGTCTGTAAGACCAAGTGGAATGCAGTCCTATTTCTATGTGTTGACCAGGGACTGGCAACCCGGGCCACACAGGATAGTTAAGCCACACGGGACAGCGTCGGTCCAGGGCCTGGTTTTGTTTTCTACTCGTCCTTCTCCCACACTTTCTATGTACAGTCCTTTGCCAAGTCATTCTTTTGCTGTAATATCAGTGACATCTGTACCCTCCCTTCTATTCCCACTGCCACCTCCCTAGCTCAAGCCCTCATTACATCTCATCTAGGATTGTTGTAAGGAGCCACCTAACCAGTCTCCCTGCTTGCAATCTCTTCTATGAGATCTGACCTACTGACAGTAATTTTTCTAATGACACAAATTGAGGCTTTCACTCCCTTGATCAAAAACCTTCAGTCATTCCTTATTGTTTCTGAGGGAGAAGGGGGAAACAGAAGAGGAAACAGAAGAGAACATTGGGTCAAAGAATAACTAAATTCTGTCCATTAAAACAAAACAGCTAATATCTTGATTTGCCTTGAAGATAATCTTATCCTTCAAAAGAAGGAAAAACCATCAGAGGTCCGTTTTATTCTAGATCTGATTCTTATCAGCAAATAGTGGCTCTGGAGGTGGAAATGTTGAGAACCTTGTGGGGTGGGGAATGACCCTTTCATCATAGAATTTGTGATAATTGAAGAAAGCCATGAATTATCTGACACGAAGCCTAGATTCTAAGACAATAGATTGCAAAAGATTCACAGAATAGGATCCAATGAACTAAAGTGGTAAAGAAGTGACTTCAGAATGAAGGAGTCCCTAGAATAAAAATAAAGAGAAAAAATTCACATTAAGAAGGAAATAAACATTTACCCAGAGTTGACAAGAATTCCACTGAGTTATACATTTATTATCACTCAAAACCTATTTCCATATTATTCATTTTTGTAATAGAGTAGTCTTTTAAAACCAAAACCACAAATCATATACCCATGCAAACAAATGATAATGCATATGTTTATTTCTGCATTTTTATTCCAAAAGTTCTTTGTCTCCATGTTGATAGCATTTTTTTTTCACATTTGATCACCCCACAATGTTTCAGTTACTGAGTACAATGTTCTCTTGGTTCTACTATTTCACTCTGTTTCGTGTAGGTCTTTCCAGCTCATAAAGAAATCAAGCACACCAACCTCTCTTTTTAAGAAGTTGTATATATTAATAGAAGCATGGATAGATAATAGAAGAATAGAGAAGTATAGTATGGTTTTATAATAATAGTGTCAATCATGCTACAGTTCAGAATGAACTGAACCTCATAAGGAAAGGTAAGGATAATCAAAAAGTTTTGTTTTTGTTTTTTTCTTGTCTGCACTGGGGAAAAAAAGAGAAATGACTAAGACCACTGACAATTCAGAGAATACATAGCTGTTGAACATTTATTTTACTTCTGTTTTCTATGTCAAGAATTCTCTTTGGACTTGAAAGAACAAAATAAGGGTAGATTAAAAATGCAAATGCAGAGATAGTAAAAGGACTTGGATCCTGGAAAAATTGGCAGATAAAAACTGAAAAGGAAGGGGGATGGAATAAAGAGAAATCTACATATATTCACCCAGCTAGATTTCATATGGACTCTCCATAATGTAAGATGTAAACAGTTGAAACATTCATAAATGTTTAGGAGACAAAGTCCTAGGCAGGAGCCAGTGGGAAAGTCCTTGATCTCAAATGTCACAGATGTCCCAAAATAGATCCAGTATAGGCAACAAGCAAGATGAACCAGAGGTCTTACCAGAAAGAGACAAATTTGACTTCATATGAGCCTTAATGCAGTAAAACCCATGCCTAGGAGATGGCTCTGAATGGATATACTTTATTCAGAAGGCAGGTTGAATTAAAGGGGCCACAGCAACTTTGTACATTGTGTGTGTGTGATATAATATTCAGGAACCAGAGGATAAAGCATGACAGAACATTTAAGTGAAGATCTTTGGAAATTGTGGGGTGGAGTAGAGAAGAGCAATTCTGTCATCAGATTATGCAACAAACCCCCTAGATAGAAGAGTTTAGGGAATAGATTATAAAGTTGACACATGATATGATAGTGATGGGATGTCCGTTATCAAGCTATCTATTGGACTGCTCCCTTTGCCAAAAAGCAGAGCAGATGATAATTTTTTGACTTGCCTTAATGATAATTTCATTCTTCAAAAGATGGAAAAACCAACAAAGGAAAAAATTTTTTTTTTCTGAATCTTGATTTTCATCCACAGGGAGGAATCTTCTGGTATGCATGTGATAGAAGTAAGGACAACTGAACATCCTTTGACATTCAACCTAGACTGGAAGAAAGTCATTTGAAAGGGTTTATAGAAAGTGTATGTAAATTCTCTAAGCTAATATTCCCTGACAAGGGAAGTTAGTTCAGGAAACATGGGAAGTTTCAGCAGTAAAATTCAGGAAGACACAAAGAAACAATTCTGATAAAACAAGAGAACTATCTAAAAATATCAGTGTGGACATTCAGGACTAAGTGGACTCTTAGATGTGTTTTTTTCTTGGTATAAATTTTGTTTTTTGTTTTTATTTTTAATTTCTTATTTGCCTTGCCTCAATAGCCTGTTTACAGTTGGAGAAGCATCCTTCGAAGTCTTACTATTCATTTAGTAGGCTTTTAGAAGACAACTGAGAAACTGACACATAGATCTCTTTACTGCATGGCTTAAGAGAGGGATTAATTTTTAGCCATCTGGGCACCTTTGACCATGAGTTATAAGAACAGACTCTGAGGCCAGCACTCTTCCTGTATTTCCATTCTCTGCAGGAGGAGGATACAACACGTCTTTTCAAGAAAGGCATGTTAGCATTGGCAAATTGTCACTTCCAGAAAAATCTAATTTGGATTTTTAAAAAGACACAACTCAGCTAATTGGCAAAGGTGACAAAAGATTCAAAAAGTGAATATTGAAGGAGTTGTGCCAGACAGGTGTGTACTACTACATTGTTGGTAGAACAGTCACCAAAGCCCAGTATCCCAATACATAAGATATTAATGGTAACTGGAAGAACTTATAATCTTCAAATTTAGGGTTTATTTGTTTGTTTCCCCCACCTCCGTTCAAGTCTTTTATTTGTGTTAATTTGTCAGAATACTTCTGTGAGTCTATGCATTTTTGTATTTAAAATAACAAAGACCAGAAGTTATTAAGAAGATTCCTGTGGATTGAGTTGGCTCAAAAGTATAAAATTAAAGAACCCTGTATAAAAATTCTTGAGTCCTTTTTTTGCTGATGAAGTTGACTATGGACAAAATATATCTGTAAGAAAAACTGCCAGCCAGTGTTTATTTGAAGATAGCATGCCTTAAAAAGAAAATAAAGGTCAGGAGAAAAATATCACTTACCTATTTAACACTGGGCCTTGACAGTATTCAAGAGTTATGTAACTTCTTTGAAATCAGACCAACTCTTCCTGCTTAAGAGGGACACTCCCCTATTCCTTTGAAACTGTTAACTGTTTCCCCACTTAATCCTCTGAAAAGCCTTCTTAATCCATCAAAACTAAGTGGTATGTTAAAAGTAGTCCCTAGCCTTAGTCATGTGAAATATTAATACTTGCCAACTTCTAATTAAACTCAGTTTTATAGTCTCCTCTGAAGCCACTGATTGCATGTCCAATAGCATCAAACTTAACCATGGAAGTAAACAAACAAAAAGAATATTTTAAAAGATCAAGTTGGCAGGAAATTGCCACCTTGACCTTCTGATCCAGGGTACAGGAAAACCAAAAAACTCAATTTCCTTAGCTGAAAGCACTAACAGCCTTCAAAGTTAAAGGGACAAATGAGATTAACCTGACAACATATTTAATAATTACATTACCACTATTCTTTCAAGTTTTTGATTGGCGTTTTAGAATTCTGGAATGAGGTCAGAAGTAGCAGAAGGAAATGGGACATAAAAGTACCTGAAAGAAGCAGCAAGACCCTGAAGGTGTTGACAGTCCTTCTGTTCCATTTGCCAGTTTGGCTCTGGCAGGGAGTTGGGAAAGCAGTGGAAATTTGTAGCCTGTGTGTATCTTTGGAATAGTTGAGTGTCCCCAGGGAACAACCACATGCCTTCTACTATTTCTGAGGTGTGAGAGAGAGACCAATTCAGAACACTTCTGCCCTCCTAGCCAAATTTTAAAATCAAGATTTAGGTCTGGAAAGGACCATAAAGACCATATAGGCAAACCTTCTTATTTTCGAAAGAAGGAAACAGATGAAGAAATTATATGTTCTAAGGTCACATAGGCAGTAAAGAATAGAATGAAGATTTGAAACTAAATCCAGTGATTACAAATCCAGAATTCTTTCCATTTAGCATCACCCCAGAATTTTAATACAAATTTAATTAGTTCATCTTTTGTATATAGTCAGGTAGTGAAAGTGAAGTAGACTCTCACAAGAGCTCGGCCATTTTTGAGGATCTTTTGGAGGAGAAAATGTGAAAAGAGATTAATTTTTCCCTGAGGTTTCTGCAGCTGCATCCCCCCCCCCAAAAAAGACATCATCTCATTACTGTCATTACAGTTAATGAAATTATCTAGTATTTCTATTACTTGTTCTTAGACACATTAATTCTGAGGGATTATTTTGTTTCATGGGGATTTTTAATACTTTTTTAAGCAACCTTTTATTTAATATAAGTTTTACTCATTGTGTTCAGAAAAGGATATATATAGAATATTCCTGCTTTTCTTCATTTGTTCATGAGGTTTTTGTGCCCCAGTACATGATAAGTTTTTGTAAAAGTGCCATCTACAAATGAGAAATCTGTATATTTCTTTCTATTTCCATTCAGTAATCACTAGAGGGCTGTTATATCTAATTTCCCTAATATTCTCTTCAAGTCCTTAACTTTTTTCTTGTTTATTTTTTTATTTGATTTATTTAGAGCCAATAGGGAATAAATTGAGGCCTCCCACTATTATGGTTTTTCTAGTTCTCCTTGTAATTAATTTAGTTTTTCCTTTAAGTATTTAGAAGCTGTACCATTGGATGCTTATGTATAATAAGTATTGAAATCAAGTTCATTATCTCTGTTATCTTTCAGCAAAATAAAGCTTTCCTCTTTATCTCTTAATTAAAATTATTTGTGCTGTTGCCTTATCTGAATCATAATTATTACCCCTGCTTTTTTGTGTTCAACTGAGAGTATGAGTGCTTCAAGGAAGTTTTGTATAAATAATATATTACTGGATTTTGCTTTCTAATCCATTCTAATAACCTTTTCCATTTTATGGGTAAATTCATTTTATTCACATTCATAGTTATGATAATTCTTTCTTTCCCTCCATCCTATCTTACTCTTTTTCGTTTCTATACTCTTCCACTCTCTATTTCACTTACATTTTAGTTTTCTCTTCACCATTCCTTCTGCAGACTTAGAGTTGGTTTTGCTTATGACTAATCCTGCATCTATTCTCCCTCTTTCTTTCTTCCTGATGCTATCTGTCTCTAGAATCAAATGAATTCCTACACCAAACTATGTCCTTTCTTATTTTGACCACTTTAGATAAATGGGAAAGAACCCTTTTAACATCTACCCTATTAGAATATAGTTTATGCATATAAAGTCTCTTCTTACTGTTCACTAGTAAATATCTTTTTTTAATTTTTCCTTTGACTACTGTGTTTGTATTTCATAATTTTTTTTTAGCTCTGGGTGGTGCCCCCCCCCCCATCATGAATGTTTGAAAGTCCTCTAATTTCAATGAAGTTTCATTTTTTTTTCCTATGAAGGATTATACTCAGTTTTGCTAAGTAAGCTATCCTTGGTTGTAGACCTCTGTTTTTCCTTTGGAATATCTTATTCCATGTTTCCCACTCCTTTATAGTAATGGTTGGTAAATTTTGTGCAACCCTGATTATGTTTCCTCCATACTTGAATTCTTTCTTTCTGACTACTCGTAGTGTTGTCTTCTTCTTTTTTCTGAAAACTCTGGATTTGGGCAGTAACATTCCTAGGAGTTTTCATTTGGGGATTAATTTCAGGAGGAATTTTTTTTTCTATTTTCACATTGCCTTCTAATTCTAACATATAGTGATAATTTTCTTAAGTAATTTCTTTAAATGTTCTAGACAGATTCCTTCTTTTGGTCATAGATTCTAGGTAACTCTATGATTCTTAAGTTATCTTTCCTTTAAATTAACAGAAAAGAGAGCAGATTAATGAACTGAGAATACAACTAAAAATAAAGTTTAAAACCAACAAATTAAAAAACCCTAGTTAAGCACCAAATTAGAAATCCTGAAAATCAAGATTAACAAAATTGAAAACAAAAAACCAATGAATTAATTAAAATGAGCTTAAAAAAAATAACAAACTAGATAAGCCATTAGTTAATTTGAGTAAAAAGATGAAAAGAAAAACAATTACTGATATTAAAAATGAAAAAGAATTCATAATAAATAAGCAGGTAAGAAAGGATATTATTCAAATCTATTTTATATGACTATGTCAAATAGAACTGACAAATGAAATAAATGAATTTTTATAAAAATATAAAGTATCCAGATGGACAGATTAAGAAACAGGGAATCTAAACAATCCAATTTCAGTGGAAGAAATTGAATAAACCTTAGATAAACTACCAAAGAGAAAAGTTCCAAGACCAGATTGATTCATAAGTGCATTCTGTCAAAACATTCACAGAATAGTTATTTTTCAATATTACATAAACTGAAAAAATAGCAAAAGAAGGCTTCCTATTAAATCCCACCTATGACATAAATGTGGCCTCAATACATAAACTAGGGAGATAAAGAAAACAATTGACTTAATATTCATCCTTAATGAACATTGATGCAAAAAAATTTTTTAAGTAAAACCTTAGCAAAGAGATAAAAATGATGTATCATAAATTTTATGTGGTATGACCAGTTTGGATTTTTACCAGAATACAAGGTTGACTTACTATTAGGAAAACGATTGACTAATTAACTAGATTCATAACAAAGTTATAATTATGTTATTAGTTTGAAAAAATAACATTTGTTTCTGTTTAAAAAAAAACACTAGAAAAGGGAATTTCCTTTCCTTAAAGTGATAAGTTGTGTGTGTGTACACACACATATATATATAAAATCAAGAACTACTGATAAACATAAAGGAAGTAAACTAGAATCCTTTCTAATAAAATCAGAGGTGAAAAGAGAATGTCCATTGTCATCACTATTATTCAACATAGTAATATTAATGTTAGCTATTGTAATAAAAATAATAATTTTAAAAACTTGAGGGAATAGGCATAGGTAAAGAAAAAACAAAATTATCATTTTTTTGCAGATGATATGATGATGTACTTAAGTAACCCTAAAGAGTTACCAAAACCATTAATTGAATCACTTAACTTCACTAAACTTGCAGATTATAAACCAAATCCATAGAAATCATTAGCATTTCTAGATTCACTAGAAAAAGATAGAAAAAGAAATTCCATTTAAAATAACTCAAATTGTATAAAATATTTGGAAATTTTCTTACCAAGATACATACAAGCATTATATTAATTCAACTACAACTCATTGTTTATAGAACTAAACACAGGCCTAAATAATTGGGAAATATTCATTGCTCATTGTAGTTAATTCAACAAAATAAAAATAACAAACACTGCCTAAATTACTTATTCAGTGCCATTCCAATCAAACAACCAAAGGATTACTTTAGAACTATAATAATAATAATATTCTTGTACAAATAAGTCTAGTAAAGCTAAGTTGAAAAGGGAAACAATTAAATGGGGGGGAGGAATCTTTGCAAATTTCTCTGATAAGTCTTATTTCCAGTATTTATAAAGAATTGATTCAAACTTTTAAGAAGAGCCATTCTTCAGGTGATAAAGTCTTAAGAATATGAATAGGCAGTTCTCAAGGGAAAAAAATTAGGCTAATTATAGTCATGTGAAAAATAATTGCTTCAATTTACTGCCAGTGAGAAAAATGCAAATTAAGAAAATCTGCAGTGTGCCTCATAATCATCAGATTTACAAAAATGGCCAAAATGTGAAAATAATAAATATTGGAGGGATGTGGGAAAACCAGCCCAATGATTATTGTTGATGGATCCATGAATGGATATATCCACAATGGAACCATTCTGCAAAGCAATTTAAAATCATACACAAAAACTAGTAAACAGTGCATGCCTTTTGACTCTCCCATATGATAGGTATGAGCCCCCCAAAAAGATAAAAGAAATGGGAAACTGCCCTAAATGTTAAATAATATTTTTGTGTTGGCAAAAAACTGGGAACAAAAGAGATGCTAGTCAGCTAAGTTGTGATATATGAATGGGATAGAATACTATTGTACTGTAAAAAATGAGGAAATAGATGATTTCAGAGAACATGGAAAGAATCATAGCATCCCATGCAAAGTGAAGTAAGCATAACCTGAACAACTTAAAATAGTAGCAACAATATAAAATGAACAATCATAAAAACTTCAGTAAACTGGTGAAAAAATGAACAGAACCCTTAGAATTTATACAGTAATAACACTGTAAAGACCACTTAGAAAAGTTTTAAGAAATACAAGCGATAGGGGCAGCTGGGTAGCTCAGTGGATTGAAAGCCAGGCCTAGAGATAGGAGGTCACAGGTTCAAATCTGGCTTCAGACACTTCCCAGCTGTGTGACCCTGGGCAAGTCACTTGACCCCCATTGCCTAGCCTTTACCACTCTTCTGCCTTGGAACCAATACACAGTATTGACTCCAAGACAGAAGGTAAGGGTTTAAAACAAACAAACAAAAAAAGAAATATAAGCAATACAATGAACATCTATCCATTATTCCAGAGGGTCAGTGATGAAATATGCTATCCATCTTCTGGGGGGAAAAAAAAGTGTTCGATTTAGGATACAGAATGAGACGTATATTTTTTTTTACATAGCCAAGGAAAGAATTTTTATATTGCCAAGGAAAGAATTTGTTTTGCCTGACTACATTATTGCTTTTCTTTTCTTCCAATGGAGTGGGATATAAAAGATAAAATATACTTTTTTTGTTAATAAAAAGGGGGGGTAGTAGGCAGTATGCTACAGATATGGAATGTTGCAGGCATTTTCAGATGAGATCACTATATTGTGAGTTCAACTTAATTGTTTTATGTTGATACAAGAGACCTCCTGCAGAATATATATAAACAGAACACATCAATAGAATTTTTTTAAAAGAGAAGAGGGTATGAGAAAAAAGCCCTCTACTGAGAAAAGGGTGTCTAATAACTAGCTACTTTACTCTTAAATCCTTGTAAACTCCTAGTTGACATTAAAAGAGTGAGTCACAGTATACCTGATTGAGACTGGAACACAGATCCTGGCCAAAAAAAGTTCCATAATCTGGTTTCAGTCTGCTTTCCAACCTTATCTTCCACGACTCCAGTAGCCAAACTCACTCCAGCTAGATTTGTCCCTGAAAGTACCCTTTTTATCCAAACCTTTTTCTTTTCTTATGATATTTTTCCAGTCTATATCCCTTCACTCTGCTTAATTCTTCCTAGTCCTTCCTTCTGGCTTGGAGCCCATCTCTTTTGACAAATCTTTCCTAGTTATTCCAGTCCATAGTTAGCTCTCCCTTCTCTGAACTTCAATATAACTTATATCTGTGCCATTCATTAAACATCTGTCTGTATCACTTTATTAGTTATCTTTTTATAGATGGATGGTGTAAAAATTAAAATTAAATCTCAAATAATAAAATGTTATATTTTAGGAGATTGATTAATGATCATTAGAAATAGGGATAAAGAGGATAAAAAATAAAGACCACATGCCTATGGCTGATTATCCCATTTAAAATCCCCACTTTTTCCACTGCCACAGTACTCGCTTCAAGCCAAAGAGCCCAGGACCCTCTACTTCACTGCCTAATATCCCTTGTCTACAAGAAGTACATAATGACAGGAAGTTGGTGGGGAAAGGGCTGTTGCAAGCATGTACAGATTTCCACATTGTCCATGTCCAAAAATAAATAAATGTGTAGGTGTTTAAAAAAATTTTTTTTTAATCCTTACCTTCTGTCTTAGAATAAATACTAGGTATTGCTTTCAAGGCAGAAGAGTGGTAAGGGCTAGACCAGCAGTTCTCAATCTCTCAATTTATAGCAATGAAAATACATAATGCATATCAGGTATTTACATTCCGAATCATAACTGTAGCAAAATTACAGTTTTGAAGTAGCCACCAAAATAATTTTTTGGTTTGGGGTCATTGCAACATGAGGAACTGTATTGTGGGGTCACAGCATTAGAAAGGTTGAGAAACTACTGGGCTAGGCAATGGGGATCAAGTGACTTGCCCAGGGTCACACAGCTGGGAAGTGTCTGAGGCCATATTTGAACCCAGGATCTCCCATCTCTGGACCTGGCTCTCAATCCACTGAGCCACCCAATTGCCCCTGGGTGTTTAAAATTCTGTAATCTGAGTCTTTCACTTTTCTGTCTGGTGGTAGATAGCATGTTTAATCATTAGTCTTCAGATTCATGGTTGGTGATTACACATATAAGAATTCCTAATTCTTTGAAGATTTGTCAGACAACTTTGCTACCAGTGTATTCATTATTCTCTTTGTTCTGTTCACTTTACTCTGTGTAACAATTAAATTTAGGTTTTTACTCAATGAGAGTTATAAAAGTGGTCATAAATATTAGCCCCTAAGACAAAATGACTGTTAACAGCTTTTATTTACAATAAGGTAGAGATATCAAAAGTGGGAAATGTAGGAAGGAGACAGTCTTGTCTAGCCTACCACCCTAAGTGCTGCTCCATCCAGTGAAGGAGAAGCCTCGCTCAGCCCCTGGCAGGGGCTCCCTCAAGGCCCAATCTCCACTTGGATTTCCCGGTGGTGTCTTCAGCCAGAGTTCCCACCAACGCAGAATGACTCCAAGGAAAAGCGTGTCTCTTCAGCTCTACTAACCGACACAGAATCCAAGGAACCAGTCTCTCCAAAAACCAAGAAAGGAAAGAGTCCAGACTATGTTGGTCTCTTCTTTTATACCCCTTTTTTCCCACATCACTTCCTGTCTCTTCCCCCTCTTCACAGGAACCAATTGCAGTCTTTCAATTTGCCTAGCACTGCCCAAGAGGACAGTGCTTGTGGCCTTTGGGGGTATAAACTAGTAAGTGACTTGTGGGCTCTCTTCCCTAATAGTTAGCTAGTTACTAAGTAGGGGTACTTTAAGTTATTGATTTGATTAACTAAAAATAGACAAAGGGAGTGTTGGAGTGACAGCTCAACAGTCCCAGCTACTCTAGCTCTGCTGCAGCCTTTTTCCATTTTCTCTTTCCCACAACATTACACTATTCTGATTGATATTTTTCCTAACCTTCATTTCCACCACCCTCTCCACCTCTACCCAGTAGATTTGTCTTACCTTCTATTTCACTTTTCTGAATATCACCAAGATAGAACAGAACCACTCCTAGACCTTCTGTCTAATTAGATTCCCTCTGTGACCCCCGAGGATAAAGTAGGGTTCTGTGGAGTCACATGCATCATCATCTCATATTAGAATGTAAGCAGTTTGGGTACAGCTAGGTGACTTAGTGGATTTAGAGCCAAGTCTAGAGACAGGAGGTATCTTGAGTTCAAATTTGGCCTTAGACACTTCTTAGCTATTTTAAGAAAGCTCTGTTAATCCCTCTTGACTCCTTCTATTAGCAGAAATAGTTTTCCTGGACATTTCTCTGAAGGCTTCAGAGCCAAATGGTTGCTGCTTAGGCAAGTTACTTAACCTCCATAGCCTAACTCTTACCACTCTTCTACCATAGAATCTATACACAGTAAGCTAAAAGGTAAGGGTTAAAAAAAAAAATTTAAGTACTTTATTCTGTTTATCATTGTCATTATTCACTCATGTTTGCCTTTTCATCTCTCTCTTCAATTCTGTGTTTGAACTTCAGAGTTTCTATACAGCTCTGGTCTTTTTATTAGGAATGCTTGGAAGTTTTCCACTTCATTGAAGATCCATTTTCCCCCTGTTTTACTGGGTTAGTTATTTTTGGCTGTAAGCCCTTATCCTTTGCCTCTAGACTATCATATTCCAAATTCTCTACTCCTTTATAGTGGTACCTGCTAAATCATGTGTGATCCTAACTTTGGCTCCTCTGTCATTTAATTCTTTCTTTCTGGCTTCTTTCAATATTTTTTCTTTGACCTCTAAGTTCTGGATTTTAGCTATATATTCATGGAAGTTTTTATTTGGGAGCTCCTTTCATATGGTGAGGATTTTATTTCCATTTTGCTTTTGGTTCTAGAACTATGGGCAGTTTGTTTTGTTTTGTTTTTTCACTGAAGAAAAAAATGCCTTTATTTTTTTAAATCTTGTTTCCTTTTTTTTTTTGTTAATTTATTTAGTCAATTTAGAACATTATTCCTTGGTTACAAGAATCATATTATTTCCCTCCCTCCCCTTCCCCCACCCCTTCCTGTGGCTAACATGCAATTTCACTGGATTTTACATGTGTCCTTGATCAAAACCTATTTTCATGTTGTTGATGTTTACACTAGGGTGATCATTTAGAGTCTACATCCCCAACCATATCCCCTTGACCCATGTAATCAAACAGTTGTTTTTCTTCTGTGTTTCTACTACCACAGTTTTCCCTCTGAATGTGGATAGTGTTCTTCCTCTTAGATCCCTCCAAGTTGTCCTGGATCACTACATTGCCTCTAATGGAGAAGTCCATTACAATCGATTGTGCCACAGTATATCAGTCTCTATGTACAATGTTCTCCTGGTTCTGCTCCTTTCACTCTGCATCACTTCTGGAGGTTGTTCCCATGGAATTCCTCCACTTTAATTATTCCTTTGAGCACAATAGTATTCCATCACCAACATATACCACAATTTGTTCAGCCATTCCCCAATTGAAGGGCATCCCCTCATTTTCCAATTTTTTGCCACCACAAAGAGCGCAGCTATGAATATTCTTGTACATGTCTTTTTCCTTATTATCTCTTTGGGGTACAAACCCAGCAGTGCTATGTATGGCTGGATCAAAGGGAAGACAGTCTTTTAGTGCCCTTTAGGCATAGCTTCAAATTACCTTCCAGAATGGTTGGATCAATTTACAACTCCAGCAGCAATGAGTTAATGAATGTCCCTACTTTGCCACATTCCCTCCAGCATTCATGACTTTCCATTGCTGTCATATTGGCCAATCTGCTAGGTGTGAGGTGATACCTCGGAGTTGTTTTGATTTTCATCTCTCCGATTATAAGAGATTTAGAACACTTTTTCATGTACTTATTAATAGCTTTGATTTCTTTAACTGAAAATTGCCTATTCATGTCTCTTGCCCATTTATCAATTGGAGAATGGCTTCATTTTTTTGTACAATTGGTTTAGCTCTCTATAAATTTGAGTAATTAGACCTTTGTCAGAGGTTTTTGTTATGAAGATTGTTTCCCCAATTTGTTGCTTCCCTTCTAATTTAGATTTCATTGGTTTTGTTTGTACAAAAACCTTTTTAATTTGATGTAATCAAAATTATTTTACATTTTGTGATTTTTTTCTAGCTCTTGCTTGGTTTTAAAGTCTTTCCTTTCCCAAAGATCTGACATGTATACTATTCTGTGTTCACCTAATTTGCTTATAGTTTTCCTTCTTTATATTCAAGTCATTCACCCATTTTGAGTTTATCTTTATAGGCAGTTTTCTATTAACACTTCTTGAGGAGCAGCTGGGTAGCTCAGTGGATTGAGAGTCAGGCCTAGAGATGGGAAGGCCCTAGGTTCAAATCTGGCCTCAAATACTTCCCAGCCGTGACCCTGGGCAAGTCACTTAACCCCCATTGCCTAGCTCTTACCACTATTCTGCTTTGGAACCAATACACAAGGTAAGAGTTAAAAAAAAAAAAAAAACCTCTTGAAATAGAAAGATATTCTTTTTCTTTTCTTTCTTTTCTTTTCTTTTTTTTTTGTAATGGTATTCAGGTAGTCCAATGATTCTTCATTTTTTTTTTCACCTTGATCTGTTTTCTAGGTCAGTTGTTATTGCTGTGAGTACCTTACATTGTCTTTTTTTTTTTAAGTCTTTTGACTTTGTTTTAATATTTGTTGTTTCATTGGTACATTGGCCACCATTTAGTCCATTCAAATTTTCTGAGAGTTTGTTGCTTACGTTTTGTGCCAAGTTGTTACTTCCCTTTCTAATTCTTCCTTCCTTTGTTTTACTTTATTTATTTTATTATCATTCCTCATTGACAAAAATATTTTTAAACTTTTTTTTAACTTGGCTGGTATTTTGGAGTTATTCTCTTTTTCTGGGCTTGTATCTCAAGTGTCCCATCACCATAATAGCTTTTTATAAGGGGATTCTTTCTTTTGTTTGCTCATTCTTTCAGACTCCTTCTTAACTTTAGACTTGATGCTAGGACTGTGCTTTGTGCACTTCTGGAGGGAAGATCGGGGCTGGTCCTTTTGTAGGTTTTTTAAAATATTGTTCCAGAGTCTCAGGAACAGTTCATGCCAGAATCCTATAAGCCTTCCGTGCTCCCAAAATGATTTGATGTAGGGTGCAGTCTGATTGCTTTCCCCCTGATCTGAGCAAGAGTAGACTGCTGCTGGACTAGGTCCTCTATCAGCCAATGGGGAACCTCTGTTGGTCCCCATTGTCTCCTGCCAATAGCAGTCTTCTTTTTGGCCAGGAACTGTTTTCCTGGCTATTTCTCTGATGGCTTCAAAGCCACGTGACCTCTGCTTGCTTCTGAACCTACTTCCTTCTCAGCTCACCATCCAGCACCTCCCTACCCAGGAACGGCACTCCTGAATATAGGTTTCTTTATCATTCCTCCTTATATCTCTCACCCAGAATGGGGTAGTGGTTTACAAAGCTGCCAGTTGACACCACTCCTAGTCATGGTTCTCCATGTGGGTCTGGGGCTGCCCTGCAGTCCAAGATCTCAGTTTGCTCTTAGAAATAGCTTCTCCCTACTTTGGAATGCTTCCTGCCTATATTTCTGGCCAGACTCCATTCCCAGCAGACTTCTGTTTCTTCCTTTGCTCAGACCTAGGCTCAAAAAATGACTTGCTGTGACTTTGTCTTGGATTTTCCTATTATGATTCAATCTGGTGCATTTTCTGGATCTATTTGGAAAAGTTTTAGTGGGGAGCTCACTTCACTGTTTCCTTCTCTACCATCTTGGCTCCCCTATCAACCTTCTCAAATTCAAATAACCTTTTTATGCAGCTTGTTCTTAGTCTTAGCTCTACAACTTCTTCTGTGTACTCCAGATCCATATCATACTATCCCAGTCTTTCATAAACCTGAAAACATAATTACTTAGGAAAGAACTCTATTGATAAGCACTTTTTAGAAAGCTAAGGAGCACATTGGCAAGAATTAGTTTAAGAAAAATCTAATATGTTTCATGATAAATTCAAAATGTATGTGTGACATGAATATCAAAAACCATTATATAAAAAAAAATAACAGAAACGCCATATGCTCTAAGTGGAGGTCATTGTTTTTTGGTCCTGTTCTTTAAAGAGGCTCCATATGGTGAAAATATTTAAAGGAGAACTTTCTGTGGTGATGAAGAACTTTTTCTCCTCCTCAACTCCTGCCCTCATCACAGGGAACTTCTGCATACATATTAATTCTCCTTGAAATATCCTAAGCACTCAGTTCCTCAACCTCCTGACCGCCCCCTACCCTACTTCTATCCCAGGCCATTTCCCTACATTAACCACTCTCTCCTCTTCTTGACTCCTCCAAGAGGAGTCTGTCCTCTTTTGAATCCTAGCTCCTACACTCACTGATTATTCCCAGCCAAGCCTCGGCCTTGGATCACTCCCCTCAGTCACCTTTGCTCCTACACACGTTTCTCAGTGAAAGTGGAGAAAGTTGTTCTGACTGGGTTCATTTCAGATTTGGGCCAATGATCATTTCAAAATTTTCCCTTAAAAAATTATATTTTTACAACAAAGTACAGCTTTTGTTGTTTTAGAAAGTATTTTCCCCAACATGTTAAATTGCACTTTTAAAAATCAGTCCTACAGATGAGAATAAATGGCTTACTTTAAAGAAAGTCATTAAAATAAACAGACTTGTTGCTTTGGTTGATTGATATGAAAAGTGGATGAATCTTAGTTCATACTAATTGGCCCTAGAGAGTGACAAAGAATGTAATGTAAAACTTAGACTTACCAGTGAATTTCTTTAACATTTGACTGTCCTGACATAAAAGGCCTAAACTTATCAAATGTTTGGCTTGACACTCTGTTTGAACTTTACCTTTAACGTTTTCTCTCTCTCTTTTTTTTAGGTGTTGTGTAATGGCCCAGGAACATGCGTTCCTATCTGTGCATCTGCCCTTCTTCTTGGGATACTAGGAATAAAGAAAGTGATCATTGTCTACGTTGAGAGTATCTGCAGAGTGGAAACCTTATCCCTTTCCGGAAAGATTCTTTACCACTTTTCAGATTACTTCATTGTTCAGTGGCCAGCCCTTAAGGGAAAATATCCCAAATCTGTGTACCTTGGGCGAATAGTTTGACAGAGAACAAATGATGTTTTCAGATTCCTACAGTCATCTATGGTATTTTTTTATAATAGGTAAGAAAAGAGCTATAAATACAGACTTTCTAAGATGTCAAGAAAATTACTAGCCTTTGTAAGGCAACCGTATGATTAGTAAACTCAGCAGCCTACTTTCCAAATTGGATTTCAGTTAAGCAAGGAAATAAACTTGAAAACAATACCGTGAAATATTTATGGAATTGTTCATGAGGTCTTCTTTCTGGATTTGAGTGCCTATCATTAACTTCAGATCATCTCCTGATTTTCTTGTTATTTTAGGAATATTTTTTTGTCTACAACTAAATATAGAATTTGTATGATTTATAACATTTCCTGTCCTGCAACTTTCTGTAGTTGTCTACATTATAAAAAACGAGTCTTCCTTGTCTCAGAATAGACCTTATTTCCTGTATGTAAGCAATGAAATCCCTAGGGAATCTTTTGAACATAAAGGAAACAGTCCTATGAAGTTGGCCTCATGACAATTTGCCTTCTGCAATCTTCCAGAACCCTAAAAATGAAACCAATACCTTTTTTCCCAGCTTACCCCATGAAAACTTCACCTGCTTAGCATGTTTGCTTGTGAGAATCAATGCACAGGTGGCAAAATTAATCTCTCTCACTTAAAACGATTTTGCATCCCAAAGGTCTAGTTCTCAAACATACCTTATAGAAGTATCCATTGACAAAGGTCCCGCTCTCATAGTGGTGTTCTGAGAAATTGGGACTGAGCCACACACGCATGAAAGGACCCAAATGAGCGATAACAAGGCCAAAAATGGAGATTTATTTCTCACAGAATGAGTTTCTACTTTCTTCCTACTACTACTACTGTACTCAGCTGTCCCATTTTGTAACTGCGCTATCTATATCACCCCAGAGAGAAAGGAGTAGATGTTTCCCTGAAAATGGTATCCTTCCTCCTGACTATTTAAAAATGAACCCGAGGCAGAGAAAGAAGCACATCCTAGGCTGGTTTCACATTTCTCATTCTTTTGGCAAAATACCATTCTAAACCCAAAGTACCATAAATCCATCTGTCTTTGGGACGTATAAGAATACATTTTTTGGCTGGAGAAGGAGGTCTAGAGAAAGAGATCCCAGAGCAGAAAGAATAGCGAGGTAGCCCACTGGAGAGCGTGAGCCTGGAGTCAGGAGGACTTGCTTCAGTCTGACCTCCAATACGTCACAGCTTGGTGACCCTGGGTAAGTCACTTAACCCCAATCGCCTAGTTCTTGCTGTCCTTCTGCCTGAGAATTGATTCCAAAATAAGCTAAGGGTTTCTCTCTCTCTCTCTCTCTCTCTCTCTCTATATATATATATATATATATATATATGTCTCTGTCTGTCTTTCTGTCTCTGTCTCTCTGTGTGTCTCTCTGTCTCTCTCTGACTCTCTCTGACTCTCTCTGTCTCTCTCTGTCTCTCTCTGTCTGTCTCTCTGTCTCTCTGTCTCTGTCTCTCTCTCTCTCTCTGTCTCTCTCTCTCTCTCTGTCTCTGTCTCTGTCTCTGTCTCTCTCTGTCTCTCTGTCTCTCTGTCTCTCTGTCTCTGTCTCTGTCTCTCTGTCTCTGTCTCTCTCTCTCTCTCTGTCTCTCTCTCTCTCTCTCTCTCTGTCTCTGTCTCTGTCTCTGTCTCTCTCTCTGTCTCTGTCTCTCTCTCTCTGTCTCTGTCTCTCTCTGTCTCTGTGTTCCTCTCTCTCTTAGATGGAGTGACCATGAAGTTGTAGCTCATGTGGCAACTTTGAAAATTCCAAGTTTCCAGTAGTTGCCTTGTTTCTACTGGCCCCAGAATATCTGACGGGGGTTTACTGTCATTATAAAGGAGGCTAAGACTGTGTTGGCCTCTGCTCCGGTGATGATTAGCTGGGGATCCCGCATGCCCCCCTACTTCCTAATGCTTCATCAGACCATTGATTCCGATGGTTCGTTAGTGAAGAAACAGATGCAGGAAAGATGACTTTTTTTTTAACCATATTCCAAGTATTTCGCAAGCCTTGACTTGGACAGTAGCTCGCTGATGATAGATTCTCAGAAAGGGATTTGGAGGGGAACTCTCACCCCGGTTATAGAGTTGTCCGTGCGCACATTTTCTTTGGAAAAGCTGGGCAAACGCTCATGCCGTCAAGGCTGCCTGCCCCTGCAGACTGTTTGGTAAACAAGAGCAGGGCGGCACTCTTTGATTTTGTTGTGGCTAATTCCCTGTCTCGGCATCAGAAGAGAAGAGGCCTTTTCTGTTAGATGATAGCAGGGACACGTCGGTTCCAGCTGTGCACTTGGGGAATATGTTGACATAGAGTATTGCCAGAAAAAAGGGCATCCTTCGTGTGTCGTCTCTACCTGAGCTTAAGGAAATCGGAAGCAGAGCTGTGCCTGGGAAGGGGCTCTGGCACGCAATTTCTTCTCCATCACAGGAGACTGTTTATAAGAAATTGACTACATCAGTCTGCACATCCTACCCTTCAAAAACACACGTCCTGCCCACACCTGTCTCCTTGGGAGATTGTTGTCTTTGGTTCAACCGGACCTACAAGGTCTCTGCCTCCTTCCAGGTGTTTCAGGGGAGACATCCAGGGGTCACAGAGGCAATAGTGTAACAATCCGCGACAACGATGTTGTGCAATTTCATCATTACAGCAAAAGGACCAGTGAAGGAGAATGACACAAGCATTTTTTTTTCAGTCGTCTTAAAATGCATTGCCTTTAAGACTGCTTAGGAGACTCTTCAGAATGGAGACTTTGTTTCTTTACAACCACTTGTTTTCTTCTACTCTGTGTGATACACAAATCTCCTTAGTGCTGCTCACCTTCCCTGCTTGCTCCATTCCTACGTTCGTTGTTGTTCAGTTGTATCTGACTCTCTGTGACCCCATCGGGGTTTTCTTGGCAGGGACACCGGAGTGGCTTACCCTCTTCTTCTTTAGCTCATTTTACAGATGAAAAAACGGAGGCAGACAGGAGTAAGTGACTTGCCCCGGGTCACACAGCCAACAAGTGTCTGAGGCCACATTTGGACTCAGGAAAATGAGCCTTCCTGACTCCTGACACCCCAGCATCTGGTTGGTAGAGGTAGCTTCTCCCAATAAGCCCACACGGGCTAAGTTTGGAATAGTTATGCTTCCTCCATCCTGTGGCCTCCCAATCCTAGCTTCTACTGTCTCTCCAGGCTCTTAATCATAAAACTTTGGAATCGGTTTTTTGATCTTCATTATTGTCTTCTACTCCATACATCTGCCGGTCCTCAAATTCCTTTTCTTCAAACCATCACCTGCCTCTGCTCATGCTATTCTTTATTGCTTAAAGTCTCCTTTGACTTTTGTGGCCTCTATTAAAATATTTCTGCTCCTTTTCCTTTCCAAGTGCCACCCACCTAGGCCTGAATTGCTCAAAAAGTTTCCTTCCCAATTCAGACCAGCCTCCATTCTCACCCACCTAACTTGCCTGCCAGGACCAGACTGATCTCCTGGCCATCCCCCCTTCTGTTCAAACCCTCACAGCAGCAGCCATCCTCTGGCCACACTGCAGAGCTCTCCATCATCTGGCCTCACTTGACCTCCCTGACTCTATTCTCTGCCACTGATCAACACGGATCTTCTGATTACTCGAGCCAGTGTCCTATTTATCCAACAGACAACCATGCTCCTTCCCTCTTCCATGCTTTTGTTCAGGCTTTTCCTCCTGCCAGGAATGCCCCCTCCTTTCCCTTCTCTGGCCCTCACCTAGCATCCAAAGGCCCGTTTACACCTTGACTCATCCACAAAGCCTCCCATGACCAGCAGCAGCAGATCTCTTTGATCTACCCTTTCTTTGAACTGCCAGAATCCTCACAGTTCCCTTCTCATAATTCTGCAATTAATTGTATCCTGGCATCCTCGCCAGCCCGTGTGTGCCGGTCTTGTTTCCCAGCCAGATGACGAGTGAGGGCAATTTTGTCTTATATTTCTATTCTATTCCCCTCACGATGCCTAGCACAGTCCGGGGCGCACAGTAGGCATTAACTCTAAGATTGATTCCTGCAGCCACTGCCTTGGAGGATCATAGATTTAGAACAAAGGAGGACCCTCGAGGCCATCAATGTTTCTGTAGCCTCAGCACCTGGCACAGAGGAAGAACCTAACCTGTGCTTGATCGATGCATTGATCTTGCCTTCCTAATCATCTCCACCTGTATTATCTCTGTTTTACAGAGTAGGAAACTGAGGAAAGGAGAGGAAATGACGTGACTCTTGTCACACAAACAATAAGTCAGAGGCAGAATTCAAAACCGTGTCTCCTGCCTCCAGCTCCAATCCTCCAGTGTCCCGCATTGCTTCTTCATTCCCAGAGGGGAAGGTGCAATTCTTTTAATTATACATGACAGCTAGGAGGATACCACATGCAGAGAAGTATGTCAGGATGTTTTCTGATAGGGATGTGACACACAGACAGGCATTGCATGGATCATAGAAGTCCTAGACCCCCAAAACCTCCAGAAAAGTGCTAAATGAGTGAGCAAAGAGACATGGGCAGAGTTGAGAGGTCAGGGGGAAAAAAAGCAATCTTAGCAAAAGTATCACCCAAGTACCCGTATCTTTTTTAAAGAGTCTGTTAAGTGGGTCTCATAACTACCCCAAATTGCCTAATGAATGTTATAGGACAAATGCTTTCCCATTCTTTGGGGGCCAGGAGGACGGAGTAGAAGACAGTTTTATAGCTGTTTGATGCCCCATTTCTAAAATTCAGCCCCTTGCCTCCCTCCTAAATCACAAAGGGGAGATATTTCTAGGCTCCCAAGGACAGGGGAAGAAGATGCGCTTCAGCTTCCTGGCATCTTTTATTCTTCTGCCTGCACATAGCAGTAAAAGAGAAACCTGTGCATTCTCCTCAATCATTTAACCATACACAGATATGAATAAGCAAATGATTTGACTTGATTCCTAATCTCTTTTCCTTTCCCGTAGAACTGAGTAACTTTTTTCACTAATAAAACTCAGCATTTGAACAAAATTCACGTGACAAATGATGGTTTACAGCAAGAATGTAGAAGAGGAGAGTTAGTCACTGAGCATCAAGCCCTAATTATAAGTTAAGCTGTTCAAGTGAAAATAAAAACAATATTTCTGGCAAGAAAAGTGGAAGAAATGGAGGCATTTTATGAAATAATTGTACCTTAGAGCTTAGAATTGTCTCTCTTGCTTCCCTTTTAATGAGAGAGGATAGTGTATTGGAAAGAACTCCGGAGTCAGGGTTCAAATCCAGCCTCTGGTAATGATTTCTTGTGTGACCTCCTGTCTCATTTTCCTCAGTCTGTAAAGGGAGAAGGCTAAGTTGCATGAATTTTGAAGCCCCTTCAAACCCTAACTCGGTGATCGGGGAAGACAAAGGATGAAGTCTTCATTTGAATTCTTGTGGCGTTTACACATGCTAACTTAAAATAAAATTATTATTCTTTCAAAGTCATTGATCCAAAGCCTAGCCCAGGACCTATAACACAGCAGGTCCTTAATAAATGCTGATAGAATTGAATGCCACTCCTACCCCAGCCGAAGCTCCAGGATGGATGTGTTGTTTGCCATCAGCCTACCTGGAATGAATTTAATGTAGAAAGCAGCCATGAATGGTGAAAGAGACTTAGATTAACAGGGTGTAAAGGATAAAATTATGGTTGGACTGAATATTTAAGAGTTTGGTCACCAGGAATTAATTACTTAATTCCGAATGAATGACTTTTATGGTAGTTTATTTACAAAGAGAGAGTGAAAGTAAGGAAAATGAGAGAGAGAGAGAGAGAGAGAGAGAGAGAGAGAGAGAGAGAGAGAGAGAGAGGGGAGAGAGAGAGGGGAGATAGAGAACAAGAACTATTCTTGCCTGGTCCGAACCAGGCAGGGCTTCAGAGTCCCCAGCAAAGGGGGGCACAGAGGTTAATTAAACAAGGCTTCTAGCCACAAGACCTCCTCCACAACTGAAACCAAAAGGAAAAAAAAATTATTTTTTCAATTTTTGGGGGGTGGAAGTAGGAATTCTTCAAAGAAAAGGGAAGAAAAAACAAGACTTTTATGGAAATACCATATACTGTATTGGCAGGGATTCAGGAGGGGCCAAAACAGTATCCAAAACGTTCCCTTATTCAGCTCTAGTCTGGCAGCCAAATCTTAGAAGCTCAATTTTCAAGCTGTTTCTGACCTTAAGCCTCACTGAATGTCTAAAAAGATCTCTAGCTAGCATGAACCCGGTGGCAAAAGTAGCAGGAAAGTTTGCTTATCCTTCTAAACATGAAATTTCTTCTCAAAATCATATACAAAGTCTTGGGAAACCAAAAGATCCAGTTATGAGTATATTGCTGCCAAAATAATAAAAAGATAAATGGAAAAGATAAAAATGAAAGTAGAAAGAAAATTAATTCACTTCTGCTTCACACTGGGCTGAGGAATAAAATTTGGTGTTACTTCAAATTTCATTCCTCTGAACCAAATACGTTCTCATAATATAAAATATTTGCTCCAGAGCCTCCTGGCACTGCCTTATTAGTATAAAATGTCACCTTATTCGCTGTCCCTCTAAAGACTGTGTTTCCCTCATTGTTCTGTAAATATTTGCAGTGTTCCAGCAGCAACTTGAAAAAAATCCATCCAGGTGGCTTATATAATTCAAGGTCACATACTCTCCTCTTTGTGTTATAAGATTGCTAGATTACTAGTCAAGTAGGCAGAGAACGAACGTGTAGTAGTTAAATTGAAATGAACTGCTGTTACAGAGAAGTGGATAGGATATGGTTTAGTGAAAAGATGCAAGGAGACTTGGGTGCTAATTTTTGGCTCCACCATCTCCTTAGTGCTAGGGCTTGGAGCAAATCATTTAATCCCTTTAGACCTTAGTTTCCTTCTTTATAAATCGAGAAGACAGAATTAGACTCTTAAAATCCTTTCTAGCTCTGATAATCATTTTACAGTATTGTAAGAGGAATGAGATTCTTTTCTTCGAGACTTGGAGAGCAGAAACAGTAGGCAGAAATTGCAAAGAGGCCAATTTGGGTTTGTGCAAGTAATATCTTCCTGGGAGCTAGAGCCATTCCACAGTAGAATGGGTCCTTTGAGGGAAGAGTAGGTTCCTCCTCATTAGGGCTCTTCAAGCAAAGGTCGGATGACTGTGTGTTGGGTATCAGGTAGCTAGGATTCTTTGGAGAATATAGGTTGGACCACATGATTGCCCATGGTTCTTCTAACTCTAAAATTCTGGGATTATGGAGTTCAATTTAAGGACCATTATTCCCCTCCTACACCTTACCACTCTGGATATGGCTAAGACATTTCCAAGTCTCCATATTCTCATCTCTAAAAAGGGAATATTTCTTGTACTACTACCTACCTCACCAAGTTGTTATGAGGATCAAAGTCCTTGTAAACTACAAAGTATTGTATAAATGTAAGGCCGTGTTATTCTGTACACTCAGATGCATCATTAAAATCTGTAGAGTCTTCAAAAGCCCATAAAATATCGGTGATAGGGCACGGAGCAAAAGCCATCTTCAGTCCCTAAATTGTTTTGTTTTGTTTCCATTTAGCATTTTGTTTGTGTCAACTGAAAATGTAGCAGATAGCAGCATAAGCAAAACTCATCCAGAAAAATTAGGATAGAAAGCTGACTAAACAGAGAAGAATTTGAGATTATAGTGTGACAAAGTTAATCCTAGTCCTTTGGTCCTGAACTTTCAACCTTTAGTTCCTAGTGCGAGCAGTGAATATCAGGAAGAGACATTAACTGAATCTTACTCTGTTCAGCAAGTGGTCAGCCAATCAGATCAGTGGGTCTTTGTTTATTTCCCTTATATTCTGAAGCCAGGAAATTCCTTCTGATATGTTAAGATTTTTTTTTTCTCCCAAGGGCATCTTAAGGCACAAAAGAAAAAGCAACAACACATTTTACAGAAGTCATTGAATGAAACATCATGCATAATTATAGGGAGTTTGCACTGTACTTTTCAAATAAAAGCCATATAATGCCATAAAAACACTCATAATACTTTAGGAAATAGAAGGCATAGACATTATACCAAGCAGCCCATTTAGTTACATTTTATAGCTCCATTTAAAGATTGAACCTTTTAAAAATATTTCAGTGGACCATAACGTGGGAAGAAAACATGGAGAGATCAATCTGTATTGCAGCAACCTTCAAGGAATGTCAAATGTGACCGTAGTATGCCATCTGTGACCAGCAATAACATCGAAGGGCTTGGAATTCTCCAGGGCAGGGGCAGTGCTAAGTAATTAGCTATCCTGCAGGAATTCTAACCTAACCCACTGGGTGTGAATAAATATGGCAGAAGAATGGGAGAGTTTCCCAACAAATCAGTAGAAAGAATTAGATTAAGAATCTAAAGACTTGGGGGCAGCTGGGTAGCTCAGTGGATTGAGAGCCAGGCTTAGAGACGGGAGGTCCTAGGTTCAAATCTGGCCTCAGACACTTCCCAGCTGTGTGACCCTGGGCAAGTCACTTGACCCCCATTGCCTAGCCCTTACCACTCTTCTGCCAAGATGGAAGGTAAGGGTTAAAAAAAAAAAAAGAATCTAAAGACTTGAGTTATGGGCCCAACTATTCTACTAGCTAGTTCTGTTACCCTGGCCAAAGTACTTGAGGATGATCCAAGGACAAGATATGCCAAGTTTGGAGTCAGAAAATCTGGACTAGAATCCTACTGCTACCATATTTGTTTACAACCTCAGGGAGGTCACTTAATCTCTCAGACTCAGTTTCCTCATCTATCAATGAAGGGGTTAAACTAAATGACCTCTAAGGGTCCTTATTAATCAGACTCTGTGTTCCTGGGATCATAATCTTTCTGAACCCACATCCTCATCTCTAAAATGAAAGGAGGGGCAGAGAGATGACTGCAGGGATAGAAAGCCAGCCTGGAGATGGGTGGTCTTGGTTTCAAATCTGGCCATAGACATTTCCTAGCTGTGTGACCCTGGGTAAGGCACTTGACCTCCATTGCCTAACTCTTACTGCTCTTCTGCCTTGGAACTGATATTTAGCATTAATTCTAAGATAGAAGGCAAAGATTTAAAAAAAATAAAATGGAAGGAGTTAGATGGTGAAATTAATTCCAGTACCAAGTAGCAGGGAAGAAAGTCCCCCATATATAGATGAACACCCTCCACAGAGATATTTGTTAGCAGAATTAGAGTGGTATTCAAACTTACTTCCAGTTCTATGGTTGCCATTTTTTGCTTGGCAGCATGGATATCTCATGCTGTGGCATGGTTTGTACCAGAATGAATTAGGGCTTGACAACACCAGGTATGATGTGATAGAGCACAAAGCAATATGGCAGATGGTCCCTGATCTCAAGTAGCTGATGGTATAATTGTTGACTGAGAATCCAAAGATAACAAGCAATACCAGGTCACATGTAAGTGCCCAATGAGTAGCATATGCAGGGAAATACTAGAGAGGTTCAGAGGAAAAAGAAATCACTGTGAGCTTGGATGGTGAGGGAAAAGGGAGTGTGAACTTAAACATTCATCAGGATGACTGCCTTCTGAAGACTTGTTGTCTTTTTCTAGAGACAAAAGCAAGACAGTTCCTGCCCAGGAGTTTTCTTTCTACTGAGAAATACACTGTGTACACACATGATTTTAATAGATATTTTTATTGCTAGCTTTTGATTTTATATCACTCATACTTCCACTGTATCCCTTTCTTTTTCCTGGGTCTCTTTCTTGCCCAGTCTAAAAATGCAAGGTCTACTCATGGGCCTGGGCCTGCTTTGATTGGCACAAGAGTTTTCTCCTGTTTCCTGTCCTCAGCCAGTACAACCCTCTTTAAGCAAAAAAGAATGGACAACTCATTCCTGGAGTCTCAACATATAAAAGTTATTGACTTACAAAATTGTAGCTCAAAACTCCTGAGCTCAAGAGATCCACCAACCTCAGCCTCAATCTGAGCGAGGATTACAGGGATGCACCATCACGAACCACCCATTTTCATCTCTCTCCCTCCCTCTTCCAGAGAACTCTCCCTTATAACAAAGAATTTCTTTTTAAAAGAAACAAAAGAGGAAGGAGAGGAAAAAATTCAGCAAAACCAATTGATACATTGAACACAAATATCAAATTATATGCAGTGTTTTATACCCATTCCCCCCTCTGCAAAGAAATTGGAGGTGTCTTCTCGCGTCTCTTCTTTGAGTCTAAACTTATTCTTTATAATTTTATAACATTCATTTTCAATTATTTTGTGGTGATTCTTCCATTTGCATTACTACAGTCAATGTATAAATTATTTTTTCTGGCTCTGCTTACCTTTCTATCAGTTCATGAAATATATATGCACAATTAATACCAAGTAATTTTGAGAAAGGTGGCACTAAGATCTGGGGGAATTAGGAAAGGCTTCATAAAGGAGTTGGTACCTGAGCTTCATGCAGATTAGTGACTTGCTCAAAGTCACATAGAAGAGAAATGATAGGATCAATTTCATCATAGATCCAAAAGAAAAAGAAACTATATGTGAGGAAGCTGATCAGGGAAGTCCTTTATCAACTTCACGAGTTCCCTAACCAAAAAATATTGGATATGGGCCTTTGTTGGCATGTGAGGGGCACCCTCCCATGGAATATAGATGTGCCCACTGACACCTTGCTGGCAGGACAAGAAGAACTTGTCTCTTCTCTCCCTTCCCTCCCTCTTCCTCTCTCCTCTCCCTTTCTTCCCTTGATTTTCCTCTTCTCTTCCTTTTCTTTCCCTCTCCATCTTCCTCCCCTCTTTTTTTATAAACAGAAGAGCAGACCTTTTGGGGGGAGAGGCAAGGAGGACCTATACCTGTATATAGTTCCAGGAACAGTTGATAATCTGTGAAGTAACACATAGCAAAGACTGACCAGCTTTTGTGCTGCCCCATGGTAGTTTAGTAGAAGAATCTGCAACCTCCAGTCCAATGTGCTTTATTTCCATTCATCACAAAATTATCAATAGTTATATTTTTTAAAAATTTATTAGTGGACATCTAGAATTTCCAAGATCCAACCTCTGATGCTTAGCAGCTTAAATGACTACCCTGTACTCATCCTCCACATCTACAAAGTGAAAATAACTATAGTACTCACCCTACAGGTTTATTCTGAGGTCCACATGACACATGGCCAACCTCAAAAGGCTCATAAATCTCAGCCACTGTTGTTATTCCTTTGGTCTGAGCCTGCGACCTCATCAGTGTAGAGGGCTCTCCAATGCAGCAGTCTTCAGTATTTCTCTCTCCATCCCTCCACTTTTCCCCTCTCCATCTTCTTTTCTCTCTTTTCCCCTTTTTTTTAGAAAGACGGATTTGTTCGCTGAAATATTTACCCGGAGCTCATCCCAATGATAGAAGTTGATAGTGGCTAGAAGATAATCCACTGGATGAGATCCAGAAGATAGTTGTCACTGTCAACCAGTCATCCAGCCAAGCTGGAGCTTCCCATTGAGTGCTGTGCTCTCACATTGTGCCTAATGCCTGTAGTACCTTCAGACTTTTCCAGTCCAGTCCAAGAAACTTTTATTTAATATCTTCTATGGGCAAGGTATTGAGCTAGTCACCAAAGACAACCAAGACAAAATGAAAAACACTCCCAGCCTTTAAAGAGGTTACATTGAACCAAAGGATATGATATTTAAACAGATAAATATGCTCGTAATCATCCGAAGAAGAGAGAACACTACGAAGTAGAGACCTCAAAAAAGGCTTCCTGTAGAGGGAGATGTCTGTGAAGACTTCCCCCAGCAGAATGAGTAGAGAACAGTTTGTTCCAATGGCCCAAAAGGCCCTGTGGAGTGCTGGTTAGATATCAAAGATGCCAAGATCATCCTATGCATCCTGGGCCATCATCTGTCATCCTGGCTTTTGTCTTGCCACTGGCCTTGAATGACTCTGGAAGCAAGAGTGAGACTGATGACTTTAGGTTGTGCCTCACTTAAGTCATCTTTGAAACAAGGGCAAACGACAAGGCAGGTGCCAGAGGCAAGCCGACAAGCATTTATAAAACACTTTCTTTGTGTTAGGTGTTGGGCTAAGCCCTGGGAATCCAAAAACAATTGGAAAGAAAGACATTCCTTGTCCTCACGGAGTTTACATTCTAATGAAAAGAAGTTGGGTTGTTATCCTTCATACTTGAAGAGGACCAAAATGGCGTCACTTTATTGGGGTCATGTGACTAATCCAACCAATGTGATCTCAGAAGACCACCCCAGGTTGGGCACAAATAACCATCTGAACATTTGAAATGAAGATTACTCTAAATTTGTGCATCTCATATCTTTTGAGGTATCGCAATTCTGCTTTGCTTATCGAGCCCCTTTGGATGTGGGCACCACATGCAGGACAGTTCTGTACCAGTGTCTCCCACGTCTCACAATTGATACCAAACATCTTCAAAGAGACCTAGAGAATTGCTTCTTCTGACCTCCATGCCTTGTGTGAGTTCTCCATAAAATAGCCTTCAAGGCAAATGTATCATTGGGGTTTGAACAGTGTGGCCAGCCCATTGGAATTGTGCTCTCTTCAGCAGAATTGGAATGCTTGGAAGTTGGGCTTGAGAAGGGACCTCAGTGTCCTGGCCTTTATCTTCCCAAGAAGCTCTACGTCAAATCTCTGAAAGCTGTCCATTCCTTTTCTCCCCTCTGATGCCAACTATGTGTTGGTTCAACTTTCCCTCCAAGTCGACGTAGAGCATCTCAATTACTCATCTGGGTCAGAATACTGGCAAACATCAGGATTGTTTGGTGAAAACATGGGAAGAAATAGCATAAGATAGAAGCTGAAGGGATTGGGAGTGGGAGGTGGACAGGAAGAAGAAGGGATCTGAGAAGAGACATGGTCAAAAAGTCTAGAGTCAAGAATGGAATCTGGAAAAGAATGGAATGATTTAGGAGGAATCATAGTTAGAAGAAGGTAGCATGAGCACCTGAAATTAGAAATCAAATCCTTCTGAAGTTTTCAGAAGCCAAGGTAGGGACTGCCATCCTGGTGGTTTGACCCACTTGGATCACTTCACTCCTTTCTGGTGCTGTGTTTCTTGGCCACCACAAGCTCCTGCTCCATTTTCTTCTCTGGGAACTCCTGCTTCTTGCAGGTGAGTCCTAAATGGAACTGGAATCCCAAAGGGTGGAGGTGAGCAAATGCTCTAGGCATGAGAGGCAGCTTGTTTAAAGACCAGGGCAAGGGGATGAAATGCAAAATTTGGGGAACAAAATCATAGGATCGTAAGGTTAGAGCTGAAAGGGGCCTTAGAGTTAATAAGTCCAACTGAGGAAGTTGAAACCCAGAGAGATTGAGATTTGCCCAAGATCACATAACTAATAAGTGGCTGGAGCAAGATTTGGACGTAGGGCTTCCTGACCCCGTGTCCAGTGTTCTATCTACCACAGTTTGACTGGAAAGTAGAGTGAAGGGAGCAATGTACAGGAAACCTGGAAAGATAAGCTAGAGACAAGGTATAAAGGGCTTTAAATACTAAGCTTAGGAATTTGGATTTTGTCCTACAGGCAGGAAAGAGTCATTGAAGCTTCTGAGCAGGAGAACGATAGGGTCATATATGTGCTTTAAGAAGATTATGGGGGCAGCTGGGTAGCTCAGTGGATTGAGAGCCAGCCCTAGAGACGGGAGGTTCTACGTTCAAATCTGGCCTCAGACACTTCCCAGCTGTGTGACCCTGAGCAAGTCACTTGACCCCACTCTTCTGCCTTGGAGCCAATACACAGTAATGACTCCAAGATGGAAGGTAAGGGTTTAAAAAATAAATAAATATATAAAAAAGAAGATTATGATGGGGGGCAGCTGGGTATTGAGTATTGTATTGAGAGCCAGACCTAGAGACGAGATGTCCTGGGTTCAAATATGGCCTCAGATACTTCCCAGCTGTATGACCCTGGGCAAATCACTTAACCCCCATTGCCTAGCCCTTACCGCTCTTCTTCCTTGGAACCAATACACAGTATTGATTTCAAGATGGAAGGTAAGGGTTTAAAAAAAAAGAAGAAGATTATGATGGGGGGCAACTAGATGGCTCAGTGGATTGAAAGTCAGACCCATCTGGGAGGTTCTGGATTCAAATCTGGCCTTAGACACTTCCTAACTGTGTGGCCCTGGGCAAGACACTTAACACCCTTGTCTAGTCCTTACCTCTACCTTAGAACCAATATACAGTATTGATTCTAAGACAGAAGGTAAGAGTTAAAAAATTAAAAAGAAGATTACGATGGCAGCCATGTGGACAATGGATTGGAGAGGGTAGAGCCTGGGAGTCTGAATTTTTTAATTAGCAGGTTAATGTAATAAGTCAGACAAGAGGTGATGAGAGCCTGAACTAAGGTGGTAGCCACTTGAGTGAAGAGGAAGGAAAACTCTCACTAGCAGATTCTCCTCCCCAAGAAAGGACATAACCTAAAACATGTCAGTACACATGTGAGCAAGTCTGGAAAAAGAAAAAAAATTATTCCACATGGCTGAAAAAGGAGACAAAGAACAAACAGAGGAGAAAAGCAAAAGGAAGTTAATACCGAATTGAAATTGTTATATATTCTGGCCAAACACGTGTAATAAAAATTCAGATGTCTTTAAAAATGGAAAATGTTCCATTTGCAAATATGATTAAGGTAGTAACTTGCCTGCCTCACAGCATGATTTAAGGTCTGGGGCTTAGCAAGTTCCCCTTCTTCCTGGCCCCCTTATTGCATCTCCTGTCTCTCTCACTTACTTTAGTTCCCTCCTCTCATGTCCTTTATGTTTAGGATTAATATTCTTGGAAAGCCTCACCACTCCTACTGTCTGTTACAGGTTTTTTTTAAAACAAACCATTTTTTAAAAGTTCCTTTTTCTTAGCAATCAGTGAGTCCCAGTGGAGGCTTCTCTAACAGGTCAATGCAGGTTTTCTGTTTCTTTGCCCCAAAACCATTTGGGTAAGTGGCAGTGCATCTTTGTAGAGCTTCCTGTCCAGGACAATGTTGGCTAGATTTCTTTGGCTGGACACTCCGATGATCACCAGATTTTTAAGAGCTTCCTTTTAAGTGTAATTCTTGTTAATTAAGTAAATTCTGACTTAGTATGACATGGTTTACAATCATTTTTCATTTCTTCCTGCTGCTGTTATTAAATTTAAAGGGTAGAACTCCAACTTTTGGGAGCACATTTAATATAAAAGCATATGTAGAAGACATGCTCTGGTCATGAATAAGTGAGTGACCATGGGAGGTGGAGATGCTGGTGATGTGGTTCATTATAGATTTGTGTTCTAAATCTGTTGATCCTGAGCTTTCTAAATCTAGTTTGTTACCATAAGCTAGATATCAGATAAAGCAACTATTTATTTATTTCCTAATCTTTATCCACAATCAGTGTTTTAATGAGAGAAACAACCCTTTCCTTTCTTGATTTCCTTTCCTTCTATGCTTATCTTTTCCAGTTTCCTACTTTTATCCAAGAAATGGCAAATCTAAAGGGGGATGGGGATGACATCTTAGATAACATCTAAGATGCTATTGAATTTAAAGGGAGTCTAAGAATAACAAAGTTTATAGTTTTCAGAGCATGTTAGTAAAAACTCCTCTTGAATTTATTTCTTTCCTGATTCTCGTGTTTTTTGTCTATTGTTTCTTAGTATTCTTCAGTATCCATTCTCTTGTGGATGGGAAATTCTCCGTTCTATTTTAACTAATGGAATTCAGAGGAGCATATGAAACAATTTAAATTCTGTTATGAATTAAGTGATGGTGATGACATATGCTTAGTGGTCAAAGCTGACATGCAAAATAAATCAAATTTAATCATTCGAATATCATATTTGGGCAGAAAACAAACCATTTTTAGAGTAGAAATAAAAGATGGAACTATAGACAGGGCAATTTTCCAGTACCCAAATAGCCTAATTATGTTTGCAGTCAGAAAAGGAATTTCAACAGTGATGTTCAGTTTACTAAAGTTGTGTCATTCTTCCTTTGATTCTCACTGGAACCAAAAAAAAAAAGGAGAGAAGGGTTTATAACTCAGCTGAAAAAACATAGCCTTATAGGTGAAATCCCTGGCAATATAGCTCTCAGGCCAAAAAGGAAACTGATTTTTATTAACTTCATCAGGAACCTTTTCATAACTTGGAAATAAGCTTAAACACCTCAGTGATTCTTGCACGCATTTTGGGATTGAGTCTCTATCTGTGACTGCCCTGCTTAGAGACTGCTAGGCTCTTTTAAGCAACTGAATGTGAATCTCCTGTTCTGGTTCTTACAAACCTAACATTTACAAAATATCTGTCCCATACCAGGAACAGTGAAGGATATAAATACATTCCTTGCCAACAAGGAACTTTTAGTGTGTTGGAGATAAGACACGTTTACAATAAACAATAATGGAATATTCAAAGTATATGGAAGAAGGGGCAGCTGGGTGGCTCAGTGGATTGAAAGTTAGGCCCAGAGATGGGAGGTCCTGGGTTCAAAAATGAGTGACCTCAGACACTTCCCAGCTGTGTGACCCTGGGCAAGTCACTTAACCCCATTGCCTAGCTCTTACCACTCTTCTGTCTTGGAACCAACTCCAATATGGAAGGTATGGATTTAAAATAAATGAGTGAATGGATAAATAAAGTAGGATTGAATAGTCAAAATAAAATTTAAAAAAATAAATTTTTTAATTTAAAATGAATGAATGAATAAATAAAGTAGGATTGAATAGTCAAGAGACTAGAGGCCACATGAAACTAAAATGCTATTGTAATAGTTCAAATAGGAGCTTAGTGAAGGTTATCTTATCCATTGTAAAAGGATAAGAGAAGAATTTAAGGGAAAAGTAAAGAAGCCAGATGGAGAAATAGGAGGAGATAGTACTAATTGTATTAGAACTCAAAAGAAAGGGGCAGCTAGATGACTCAGTGAATTGAGAGCCAGGCCTGGAGACAAGAAGTCCTGGGTTCAAATGTGACCTCAGACACTTCCTAGCTGTGTGCCACTTAACTGCCCTAGGGATGAATACACAATATTGATTCTGAGATGGAAGGTAAGAGTTTTTTGGTGTATTTTTTTTTTTAAAGAAAAAAGTCCGAAGAAAAATGGCAGAGACAAGATGGCAGAGTGAAAAGAAACAGTTCTGTGAGCTCCTAACCACAAACTCCAAACCAGAACTGATCATGATAGGGAAATCCCAAAAGTTGTGAGTCCTTTGTCTAGCCCAGCTAAGCAAAGGGAGACAGATAAGCTCTCCCAACAATGGGAACCACAGCACCCAGAGAGAGGCTAGGCACTAGGGCACTGCAATGGAGCCAGGTATAAACTGGCAGCTTTATGCCCATCTACACAGGGCAGTGGCATTCCTGGGTAGAGAGACCCTGGGAGATCTTCAAAGAAAGAAGAATTCCAGAATCCAGCAGGAAGTGGTTCAGACCCCAACTCAGAAGAGTCTCCCTTCCAGCGTCTATTTCTGCAGAGGAATAATGAAGGCAGGAATCCCAACAAATAGGGAGCCTAGAATTCTGTCACTGAACCAATAGACCTTTCAAGTTGGCTGATGGGTTGAGTCCAAAGCAATCTGCTTTTACCCAGACCCAAACCTTGGTGAGGAATATGCAGAGCTAGGGCCAGAGGGGTAGCCATCCGACTTTACCCTGGATCAGACCACTTTGGGAGCACTGAAAGCTTGCGGGTCCCTAGCCTGTCCTTGAGATCCTGAAATAACACAACAAATGCTCCAAGAAAACAATAGAACTACTTTCCCCCAGAAATCTGACAAAGACCAATCCCAACATCAAGTCCAAAGTCAGGAAGTAGACTAGAAGAATACAAAAAACAAACCCCACCAAAATGAACTATTTGTTTCTGAAGATTCAAACCCAGAGACAGACACAACTCTTTTGGGCACAAATTTAAGTAGAATTTCTGGAAGAGATGAAACAAGCGTTTTTAAAATAATTTTAAAATATGCTTATAAATGAAATGAGATGGCTTAAACAATTGGAAAAGAAATGAGATCTGTGGAAGAAAGAATTAGAAAAGAAAATAATAGCTTGGCAAAAGAGTTCAAAACCTTAATGAAGTCACAAACTCCCTGAAAATTAGAATGGATCAAATAGAAGCCAATGACCTGATAAGACAATGATTAATATTAAAACAAAGTCAAAAGACTGAAATAGGGAAGAAAGTATGTGGTATCTCATAGAAAATACAACTGACCTGAAAAACAAATTAAGGAGGAAAAAATTTAGGATGGTTAAACTATCTGAATACCATGATTTAAAAAAAGGCTTTGAGCATATTTCAATGAATATTAAAAGAAAATTGCCTATATCTCTTAGAACCAGGTAGAAAGCAGAAATAGAAATAATTCATTTATCACCTCCTTTTAAAAAAAAAAGAAAAGAAAACTTCCAGGAACATTATAATGAAAATCTAGGTCAAAGTAAAAATACTGTAAGCAGCCAGAAAGAACAAATTATCAATGAGCAGCTACAGTTAGGATCCAACACAATTTAGCAACAACCACTGTAAAGGAGTGGAGAACTTGGATTATGATATTCCAAAGGCAGAAGATGTGGGCTCACAGCCAGAAATAACTTATTCAAGAAAACTGAGTATAGTGGGGGGAGGGGGGGCGCAGAATTGAACCTTTAGTGAAATAGAGGATGGCTAATTATTCCTGATGAAAAGACTAGAACTGCAGAGAAACCTTGAAATTCAGAAACAAGTAAAAAGAAACATAAAAGGTAAAACATGAATGAACACTGATAAAAGACTAAACTTAGATAAAATATTTACATTCTAATATGGGGAAATAATATGTGTCTCCACTGGACCCTATCATCATTAAGCTTCATAAAGAGAGTCCAGTTACACAAGGCTTGGGAGGGATCTATTTCTTGATGATCTAAAAAAAAAAATAGAGAAAGGAAGGGAAAAGAAGGTTAAGGAAAATCATCTCAAGTAATCAGGGTCCACAAGGAGGCATCTAAACCAACAAGAGGGTGAGGGAAATGACTGATACTTGAACCTCATTCTCATGTGAACTGTTCAAAAGAAGGAAAAATATATGTACACCAAGTTGAGTACAGAAATTTTACTCAACAGAGAAATAGGAGGAAAAGGGAGGGAGAACTAAAGGGAAAGTAGATTAAGGGAAGAATTAGTCCTAACCCTAATCCTTTTAGGTTGTACAAAAATATTTATAGCTAATTTAGGACTGGCAAAGAATGGGAATCTGAAGGATAACCCATAATTTGAGGAATGGATGAATAAATTCTGATATCTAAATCTAATGGATTAGTTATGCTCAACTCTTATTAGCATAATGACCAATTAGGATTCCAGAGAATTGATAATGAAACATGCTACCCAACCTCCTGATAGAGAAGTACAAGACTCAGAGTGCAGAATGAGACTTATTTTTTTTATGGCCATTGTGGAAATGTATTTTGATTTACATGTTTGTAATGGGATTTGTTTTTCTTATCTTCTCAACTAGGGTGAAAGGAAGTTGGTTTGGGAGGGTGAGGAGACAGATCTTGGCTGATTAAAACAAATAAAATATTCTTTAAAAAAATAAAATTAAAATTGCCTCACATTCAAGGAATTATCTCACTTTTATTTCTTTAGGGCCCTCTCTGGAGAATAAAAATGCCTGCAAAATTTCTGGGAGAGTTCTGGGAAGACAATGGAATGAAAGAGATTGCAAAGAAGCCAGATTCTTAATGACCTACCTCAAAAATCATAGTAGAAATGCTGTAAACAAAATTACCAAAAATTTTACAAGAAAATTAAAGCTTACCAAAAGACAGTGATCAAATCCAAGAAAAACTGATGCTTTTTTAAAAAAATCACAGAGTAAGAGAAATAAGGAGGGAAATATTAGAAAGTAAATAGAGACTCAAATGATAACAGAATAAAATAAAAAATGCACATATCTTTCCCCCACCTGAACAACAATAACAAAATCACAAGGAATTTTAAAGATAGCTGAAAGCAAAGTTTAAGAAACCTCTGGAGAAATTAAAAGAAGAATTGAATGTAACTAAGGAATCTCTAGAAGAGATCGTGGAAAAACTTCTGAGGATGGATAATAGAATTTTGAAAAATTCAGGGGGCATGCATGGCCAAAAACCAGAATTAATGCAATGGAGCAAAGAACATAACTGATGTGGAAAAACAAGGTCAGAAAATAACCCAACTGGAAAAAATGTTTGGAAACCATGCAGGTAGAAGTTTCAGATTTGGAAGACAACTCTAAAAGAAGAAACCTCAAGATTGGGAGAGGGAGGAGGGTTGCTAGAAAATAATAGGGATTTTTACCTCCCCAATCAACCCCCCCCCATTTTTTTACAGAGCCTTGACGATGACTCATATAAACCAGAGGGCTTTAATCATGAGCGTGAGTAACCATAGACAAATCATATAAGCTGTCTGAGTTTTAATTTCTTAATCTGTAAAATGAGTAGTAGAAGAAAGAGATGGGACAGGAAGTGGGATAGCTATAGAACTATCTTTCAAGATTGTGAAGATCAAATGTGATGAAGCCATTATTAAATATCATTTCCTAAGTTAATTTAATGCCAATGAAGTACTTAAATTAAGTAAAATTTATTCATCTTGTTAATAATTTCTGTTTACTTTTTATAATACTTCAATGACCTTTTCTTTTTAAAAAATTTTGCAATCTCCCAACTCTTCTCCCAGGTCAGACCATGTCCTTCTTCTATGGAATCAACTCTACTGGCTCCCATTAAATACACATTCCTCCAACAAACTCCTATGCAACCTGACCCCAATCCTCGTTTCTAGCCTTATTACATATTACTCCCTTTCATGAGTACTAAACTCTTGCCAAACTTAAACTTAAAATTCCTTATACTCCATCTTGGGTCTTTTGCAGTGACTGTTCCCCCAGCCCAGAAAGATGTACCCCCAATTTCCTCTGTGCTTTCATTCAAGGCTAAGCCTGAATGCTACTTTCTACATGAAGGCTTTCCTGATTCCTTTAGCTTCTAGTGCCTGACCTGTATTCCCACCCAATTATATTATATCTGCATTGTACACACCTACATATACACAGGTTGTCTCCCTCAACTAGATTATAAGCTCCTTGAGGGGAAGTCTCACTTTTGTCTTTATAACTATGCCTGGCATGGAGAAGATTGTTAGTAAATACTTGTCCAGAGAGTGACTGGCAAAGGAACTCCATAAATAATCACTGATTTTTTAAAAATGTAAATTGTTCTAAATAGATGGTCTTAATTGAAATTTTTTTATATTTTGTCTGTATTTGTTGAGTTTATAAGTTGGGGTTTTTTTTAAGATTACAAAAGGATCCTTTTAACTTTTCATAGTTTGGGTATCAAAGTCACAATCTCTTTGGACATAGTTTTCTTAAGAGCAAATCAAAAGTTACCCTTCTTAAGTTTCCTGAATGCCTTAGTTAACTGAGATAAAACACATTCACACACACTTTCCCCAAGCATATTTAATATGTGTGTTTCCTATAGATTTGAGGTTACTTTCCTCCTTATTTCCTACTCATTCCTTAGAATGCACTGTGTTAGCATGTTTAAGAATGTCTCCAGTTAGCCACATCAAGACCCATCAGTAGTATTTCAAGGAACCTGTGACTGCCCAGGGCTCCTTGAACTTCAGGGCACCTTGACATGTTCTAACAAGGACTGAAATAGAAGAAACTGGAAGCAAAACAACATTCAGCCAAGAAATACTTGGCTTTTTTTTTTTCTTTTACCATTAAAAAAATATAATAAGGGATATTGTGTGTGTGTGGCTCACAGGGAGGCAAGAATATACATCTCTAGCATCTCCTCCCCCAACTCTTCTCCAAGACAGATTTTGTTTCCTGCCAGGAGGGGAAGCAAGTGGTTGGGTAGACTAGACTAGAATTATATCTGTCTGCTTCCTTAAATATTGTTAGTCTAAGGGTATACTTTTTAAATTCAAGCTAAACTTCTTTTCTCTATTTCTTAATAGGGAAATGGGGACCCCCATGCTCTATATCTAAGGCTTGACCCCTTTCCCACCAGATGCCAGTTCCACAATGAACACACATGTAGCGAAGAGCAGAGAAACCCACTCATCCAAGTCAACAGCAAATAGAAATCAGAGAATATGTACATAGGAGAATATAAACCAATGATACAGATTGAAGGAGTTCTCTCCTTAGGAGCCTGGTAACTTAGCTCACAAGAGAGAGTCCCAGATCCCACCCAAGGAGAAAATTCCCCACAGTCTCTTGTGTAGCAAGCTCTAGATAGTGGCATGATAGAGACTATCCACTTCTTCCCAAAGTCTCCTTTTTTCTTTAGCAATATGAAAAGAAGTTAGCAAAGACAAAAAAACAAAAAACAACCCTTTAACAAAATACAACACCCATTCCTATTAAAAACAACCTCCAACAAAGTTGAAGATTATAAATAAACTGACGTAAATCAGCATATTATATTAAGTCCAACTAAATTCAGTAGGAAGAGAGAGAAATTCCATTTAAAATAACAGCAGACAATATAAAATACTTGGGAATCTACCTTCCCCCCAAGACAAAACCAGGAATCATTTGAACACAGTTTTTGCACAAATAAAGATTTGGACATTTGGAGAAATATGAATTGCTTATGGGTAAGCCAAGCCAATATAATAAAAATGACAAGTCTTCCAAAGTTAATTTACTTACTCAGTACCATACCAATTAACTTACCAAAGAATTATTTTATAGAGTAAGAAAAAATAATTTAATTCTTCTGGAAGAACAAAAGGTCAAGAATATTAAGGGAATCAATTTTTTTAAATGTTAAGAAATCTAATTTAGCAGTTTCAGATGTCAAATTATGTTACAAATTATAATCATCCAAATAATCTGGTCCTGGTTAAGAAAGAGTTGTGGATCAGTGGAATAGATTGGGTACCCAGTATGTAAATGACCATGGTAATCTAGTGTTTGATAAACCCAAACATCCAAGCTTTGGGGGTAAAAACTCAAAATGTGACCAAAAAAAATTGCTGGGAAAACCGGTAAGCAGTTCAGCAGAAATTAGGCATAGACCACCACCTCACATTGTATATCAAGATAAGGGCAAAATAGATAAATGATTTATACATAAAGGGTGTTTTATACATAAAGGGTAAAGTAAATTAAGGGGGCATGGAAAAACGCACCTGTAAGAACTATGGATAAGGGAAGAGTTAATAACCAAACAAGAGATAGAATTGCAGGAAATAAAATGGAAAGTTTAGATTACATGAAATTAAAAATCTTTTGCACAAACATAATTAGTGCAGCCAAAATTAGAAAGAAAACAGGAAACTGGAAAAAATGTGAACTGAGTCAAATTTATAAGAATACAAATCATTCCACAGTTGGTAAATGGTCAGAGGATATGAATAGTCAGTTTTCAGAGGAAGAAATTAAAACTATCAATATTTACAAAATATGCTCTAAATTAGATTTAGATTAGAGAAATTAGATTAATGAATAGAGAAATACAAATTAAAACAACTCTGAGATACCAACTAATATATGTCAGATTTGCTAATGTGACAAAAAAGAAAAATGAGAGAGATTTGAGAGTGTGTGGTACAATTGGAACACTAACGTACTGTTGGAGATGTGAATTTTTCTAATCATTCTGAAGAACAATTTGAAACTAGACCCAAAAGACTATAAAACTGTCTCTACTCTGACCCAGCAATACGACTGGGTCTGTTTCTCAAAGAGATAAAAGAAAAGGGGAAAGGAGCTATTTGTCAAAAAATATTTACAGCAGCTCTTTTTGTGTTGGCAAAAAATCTGGAAAAAGAGAAGATGACCATTTTAGGAATGGTTGAATGAATTATGGTGTATGATTGTGATGGAATACCATTGTGCCATAAGACATAAGTAGGAGGGTTTCAAGAAAAACCTCGGAAGACTTCCTTGAACTCATGCAAAGCAGAACCAGGAAAACATTCTACATAGTAGTACTGTAAGGATGAGTGACTATGAAAAACTTAGCTACTCTGTTCAAGACAATGATTCAAGGGAATCCCAAAGGTTCCTTAATGAAAAATATTATCTTCCTCCAAAGAGAGGACTGAATGCAGATTGAAACATGCTTTGTTAAACTTTGGTGGGTTTTTTTCCATCTTATTTTGTTTATTTTCTTTTGCAGCATGGCTAATATGGAAATGTTTTGCATGACTTTATGTATATAATCAAATTGCTCACCTTCTTAAAGAGGGAGGAAGGGCACAAGGGAGAGATAATTTGGAACACAACAAAAAAAATGTTTTTAATCTGCCTTAGAATTAATACTATATACTGTTCTAAGACAGAAGAGTGGTAAGGGCTAGACAAAGGGAGTTAAGTGACTTGCCCAGGGAAGTATCTGAGGCCAGATTTGACACTAAGACCTTCTGTCTCTAGACTTGGCTTTCTATCCACTAAGTCACCTGGCTGCCCCCAGAACTCAAAAAAATTTTAAATGATTGTTAAAAATTTTTTTTATATGTAATTGAGCAATATCTAATGAAATAAATTATTTTTAAAAATATATCAAATGGCTATCTCCTCAAGTACATTTTAAATATAATTGTAACATATATAATGTATAATTATATTTAATTTATAATATATTTTAATATATGTTTCATTTATATAGTACTCGGGAATATATGTAACATAGATTGAAATACTCTCACAGTGATTAGTGTAGGTCAAAGATAAAGGCTAAAAATCAATTATTGTGAAAACTGTTTTAATCTAAACCTAGATAAAAGAATTAAGATTATTAAATAAATGCTGAGATACAGTTGTTTTTCTTGTTAATATGACAACTAGGTAGATCCCCACATTTGCTAGTCACATCTTTTAGTCCTAAAATGCTGAGGATTTTCAGTGGAATCAGAGATTTTCAAAAATTGGAAATGCCCCACAGATCCTGCCCCCACCCCATCATATCCCAACATCTACAGACCTCTCCTGGTCGTAAGGCCAAAGACTATCCTGTAGGAGACTCAGCTCAACACAGAGGCTGAATTCCAGACCAACAGTAAGAAATACCAACTGTATCCCAGCCAAAGGAATTGTTTAAAATTTCAGCTGATTAGAAATATCCACATCTCAAGAGGATATTCTGAAAATATTCAGATAAATGGGAAAACCAACCTCACATTTGAGCTTACTGGCTGAAGAAAACAGATCAGACAGTAGGTGATGTGAGTGGGGTTTCTTTTGTGCAGTGACTTTAATGTTCACAGTAGGGAATTTATGGATGAATTAACAGAATAAAATTCTTTAGAAGGTTATGACAAACAAGCATGAAAAAGATTGCTTTAAAATTTCGATTTCTACCTCCTCTTATAAAGGTCAGGCTGAAGAGGTAAGGAATTTGGAAGGACAGAGGAAAAGGAAAAGAGACAAGAGAAGGGAGGAATCAGCAGAATCACTGACCTCTAAAATTCAGCCTCCAGGATCAGATGATGAAAAGAAGAGAGATTACTAGTTGAAAATGTTTCATGCATCATCAGATGAGATCGTTGTGGGGGATGTTTGTGCTTAATTGTTTTTCTTTTTTTTTCCCCCTTAATTGTTTTCCTGTTACAAGGGAAGGTTTGATTGGAGAGGGCAGAATTTCCAGAAATGATTGCTAGGAAAAAAACAAAAACAAAAGCGTCAATAAAACCTTTTTTAAAGAAATTGAGTTGCCAGGTGAGTTGCTAGGACAGAGAGTTCACAGGAGAAATATAATGCTTCTATCCAGAGTCTACAATAATCTCTCTTCTGTTCCCAGAGTTTAGTTTTAGGAAGTAAGGCATATTTGCAAACTCTGGACTCTTTCCTAAGCCTACCAGTAAACAAGCCTGTTAGCAACAGCAGTCATGCAAATACCTTTTCATTAAAAGACTGACAGAGGCTGCCAACTTGAGTCCCAGAAGCATCTAACCCAGTGGCAGCAGCATCAGATGGGAATTGTGGGTTGCTCCGAGCCTGGCCTGACTCTTACCTTGAATCCTGCCCTGCAGGATTAAAGTGGGCATCTCTCTTCTGCATCCCCTGAGCAAAGCCCTTTCACTGAGATGATTTCCCTAAAATTCCTGGTCCTAAACTAGAATTTGATGAGTTATTAAGAGTGTTGTTGCTGCTGCGGCTGTTCTAAATATAGAGTTAGGTTAGACTGGAGGAAAGAGACCTAAGAATAAACTCAATTGGGTTAGCCCCCAAAGGCAGCTTCAGAGCAGCCTATATGCTCTCTAAGGCCAAAACTCTACAGGCAAATAGTCCATGCAAAAGAGATGTGTGGGTGAATAAAAATGGCCTTCTAAAAATAAGAATAAACCTGGTGTTGTTGAAAATAGCAAGGTGAAAGTAGAGGATATAACTAGTGAAAATAATATACGGAGTGTTGTATAGCTGTTCCAGCCAGGGTATGCTAGGCATGGCTTATATCATCTAAAGAGAGCCCATTGTCCAATTGTCAGGGTGAGCATTTACACCTTGAGCATCAGTAAATGCTATCCACCAGGGGCATACTTTATGGTTTTGTTCATTGTCCAGACTTTAAGAAAGTGATAGAGAAAATGTTGATAACTCAGATGAAGCTTAAAAGTGGGTCCATACTTTTTTTTTCTCCCCCAGAGAGCTTGTTATTAAACATTTACCAGCAAACCGCATTAAATTTCCAACACACTTTCTCTATATAGGCTCCAAAGAACTGACAATGAGTACCACACTGAGCGATGATGAGGCAGATGGTGCCTATGAGCAGACTACTGTACGTGAATGTAAATGATGCCATTGGAGAAATGTAAGAGCAAAAAAGGTTGATTTGTCTCGTGGTAAAAACAAGGGATGAGCAATAGACACATCCCAGAGGCATCTTCCATGTCAAGAGAAAGCAAAGATGGACCTCGTGCAGCAGGGTGAAAAAACTTGGATTATGTATGTTATAGAACATTCAAAAAGAATTGTTTTCCTGATGGAGAGAAGGATACAAAATGCAAAGCACACGGTTTTGATGACTGAAAATTGCCCATTGTTTTGCAGTACTTTATTATATCGAGAGTGTTGTCTTTCTTGGGCTTTTAGTTAGCTGCTGAATGAATGCATTAGACACATTCGGGTTTTAGTTGGGATTTGACATAGCTTGCATTTTAATTCTTTGGTTCTTTGCTGTTTCTATTACCCCATAGAATTATTTTATTTACTTATTTTTAGTTAACTTAGATTATTTAATTTTCATTATTTATTTATTTATTTTGATAAATAAAGTAAAAGAAAACAACCTAAAAAAGAAAAGGAAAAACTTGGATCCCAGCAGATGGATGAGCTCAGATGACTTGTGGTGTGCCTCTCTGGAATGAGCACCCTCCAGGATGCATTGGGCTATTTGAGTATTGAATCTAATCCCAATGCAGCAATCGCACAATTCTCACTATTTATCTGCCCTTTCTGGGGGATGCACTTACCCTGGCAACAGAATGTGAAATAGTCTGAAAAAAAATTCCTTAAACATGCTGCTTTCTCCATGACGTAATGGATTCTTCACAAAGGCACAGGGGGATTCTACATCAAATCCACCATGTGTGTAGGAAAGGCTATGTGACTGCTGGAGTTTTTATGAACAATTTATTTCCCTTTGCTTGTCTAGACACCCAGTAGCCATGATTATCACTTGGGGGCTGCTCCTGCATGTAAGTGGCTAACCTTGCTCAATGAAGTGATACTCTCATTAAGAAGAGTGTTTAAAAGGAGAGAGGTCACCACACTCCTTCTGTGTATATGTAGTGGTTTACTTTTAAATCCTCCACATGAATAGTACTAAACAGGGCTAGGCCCAAAGGAAAGGGGAAAGAGTAGAGTGCAAGACAATGACATAAGCAGCTTCTCTGATAGTTAACTTTGTAGACAATAAAGAAGAAACAAAACTGAAAATATTTCTCTATCAGCATTTATTAAGTATCTGCTATGTGTCAGACATTGTGTTAAGTAACTGCTTTACAAATAGTATCTCATTCAATCCTCACCACAATCCTGGGAGGTAGGTGCTATTATTATTCCCATTTTACAGTTAAGGAGCTGAAGTAAATAGACGTTTAAATGACTTTTTCAGGGTCACCCAACTAAATAAACATGCAAGAATATCAACAGCATGGAAATAAGTTCTGATCAAGTACATTTAAGAGGCTACAGGAAGGGCAGGGGGAGGGGAGGGAAAGAATATTATTTTTGTAACCAAGGAATAATGCTCTAAATTGACTAAAAAAAATTTTTTTTAAGCTTTAAAAAATAATTTTAAATGTTTTATGATACATACAAAATACAGTGGAATTGCTCATTGGTTCCAGGAGGGGGAAGGGAGGAGGGAAGTGTAAATCTTAAAATTTCACAGACTTATGAATGTTAAAAATTTTACTCCACATTGAGGAATCCTCCAATTCCCTACTTGAAATAATTCCCTACCAGATAGTGAGAACTCTACTTGAATGTGAAAACTCCTTGCTATGGGAGGACCTCTATTCCACCCCTACTTAAGACTGCTTTAGGGCAGAAAACTCCTTCCTAAACAATGAAAGTACTTGAAAACCATACTTTTAAAGGAAAGGAGTTCTTTGAGCCATGCCTGTTTTTGGAATTGATATAATGGAATGCTAGGTGCCTATAAAGGTGGGGCAACTTATAAACTACTTAGACCTAAAAGGTGAAAACTTTCTCAGAGGTTTTCTCTTAATGAAATTAGTCGACACAGCAGCATTTTTTTCTGACTTACTAAAGAGATTAATCTACTCAGCTGTGAATTCAAAATGGTCAGTCTTTTGGAAAACATCTACAGTGATTGGTAGATGGAAGAACTTAGGGGAGGTGACATAGGAGATTTTGCCCTTAAAAATAAGAGCTCGGAGAAGAGCTGGAGGATCATTCTGAAAGATTCAGATTGAAGAGGACTCATTCTGAAACATTCAGATTGAGGAAGGACTCATTCTGAAACATTCAGATAGAGGAGGGAACTGGTGAAAGCAGCTGAGATGATGCTGGCCTGGTGTCACTAGAATCCTTGCTTAGGCAGACCTTGTGGTGAGTGTTAAAAAACTGACTGACTGATCTCTCTTAAGACTCAGGTCTAGGCCATGTTGGCTTAAGGCCCTTCATACTTATTTCCTTTTTCTCTCTTTCTCTCTTTTCTTTAATTCCACATTTGTATTAATTAAAATCTCTATAAAACCCAGTTGACTTGGGTATTTGAATAATTGGGAATATTTCCCTGGTGACCACCTTATATTTGAATTAAAAACCAAGACACTGTATTGAAACATATTTTCTGCAGTCAAATTTACTCACCCTCTCTTATATCTATCACAATTTATATCTTCCACCATTTTAACTCACTACAGTTTATGGGCTTCACTATTTTAAATCTCACAGAAGGGAAAGACCATGAATTGTGTAACCATGGAAAAATATTCTAAATTAATTAAATAAATAAATTTAAATATAAATAAATAAGCATGCAAGGCTGGATTTGAACTCTGGTTTTCCTAACTTCAAGTTCAGTGCTCTATCCACTAAGTCACCTAGCTGCCTCTATAAAGGGAACTCCTTGATAAATAAACTCCCTCTTCCAGTTCAGGGCAGCACCACCTCTGCAACTTGTATTCCTAGAGAGCTCCCAAGAACTCTGAGAAGTTAAATGCCAGGAGCCACCCAGCCAGTATGTGTCAGAATCAGGACTTGAATTCAGCTCTTTCTGGCTTCAAGCCCAGATCTGTATCCCTTATGCAATACTGGAACTGGAAATACAAAAGCAAAAATGGAGCCATCCTAGCCCTCAACAAGTTTGCATTCTATCAGGGGAGGTAACATATACATATAAAAGTATGTGAAGACTGTAGAATAAACTCAAGGTAGTTTTGGGGAGGGCAAAGCTGCTAAGATCAGTAAAAACTTCAAATAGAAGATGGACCTTGAGCAGAGTCTTGAAGGAAGGGAGATAACATCAGACATCCTGAATCCCCTCCTGAAACAAGAGAATAAAACTGGTTTGGTGACAATAGATCCCTTGCTTAAGAGTGTTTCATTCCCTCTGTGTTGGAGATATAAGATCATATATCTCCAACCAGCAGGACTGTAGAAGTCAATTAATCCAATTCTGCCATTTTATAGATGAGAAAACTGAGATCCAGGAGTGAAGAGATTTACCAATGATCACACATGCAGATGTGAGGACCGATAATGAATACATATTGGAATGGAATAGATTGAGGCTACTCATCCACCCAGAACAGATGCTTTTCAGCAAAGGATAGATTCCATGCTCTGATGTTGTCTTATAGTTGCTCCCATCCATCAGAGTTCCCACTATCAATGACTGCATAGGGGAATTGGGGGTTTCCTATGCTGACGTAGCCCATGATTCTATAAACAGCCAAAGCAGCATACTTATAGGAGGATAATCACCACTGTTCACTAGGGAACCTGGGTTGGCTGTCCTCCATGGCTTCCTCAGCAGCAAACCTTCCCAGAAACTGATGGAAAAGCACTCAGTCTGTAAATCCTGTGGCCAATGGGTCACATCCATCATGAGTGTATCACTGGCTGGGGTAACCCTTCTCAGTCTGAATTTACCCTCTGAGTCCCTGGTCTTTGTTGCACTGGGTTCACCTCTACCCTGAACTACATACACCCTCCAAAAGTACTTGCTTGCCATCAATAATCACAAATGGAGAGGAAGAACACAGTTTGGGAGGGTTTGTGTCGGTGAGGTTGCCTGTGTCTCAGGTATATGCCCTAGAACTGATATAGGTCTTCCTTTTATACCATGGTCTTACTGCTGCAACTGAGTCACAATGAGATACAGTGCCCCTGGCCCAGGATCTTATCCCCACATGAGGGGAAGAAGGAATGGGAGGGCAGGGAATGTAGCTGACACAAAAGACTTTACAGAGAAGCAATCCATTCTTGCAAAACCTAGATCTTTTATTCTAATCTAGTACTGATCTTCTAATCCAAAATGTTTTTTTGGGGTCGTTTTAGCCCCTTGGACTTACATTCCTTTAAAATATGTCTATGTGGAATTTCTTTGATGACCATGTCTTGGGAGGCACTTGGTATGTAATGGATTTCAAGTCAGAATACCTGGGTTCAAATTCAGTTTCTAACACTTTCTAGCTGAGTGAACTCAGACAAGAAATTGAACTTTTCAAAAGCTTTTCTCATTTGTAAAATGGGGATGATAATACTTGCACTAATTACCTTAGAAGGGTGCCTCCTTTATGGTAAAAAGGTATATAGTTAATCAGAACAAATCAACACATTAGCCATATCTGAAGTAAATAAAACATAGTTAGATGCCATAAAAAAGATGGCAATGCTTCCATCATATATGTAATGTAAAGACAAGTAGGGCCTCTTCCATTTTTCTCAGAGGAACTAGTTTCACATAATACAGTCGTACAAATTTCCAAATAAACAAAACCCCTGAAGATCACCTGTGTTGGCCTTTTAGTCTATGCTTGTTCAGCTCCCAATTTAGCTTTAGAGAATTCTAGATTTGGGGCGGAAAGAAACCTTAGAGACCATCAAACCCATCTTACAGAAGGCAAAACTGAGGCAGGCAGCTAGGTGGTGCAGAAGATAGAGCTCCAGGCTTGAAGTCAGGAAGATTCATCTTCCCAACTTCAAATCCAGTTTCAGTCACCTTACTAGCTGTATGACTATTTCTATAATGATAAAAGGCACTTACTCTGTTGGTCTCAGTTTCCTCATCTGTATAATGAAGTGACGAATAAATGGTAAACCACTTTGCCAGGAAAATCCCAAATGTGGTCATTAAAATTCAGACATTACTGAAAACAACTGAACAATAACAAAACAGATGGGTGAAAATGACTTGCCCAAGATCATACAACTAGTAAGGGTCTGTTACAAGGGAATCACTTTAAAAGACTGATATATATTAATTTAAGGTCGCCAAGGAATCAGCTATGTAATTCCTAAATGAAAAACTCAAGTCAGCCGTCAGCCTTTTTTTGGAGTTTAATTACAATAGGAGCAAGAAAGGAATTAGAGATATATATATATAGAGTGAAAGGGGAGAGAAGGGAATAGGGCTTAAATACCCCTTCTGTTTAGGCTGGGCCAAAAGGCCCAAGCCCTTAGATAGCTGGGGCAAAGAAAAGAGATCAGTCCCTTTCACTCACGTGTCCAAAATGGAGAAACAGTCTCAGAGGCCCCCACCTTCAGCTTCCTTCAGAGCAAGCTTCCTCCGAGCCCAGGAACCACACCGCTCCAAACTCAACCTCCTGTTCTATGCTCAAGCATAGGTCAAAGTCCTTTCCATTGTTCAGCAAAGGGTTTCTGTCCTAAAGTAATCTTAAGAAGGGAAGAGAAGGAACCTCCCATGCCAATGGAGTTCCCATTCCAATAGACTATCAGTAAGAAATTTTCCAAGTATGAAATATCCCAATGGTGAAATTTTCAACAATTATAAGTCTAAGGAAATTTGAGGTTTACAATCCCCCCTGATGATCATTGGGAGACTAGTCTCCCCATTGATCATTTAACATAATCATTTTGTAGTTCTAAATTCACTTCTAACTAAAGATATACACAATATTCAATTTTCTAAGAGAAATTAGAATAGTGAGAGAGGAAATAGAAAAGAAAAGAAAGCAAAACCAATGTTTGCTAGGCACATTGACAGAAAGCCAAATTAGGGGCAGTCCCTTTTGGCATAAATGTTACAATAAATGTTCAATCAAAAGTTCAGTCCAATCAATCACATCCAAAGTTCATTCTTGATCTTCTTGATGAAGTGTAGGTTTTTGGCATCTTTCTGCAACAGTTCATTCTTTGGATATAAAAGTTTCGAGCTTCTTTCTTGAAGATCTTTTCTTGAACAAAATCAAAATCTTTGAATTTTTTATAAAAGTAAAATCTTAAACAAAAGTCTTGGATTTTTATAAAAATAAAATCTCAAACAAAAAAAATTCAAAAATTCTTAGATTTTAAATTAAAATACAATCCCCCCTGAAGTAAGTATTAAAAAAAATATATCAAGTTTAGCTCAGAATGCAATGTTCAGTTATGGGGGTATATGTGTCAATTATCAAAAAAATAGAAAAATAATCAAAAACATAAGAAAAACTCAAAATAGACCTTGTATAGGTCCAGTTTAAAGTAATTTCTATCCCACAAGTATGTAGGACAGAATGCAGTAATATTTCACTTAGCCATTTGTAGCCAAGACTACAGGAAGTTGCCATAATATAAGAAGAAAAGAATTAGAATTCTATTTTGATGGGGAAATGTCATTCCCTTGTCTGATTTTTTTTCCTTCAGAGATATAGGGAGCCAGCATGATAGTCAAGCTTTGTACTTGTTTGAGTACTTCAAAAGGAGTGTAGATACAAGGAAGTCCTACGACTTAAACATAAGTTAAGCGTCGCAACCTTGAGTCTCACTTTAATATTTCATGTGTGCTCTATTGGCACTATTCAGGTTTAGTCTGTGCTCCTTGTTTTTATCCCTTTTCCTGGAATCAGACACAAACATTAATCACAGTCCTATAATATTTTATCAATAAATGGCAGGTTCCCATAGTTTAAAGCTTTTAGGCATATATTGATATTATAGCAAGAGTATATATATTAACTTGTATTACTGCAGGGAAAAAAATATTAATATTAATTATGTGTACCTTCAGTACAAAAATGAGAAAAAATCAAATATTCTGATCAAAAAATAAAAGAAAAGAAATAAGAAAAAATAAGAAAAAAAATCAGTAATTCAATATATTCTTGAAAGAAAAAAAACCAGCATCCATTTGTCTATGGATTATTATCTCCAATTCTTATGATAAGATAGAGTCACAATTCATATGATAAGATAGAGTTAATCAGTCTCAGCAGAAGATGCTTTCTTCACATGTGAGCAGTGAATCCAAGAGTCTCTTTCTCCAATCTTTATAGATGTTGGAGTAGTTAATAATATTTGGAATGGTCCTTCCCATGAAGGTTCAGTTGCTCCAGTTCCATCCACTTATCTGTACTGTCCGCACATTCCTTCATGGCCGTGAGGATGGCCTCTCTACAACGGTATAGTTGTAGATAGTCCTCAGGATTATTATAGTCCCTTCGTGGTCGCCACAAATGTTACAAGGGAATCACTTTAAAAGACTGATATATATTAATTTAAGGTCGCCAAGGAATCAGCTATGTAATTCCTAAATGAAAAACTCAAGTCAGCCGTCAGCCTTTTTTTGGAGTTTAATTACAATAGGAGCAAGAAAGGAATTAGAGATATATATATATAGAGAGAAAGGGGAGAGAAGGGAATAGGGCTTAAATACCCCTTCTGTTTAGGCTGGGCCAAAAGGCCCAAGCCCTTAGATAGCTGGGGCAAAGAAAAGAGATCAGTCCCTTTCACTCACGTGTCCAAAATGGAGAAACAGTCTCAGAGGCCCCCACCTTCAGCTTCCTTCAGAGCAAGCTTCCTCCGAGCCCAGGAACCACACCGCTCCAAACTCAACCTCCTGTTCTATGCTCAAGCATAGGTCAAAGTCCTTTCCATTGTTCAGCAAAGGGTTTCTGTCCTAAAGTAATCTTAAGAAGGGAAGAGAAGGAACCTCCCATGCCAATGGAGTTCCCATTCCAATAGACTATCAGTAAGAAATTTTCCAAGTATGAAATATCCCAATGGTGAAATTTTCAACAATTATAAGTCTAAGGAAATTTGAGGTTTACAGGTCTGATCTAAAATTTGAACCAAAGTCTTCCTGACTCTAAGTCTAGTGCCCTAGACCTAAGCCATGCTACCTTCTCTCCCCCTCATTTTAGATAGTTGCTGCCTTTCTCACACCCTGCCATTTGCTGAATCACCAGCCCTATATGGGATAAGCGTAAAGCACTCTAACTACTGAGTGAGTTATAAAGAATTATAATTCACATTTATATTAGGCTTTAAGGCTTATAAAATTTTTTGCTTGCAGCACCCTTCTGAGATAATTAGTATAAGTATTCTCATCCTTATTTTGCAGATGAGGAAACATGTCCAGTCATTTTCAATCGTGTTCAACTCTCTGTGACCCCCTTTGGACATTTTTTAAAAGTGAAATTATTTGCCCAAGTTCACACAACTAGTAAGTGTGAGAAACTGGATTTGAATCCAGGTATTCAGACTTGAAATTCAGTCTTCACTAGGAAGATTAGGAAGTCTTCATTCAATATACAGTCATCAAGGAACTTAAAATGGATTTTAAATGAAAATAAAATGTGTATTTTGTTATCAAAATGCAAATTAAAATTGTATTAAGAAAAGATGAAGGATCAGATACAACCATGTAGTTTGTAGCTTTGTTGCTCCTGAGCAAGAGTGTAGTTGCAAAACTCTCCAACCAATCCCTAATAAAAAGTTCCAGTCCTGTTTTCAAAACTTTGTACCATTTTTTCTTCTTTTAAACTTAGAGGGAAGAAAATGTATAATAACTACAAGGAATAAAATACAAGCTTTCTTTCATTACTAGGTATATGCCAGGTGCTTAGGAAATTGTGTTGCTTTAAGTGTATACTGAACAGGTAAGGGGAACTCTGGGTAGGGAAAGGCATGTCTTTAAGAAAGTATGAGGGGGGCAGCTGGATAGCTCAGTGGATTGAGAGCCAGGCCTAGAGACGGGAGGTCCTAGGTTCAAATCTGGCCTCCGACACTTCCCAGCTGTGTGACCCTGGGCAAGTCACTTGACCCCCATTGCCTAGCCCTTACCACTCTTCTGCCTTGGAGCCAATACACAGTATTGACTCCAAGAAGGAAGGTAGGGATTTAAAAAAAAAAAAAAGAAAGTATGAGTTCTTTCCAGGCACCTCCCTGTGTTCCCCAACTCAAGAAATTACAAACTAAAAATTCTTAGATATTCTCCTCTGCCCCTAAGACATAATTTTTTATGAATAGAAGGGTTGGCACCCACCCAGGGCGTCTTTGGCACTTGGAACATGCATGAGTTATTTTCAACCTGACAAATGAACAGACTTCATAGTTCATAAACCATTGTACTGTATTAGGGACATCTGCAGAGAAAGCAAATTCAAACACTGGAAATATGGCTCCTGAAAACTCCTTCAGCGAAGAAAAGAGCTGGAATGATAGCTGCTATAAGCTAAATAATGTATCCAACCTTGCACCTCTAGCTGGTTCTCTGTTAGTAGTTACTGGCATTTCCTATCTGTCCCTCCATCAAGAATAGACTTTGACCCCTCTAACTGATCTGTTAAATATTTACTAGATAAAATAAAATCAGAAGCGAAGACAATGACCTCTGAATTAGTCATCTGAAATTGTTATTTTTGGTTTTCCAAATTCTTTGTAGCTTTGGAAATCCAATGTAGTTCCCGTGTTCCCTTTTCCATCTATCCCATGGCTGTTTCTCTCCCAGTTAGAGTGTGAGTGCCTTGAGAATAGGGACTGTCTTGTTTTTTGCTCTTTGTATCCTTAGGGCTTAGCCACACTGCTTGGCACTTAACAAATGGTTTTTCATTCATTCACTAAAAATGGACAGATTCTGTCTTTTATGGTCATCTATAGGCAAGTGTCCAATTGCCCTGTGGAATATGACATATACCCAACCTCAAAAGTACTTCCTTCTCTTTTTATTCTCTTGGATATTCACTGAACTCCATTCCTCCACTGCCACAGGGAACCTAGAAATCCCTCTCTGCTCCGATACTTGGGATCACTTTTCCATTCCCAGTGGTGGTAGGGAAGACACTTCTGGGTGGTAAAGTAACTAAATTAGCTCAATAGAGCCATGGCGGGATGAGTGCACAGGCACCCTGGCTCCACTTGGTTGATATTGATGGCCAGAAGACCCATCTCTTGTCCTGAGTGAGTTCTGAGTCCTCCAATCAGAGAGGCTCAGGAAAGAGGCATCACTGAAGAACAAAAACTGACAGAGTATCGAAATAATCAACAACTTTAGCAAAGTTGCAGGATAAAAAATAAACCCACATAAGTCATCAGCATTTCTATAGATCTCTAACCCATTTCAGCAGCAAGAATTAGAAAGCGAAATACCATTCAAAATCACCTTAAACAAAATAAAATACCTAGGAATCTACCTCCCAAGACAAACACAGGAACTATATGAACACAACTACAAAACGCTCTCCACAGAACTAAAACTAGATCTAAACAATTGGAAAAACATTGATTGCTCATGGGTGGGACGAGCTAACATAATAAAAATGACAATCCTACCCAAATTAATTTACTTATTTAGTGCCATACCCATTGAACTACCAAAAACTTCTTTACTGAATTAGAAAAAACCATAACTAAGTTCATTTGGAAGAACAAAAGATCAAGGATATCCAAGGAAATCATGAAAAAAAAATGCAAAGGAAGGAGGACTTGCAGTCCCAGATCTCAAACTATACTATAAAGCAGTGGTCATCAAAACAATTTGGTACTGGCTAAGAGACAGAAAGGAGGATCAGTGGAATAGACTTGGCGTAAATGATCTCAGCAAGACAGTTTATGACAAACCCAAAGACTCCAGCTTTTGGGACAAAAATCCATTATTTGATAAAAACTGCTGGGAAAATTGGAAGACAGTGTGGGAGAGATTAGGATTAGATCAACACCTCACACCCCACACCAAGATAAATTCAGAATGGGTGAATGACTTGAACATAAAGAAGGAAACTATAAGAAAATTAGGTGAACACAGAATAGTATACCTGTTAGACCTTTGGGAAGGGAAAGGTTTTAAAACCAAGCAAGACTTAGAAAGAGTCACAAAATGTAAAATAAATAATTTTGACTACATCAAATTAAAAAGTTTTTGTACAAACAAAACCAATGTAACTAAAAGCAGAAGGATGGCAACAAATTGGGAAACAATCTTTACAAAAACCTCTGACAAAGGTTTAATTACTCAAATTGACAAAGAGCTAAATCAATTGTACAAAAAATCAAGCCATTCTCCAATTGATAAATGGGCAAGGGACATGAACAGGCAGTTCTCAGCCAAAGAAATCAAAACTATTAATAAGCACATGAAAAAGTGTCCTAAATCTCTTATAATAAGAGAGATGCAAATCAAAACAACTCTGAGGTATCACCTCACACCTAGTAGATTGGCTAACATGATAGCAAAGGAAAGTAATAAATGTTGGAGGGGATATGGTAAAATTGGGACATTAATGCATTGCTGGTGGAGTTGTGAACTGATCCAACAATTCTAGAAGACAATTTTGAACTATGCCCAAAGGGTGATAAAAGACTGTCTGCCCTTTGATCCAGCCATAGCACTGCTGGGTTTGTACCCTAAAGAGACAATAAGGAAAAAGACTTGTACAAGAATATTCATAGCTGCACTCTTTGTGGTGGCCAAAAATTGGAAAATGAGGGGATGCCCTTCAATTGGGGAATGGCTGAGCAAATTGTGGTATATGTTGGTGATGGAATACTATTGTGCTAAAAGGAATAATAAAGTAGAGGAATTCCATGGAGACTGGAACAACCTCCAGGAAGTGATGCAGAGTGAAAGGAGCAGAACCAGGAAAACATTGTACACAGAGACTGATACACTGTGGTGCAATCGAACGTAATGGACTTCTCCATTAATGGTGGTGTAATGTCCCTGAACAATCTGCAGGGATCTAAAAAACACTATCCACAAGCAGAGGATAAACTATGGGAGTAAAAACACCGATGAAAAGCAACTGCTTGACTACAGGGGGGAAGGGGATATGACTGAGGAGAGACTCTAAATGAACACTCTAATGCAAATACCAACAACATGGAAATGGGTTCGAACCAAGAACACAAGTGATACCCAATGGAATCGTGCGTCGGCTATGGGAGAGGTGGTGGGAGGGGGGAGGGAAGAAAAGAAAATGATCTTTGTTTCCAATGAATAATGTTTGGAAATGACCAAATAAAAATTAAAAAAAAAAAACAACTGACAGAGCAGACAGGAAGTCACTCTTCTTTCAGGAAGTCACTAGTCTGGTTCTGGGCTTGTTCAGCTACTGGTATAGCAAGCCTGGCTGACTGGGCAACACTAAGCTCCCCTACTCCCAGCTAGCCTTCTCTCTTTCTCTAGCCTACTTTTTGCTATTTAATAAATAAACATTATAAAATGAGGATTCAGTCTCCAGAGAATTTAAAGTATAACTTCCCCCAAGGTCGGTAAGCAAAGATTAAATGACCATATTGTGACTGTGAAGCACCCTGCCCCCTTTTATGATTATCATAGTATTAGCCTCTATGATTATTTTAATAAAAGAATCATTCGTTTTGAGTGAATAGGCAAAGTGGTACAGTTTGCTTCATAGAATGATAGGGATTAGCTAGAAAAGTTAGTTTAGGGTGGTAAAGCCTATAACCAAAAGTTACTCCCAAGCCTACCACACCCTGTTGGGTGCAAGCTCAGGACCCTCAGGAAGGAGGTGGAGGCCGGCTTTGGATGGAGGCTCAAGAAGGTCACACAAGGAGGGCCACTCTTGTTTCTAGAAACTGCTGACTCCTAATATTGTCAATAAAAGCCACCAATAGTGCAATAGTGCAAAGATCTTTGAAAGGTCAGCAATAATAATCCCAAGTGGTCTTCTTTTGCATTCACCAATTAAGAACTGCCTATGTGAAAGATAGGAGCATCTTTTTCCCTTTTTTATATCACTGTCACTATGTCAAAAGATTTCTCTCTATAAAAAAGGACATCTTCTAAGGCTCAGGGTCTCTGGTGGGATCGGGGTCTGAATTTATTGGGAGGTGGGCTTCCTCTCAATGAACCTATTATTTAGCTTGGAGTTCTATATTGGTGTAATAAATTTTCACCACAGTTCTAGATTAAATGAGATGGCTATTGGGGTCCCTTTCACCTCTGAAATTCTATGTAAGAGTACTGTCTGTCCTCACCAACTATGCATATTCAATGGGTCTATATGTACTTACTTTGCTTTACCTTACCAGGGGATAAATCCCTCACAGAGCCAGTTTGCAAATAAACAAGCAATTGTCACTTCCTTGAATTCAATACTTTCTGGAACTTTTGGTAACTTTAGTTCCCTGGCACATCATGGATCTCTGCTGCTGCTGCTGCTTCTTCATTCTTCCTATTTCACTCTTCCTTCCTTCCTTCCTTCCTTCCTTCCTTCCTTCCTTCCTTCCTTCCTTCCTTCCTTCCTTCCTCCCTTCCTTCCTTCCTTCCTTCCTTCCTTCCTTCCTTCCTTCCTTCCTTCCTTCCTTCCTTCCTTCCTTCCTTCCTTCCTTCCTTCCTCCCTCCCTCCCTTCCTCCCTTCTACTTTCTTTTTTCTTCCTTCTCCCCCCCCTTTCCTCCATCCTTCATTCCTTTGTCATGATAATAATAATAGCCTTTCAACCAGCTGCAATATTCTTTCTGTTGGTGCCATTTAAGTCAGTGTTCTGCAATGTCTCTGGGAAGGATTTTGTCTGTGAAAGCCACTCTTGTCCCCCAGCTTGTCTTTCTAGTAAATCAAACCCACATGTTTGGATGCATCTGCTGTATGACAACAACTTTTGACTCCACCTGGGCTGAGTGCCCAACTTGAATGAAATCCAGTCACTACAGGCCTGTTTAAGACACCCTTCTGATTCATGGTGCTTTTTGGTTATAAAAGAAATCATCTTGGACCTTATACAAAGATGCTCAGTAAGGAACAGCTAGGCGGATCAGTGGCTAGAAAGCCAGGACTGGAGTCTTGAGGCCCTGGGTTCCCATTTGGCTTCAGATATTTCCTAGCTGTGTGGCCCTAGGTAAGTCATTTAACCCCAATTGCTTAGCCCTTGGAACCTATATTCACTGTCCAATCTAAGACAAAAAGTAAGGTTTTTAAAAAAAAATGACCAGTAAATGTTTGCTGTACTATAGTACTTTTTGCTTCTACTGGATGAAATATGATAATGTTTATAAATGATTTCACATGGTGCCTGGCACATAGGCCAGTCAGTCACATGTTTTAAGTACCTACTATGTGCCAGACACTGTGCTAATCCCTGAGGATACAGAAAGATGCAAAGGATAGTCCCTGCCCTCAGGAAACTCACAATCTAATGAATAGCAGGCAATAAATAAATGCTTGGTTCCTTCTTTCCTTCCTTCCTTCCTTCCTTTGTATAAATGGAGATTTTGAACCTTAGTCTTCATCCCCAGAAGTCCTTGGTATTTCCCAGAATTCCCTATAATCTCTCCTGTGTCTCCATATTGGCGAGATCCCATTATTGGTATTTAACTGGCAGTAAGGCCTCCCCACGTTCTCTTCCTTTGCAATGATGCAGCAAGTATGGTGGTAAGGTGGGGATGGCTGAAATGGCTAACCAGCCATGGGCACGTGGTTTTTATTTTGTATCCTCTTTATTCCTTGATTTCTAACGATCCTTAATAAACCTCATAACATATAATTTTATTATTAGAGATATAAATTTAATTTTTACACCTTCCTCCCTTCCTTCCTTCCTTCCTTCCTTCCTTCCTTCCTTCCTTCCTTCCTTCCTTCCTTCCTTCCTTCCTTCCTTCCTTCCTTCCTTCCTTCCTCCCTTCCTCCCTTCCTCCCTCTCTTCCTCCCTTCCTCCCTCCCTCCCTCCCTCCCTCCCTCCCTTCCTCCCTTCCTTCCTTCCTTCCTTCCTTCCTTCCTTCCTTCCTTCCTTCCTTCCTTCCTTCCTTCCTTCCTTCCTTCCTTCCTTCCTTCCTTCCTTCCTTCCTTCCTTCCTTCCTTCCTTCCATCCTTCCTTTCTTCCTTCCTTCCTTCCTTCCTTCCTTCCTTCCTTCCATCCTTCCTTTCTTCCTTCCTTCCTTCCTTCCTTCCTCCCTCCCTCCCTCCCTCCCTCCCTCCCTTCCTCCCTTCTTCCCTTCCTTCCATTTTCTATCCTTCCTTTCACCCTCCTAGTTTTGTGAAATTGGCCATTTAAGGCTTTTACAAATTTTGGTAAAGTAAAAAATGAGAAATTGGAGAGAGATACCCAATCCTGCTCAAAACTCAGAGAATTTTTTTCTTATAGTTAAGATCCCCTCTATCATTTCAGAGCTTTAAAAGTAGAAGGGAACTCAGAGGATATCCAAACTTTTCTCCTCCATCCCCAGGCAAGAATCTTCCTCTACAGCTTCCCTGACAAGGGGAGTCCTCCAGCCTATACTATGGAACCTCCAAGGGCAGGTTGCTACCTCCTTTCTGAAATGATTCATTCCACTATAGCCCAGGTCTGATGATTAGAAAATCCCCTATGATATGTAATTAGAATTTACTTATATGTGTATATATTATTTCCCCTAACAGATTATAAATTCCCTGAGAGCAGAGACAATTTTTTCTTTAAATCTCTGTATCCCCAGGTCATAGTACAATGCCTATCACATATTGAATGCTTAATAAACGCCTGTTAAATGGATAGATGGATGAAGGGATGGATGAATCAATGAATGAATGATATCCTTAAGGGCAAACACTATGTCTAATTCATCTTTTTGTTTGTTTGAAACTATCTTCCATCTTAGAATCAATACTATGTATGGGTTCCAAGGCAGAAGAGCAGTAAGGGCTAGGCAATGAGGGTTAAGTGACTTGTCCAAGGTCACACCACTAGGAAGTGTCTAAGGCCATATTTGAATCCAAGATCTCCCATCTCCAGATCTGGCTCTCAATCCACTGAGACACTCACTGCCCTCCTGTCTAATTCATCTTCATGGTTTCCACCATGCCTTACATTTCAGTCAATCTGCAAGCATTTACTAAACACATACTGTGTTCCTGGCACTGTGCTAGGCTCTGGGGATGCTGAGATCCAGTGAAACAAACACTCCCTGCTTTGAAGGCACTTACGTGTTAGAGGAGACAATATGTATGTATGTAATGGATGAGGGCGCAGGCCTGTGCCCTTTCTTGTCCCAAGCCAAGACAATAAAGAGGCTTGGTGAGCTCACTTCCAGACATACCTAATAGAGGCCCTGCCCCTGACTCCTTAGCACTGCAAGTTCCCTCTGACTATTTACTGTAATCATATTATATGATGACAAAAAGGGTTTTTATTGGTTGCTGAGCCAAAGCTGTGTGTGCCTTCAAAGAGCTCTAGCTCATGATCTCTCCTTCTCTCTCTTCCTCTTCCATCTCCTCCAGCCCCAACCAGATCCCCATGTATTTATGAACGCATAAAACCTGTTTCTTTTGTCTCTTTTTGTTTATTCTTTCTGGATCTCAGGAGCCAAAATTGACCTCGTGAGCTCTGAAATGTTGGAAAAGTCATCAAAGGTGCCCTCAGAGTTGCTAGCTGGGTCTGATGGCTGAATTCAATGAGGAGGTAGATGAGGAGGGACCTACTTGACCTGACTTGACTAGCACTGGATGAACCTGATAGCTGACTAGTTGAGCAAGGAAATGACTTGTCCACTAAGTATACCACCCCCAAAATGAACTTGGTGGGGATTCTGAAAAGACAGAAAAGAAGCCTAAATCCACATTATTAGTGTAAGATTCAAGTTTCAGTGGGATGAGGTTATTATTAACAGGAGAAAAGGGGCACCTGGGGGGCTCAAAGAACAGAGAGCCAGGCCTGAAGATGGGAAGTCTTGGATTCAAATCTGACCTTAGGTACTTCCTAGCTATGTGACTGGGAAAATCACTTAATCCCCATTGCCTAGCCTTTACTACTCTTCTGTTTTGGAACCAATATACAGTATTGATTCTAAGATGGAAGGTAAGGATTTTAAAAAATGAATTAGATATTTAGTGTCTGCCATTAAGGATATCATTGTTTTCTGCCTTGGAGCTAATATACAATATTGATTCCAAGACTGAAGGTAAGATTAAAAACAACAACAACAAAAAAAAAAACAGGAGGCAGGCTTTTAGTTAACCAAAAAGGGTAAGAGGAATGACCCTGAGTCCTGAATAACAAAAATTAATAAAATGGATTTAAGAGTCCCTTAGATGGCAAGGATATTAAATCAAACAAAACTTTAAAGAAATTAATTCAGACTATTCAATGGAAAGACCAGTACTGAAGCTGAAGCCCAAGTATTTTGGCCACATAAGGAGACAAGATTCATTGGAAACGACTGATGTTGGGTAAGATTGAAGGCAAAAGGCAAAGGGGATGCCAGAGAATGAGATGGAGAGATAGTGCCATCGAAGCAACAAATGTGATCTTGGGCTGACTTTGAGAGATAGTGGAGAACAGAAGGGCCTGCCATGCTGTGATCCATAGGGTCACTGAGTCAGACACAACTGAACAACAATAAAAGGGAATCAAAAATTCTTTAATACTAATGTGCATTTTCCACCACTTTTGTCATGAAGTTTTCAGCTTCGCTTCTAACACCTGTCTTTTCATTGCCCTTTGGGTTATCACACATCTGATTCTTCCAGGAGCCCCTTCCTGTCCAAGGTCTTCCAGTAAAACTAAAACCAAAGATCTTGAGAGACAAATACTTGGAAGAGCTCTTCTTTTCCAAGCTTCCTGACAACGCTCTTTTTTCTTCTTTGTTCTCTCCTGATTAGACACTGAGCCCCACTTTCATCCCTACCCTATCCTTGAAAGAAGAAACCCTCAGAATCTAGTTATCCTTGTATAAAAATTAAAATTAATGTCAAATAATAAAAATATTATATTTTAAGGGATTTATTAATGATCATTAGAAGCAAAGGAATAAGAAGGTATCAAAATAAAAAAAAATAAAAAAACAATGTGCCCATGACTAATCAGCTTGTTCAAAATCCCTGAGCTTACCACCACCATGCTTGCAATAGGAAGTAAAGAGACCAGAGCAGACATGCCCACTGAATTTATCCCCTGTCTGTAGGAAGTACATAAGGACAGAAAGTCAGTGGGCTCTAGGAAATTTAGGGGGGGGTTGTTGTTTTTTTTGAGGGTAACAGATTTTCAATTATACACTTGGAACAGTTGGATGACTTGGACCTTGCTAGACCCCCTGCCCTTCAGAGCAGACATGGATGTTCCAACAACTTGGATGAGTAGGAATACAAATAAAAGCATTCCAGTAGGCTGTTAAAAAGGAGAAGCTTCTTGCCTTAGCATCTGTCCTACTGTTGTACCCTTGTGAAAGGAATTCTTTATTCTCTTTGTCTACTTTGAGTTAACAGTCAACTCTTTCTTTTAGTACCCCTACTTAGTACCTAGATTAAGTAAAGAGAGCTCTATCCTTTTAATCCAATCAATAAGAACTTTGAAAATTCCATGATAAAAAACTTAACACCTTCAGAAGCTTATAATAAGAATTAACACCTTCAGAGATGAGAAGTAGATCCGACAAGACACTGCCTCCCTGGGTGGTTCTGGGCAGTTTGGAAGCTGTGATTGGCCCCTGTGAAGAGGGAAAGGGACAAGAAGCCACTATAAAAGGTTCTGAATTTCTGGGGCTGGGAAGTCAGGTTCAAGAAGGAAATAGGCTTCAAGAAGGAAATCTGCTTTAGGAAGAGTCAATTTCAGGAGTCATTCTCAGCTTAAGTTGTCTTGATCTGCCTTTTGGAGGGAACTTGGGTGAGTGAATAGCTGGCTTTCCTTTCCTGACTTCAGGAGAGAGTTTAACTTCGTTTGAGAAAGTCAACAAGTACCTGGCTGAGTTGAGCACCAGAGCAATATTTAATGTGATAGGCTAGACATCTTCTCTATTCCTTTTTGTATTTCTCTACTTTCACTTTCCACCTCTTTTGTAAATAAAAGCTATTAAAAGTCATTTTGACTTTGAGCTATAATACTTTAAATTGGCAACCACAATATTATTTATAATTTTCATTTATTTTAGTCAAACCATTAAAATTTCATTCTTATACTCTTCAGATTCCTGAGTATGACTGTCTGACGTTACAATATAACCCAAGAATTCCTGACCTTGCCATCTATCCTACAATATGTACCTTTAGAACTTCTTGACTTTACCATCCTTCCTACAATAGAACTATCTCTCTAGATGTTGTCTCTTCCAAATGGAATATATGAGCATAGACCATTCTATGTTTCTATTTCTATCCCCAGTATTTAGTACAAAGGGTGGCATTCCCTAAGTACTTCATAAATGCATTTTCATTTGTTATGTTGTTCCAAGATTCAGTCATATAATAGCTCCTGGTGAATACTAGATTTGAAAAGATGGGCTCTTGAGGCAGGAAGCAACTTGAGATCATTGAAATGATCACCCAACACAATAGGAACAACTTGCTGATGCAAGGAATAGGGTGCTATACCTACAGGAATGAAGACTTAAGTTCAAATTCAGCCTCAGACATGTGTGACCCTGAGCAAGCCATTTAAATTTCTTTTTGCCTCAGTTTCCTTTATCTGTAAATTGAGATAATAATACCCTCTTCCTCCCAGGGCATTGTGAGAATCAAATGATATAATAATCAAAAAACCCTTAACACAGTTCCTGGCACATGGTAAACACTATATAAGTATTAGCTATCTTTTTTCTCCAACCCCCTATCTTCCTCTGTAGTTCTAGTCTGAGCTCATTGTCTATCTTCTGTTTCTAAGCCATACATATACCAAAGAACTAATTCAATTCAACAAATATTTATTCATATCAGAAACTCAAGGCCCTGAGGGAAATAAAAAGAAAAAAAAAGCAACAGTAGTTCCTTCCCTCAGTGAGTTGACATTCTGCTAATGGGAGGTCAGAGCTGGAGGGAGTGAGGAGGACAGATCTACAAGGTAGGTAAATACATAGAAAATACACACAAAGGCTGCCCCAAGCCTATGCATGTGGTAGTTTACAGAATAAGGAAGTAAATTTTAAAAGGACTGTTTTTCAAAACAAAGCACAATTCCCAATTGAATCCATGTAGATTTTTAATATTGCAACATTTCAATCTTCCATTGAGTCAGCAGGAGTTTTATTCTGTCCCAGGTGCCATGCTAGAGGCTGGGTGTGCAAAGATCACAACTAAGCGTCCTTCCCCTCAAGGAGCTTACATTCTGATCATTAGAATGTAAACTCCATTATGAATCTAAGGCTTAGCACAGTAGCTCTCTCATGTGTGTTGACTGACTAATTTTTTCTCTAGAGACTTCCAAACAGGGTTAGAGGGTGAGGTGAGAGGGGAAATATTTAAAGCAAATGTCATGTTTATTGGGTGCTCCAATTGGCTAACTCAAGACTGAATCTGAGGCCAATTTAGAAATTTCAGGAACTAATCAAATAGAATAGCTAGGTCTCTAAGAGCTCCCTAGCAGATAACTTCTGGCAGAACACTAAGGAAACTGAGTTTATTCAAAAGCCAATTATAGAACTTTATTTGGACTGCTCAGTCTAGATAAAGTAGCATATGAATTCATGATTCCCCCAACATACACCTTTCCCTTCCAGTGGAACTTCCAACAAATAAGTTCAAAGTGAAAATGGGGGTCAGCTAAGTGGCTCAGTAGATTGAGAGCCAGGCTAGGGGAGTCCTGGGTTCAAATCTGACATCAGATACTTCCCAGCTGTGTGACCCTGGGCAAGTCACTTAACCCCCCTTGCCTAGCCCTTACCAATCTTCTGCCCTGTAACCAATACATAGTATTGATTCTAAGATGGAAGATAAGGGTTTTAAAAAAAAAGACAATGTTTCTAAGTACTTTACTAAGTGGTTTTCTTGTAGACTTTTAGAAGAAAAGTTTTAGGTGGGGTCACTCCCTTTTTTCATTTGAGGTCATGATCCATCCAAATTAGAATGCAAAGTTGGAGAAAGAGCTGGAAACATAACAACATAATAGCCAATTCTAAACACACAAAAAGGAGTGGAAAAATTCTTTCCTAATATGTCGACCACATTCCTACCCCAAAGAAGCTCTGTTTAGAAAGCATGAATTATGATATAATAAATTCTTGGTTACAGAATGACAGCATGGTGAAGCAGAGGGTGCCCTGAACTTGGAGTCACAGGATCCGAGTTTGAATCCTAACTCTGCTCTTTACTACCCATATGACTTTGGGCTAGATGCTCCTTTCTCTCAGACTCAGTTTCCTCATTTGTAAAGTGAGAGAGTTGGACTGGATGACTTCTAAGGACCCTCCCAGATCTAGATCCATGGTTTCTAATGGTAGGGAAATGAGACATTCTAATTAATTTTATATTTGATTACTTTAGTTCCACAAGATACATTTAAAAAATATATATATATATATATAGTTGACATATTGATATATATAGTTGACTTATGATAGTATCACTCTAGTTCCATAAGCTACATTAAAAATATATTGAGATATATATATACTTATATTGATATATATTATTGACTTATGGTATGATATATATAGGTATATATTATTGATTTATATTATGATATGCATTGATATATTGTTGACTTATGATATATATTGCTATATATCATTGACATATATATATATATATCGTACTATAAGTCAACAATATATATCAATATAAGTCAACTATATATATATATATAAATTTTAAAATGTAGCTTATGGAACTAAAGTAATCAAATATATATATATGTGCATATGTATATATATATTTTTTTTTTTTTTAGTAGCGTGGGCAGCTAGTAAATAGCGAAATCAAGAAAAACTGATTTCAAATCTGGGCTCGGATACTAGTTGTATAATCCAGGGCAGATCACTTAACCTTTTTTTGCCTCAATTTTCTCTTCTGTAAAATGACTGAAGAAGGAGATAGAAAACCACTGCAGTATCTTTGCCAAGAAAACCCAAAATGGGGAGAGGAAGAGTCAACACAACTGAAATGAGTAAATAACACCAACAAGGTCGTGTGGGATAGGGAACAGAGTGATACTGGATTCAGATTTTGCTTTACATACTGACTACGTGACCCAGAACAAGTCGCTGAACCTCCTAATGTCCCTAGACAAAGGCCATCAAGGATAGTCTGGGGGTTCCCTTCATAGAGAAACCTGAGGTCTGCCCACACAATATACACAAAAACCATGCAAGGTCTTGTGCATACAAAGATAGGATAAGGAAAAGCCAGTGTCTGCTCTTTAGGAGCTTACACATACACAAAGAAGAATGAAGAAATGGAAGGTGGAGGCAGGGTGGAGAATGGGCTAACAATTGGAGAAATCAGGAAAACCCTTGAGGAAGCAATACTTGAGTTAAACCTTGTATGGAGTTAGGAATTCTAGGAGACATAGTAGAAAAGAGAAAAATAGCATTTCAGACTTGGAGGGCATCAGGTCCAAGAATGAGTCTGGGGAACCAACCCAAAATGGTCCAGTCTGCTTGGAATGTAGAGTTCTTCCAACCCAGAGCCCCCAAAATGAGTCAGCCCAAGGCTCTGCTCCAGGTACTCCATAACCTCTCTGCCTCCCTTTCTAGCACAAAGTCATAAAACTAGTTAGTTGGGAACTGGAGAGCCAAAACCTCACTCTAACTCCAAACCTAATACTTTTTTGGCACAGTGAATAAAGCACTGGTCCTAGAGTCAGGAAGACCTGAGTTCAGGGTCCATTAACCCCATTTTCCTCAGTTTCCTCATCTGTAAAATCATCTGGATAGGACATGGCAAACCACTACAGTGTCTTTGCCAAGATGGGGTCACAGAGTCAGAAACAACTGAACAACAGCAATCTTTCCTCTCATTTTTTCCTTAACAACTCAGAAGATACACTCTATGTTCCTCTGGACCAGGGGTCCCCAAATTATGACCCGTGGGCCACATGCGGCCTCCTGAGGCCATGTATCCGGCTCTCACCTCACTTCCGGAAGGGGCACCTCTTTCATTGATGGTCAGTGAGAGGAGCACTGTATGTGGCAGCACTGCAAAGCTTGGTGTCGCTCACCTACAGTACTACTTCTGGTGACATAGTTCTTTCCATGGTGTCTTTTTCTTAGAGTAACTGAACAAGTAACTGAGAGTCAGGCCTAGAGATGGGAGGTCCTAGGTTCAAATATGGCCTTAGACACTTCCTAGCTGTGTGACCCTGGACAAGTCACTTAACCCCCATTGCCTAGCCCTTACCACTCTTCTGCCTTGGAGCCAATACACAGTATTGACTTCAAGATGAAAGATATGGGTTTAAAAAAAAAGAAAAAGAAAAAAAGAAAAAGAAAAAGGGGGTCTCTGGTGTGATCCCTCAGCGTTTATGAGCAACCAGTCAGAAGTGGGCCAGAGATAACACCCGGCTCCTTCAGAGCTTATGTTGTCTCCCACACAGTCATACCTCTCCTTCTCCTATGCTTCCTCACTCTACCTCCTTCCATGTGTGAATTTTAGATTTACTCTACCCTGCTTAGTCTAACAAAAACAGGAATGTCTACACCCCTACTTAAGGATTAAGTATTGAGAAGGATGGCCTATGACAGACATGTGCTAGCAAATGACAAATCAGAAACAACTGATAGACCCCTGGGCTGTCCTAAATCTAGCTTAAGCTACCATTGGTATATGTGAGACATAGGAAAGTGATGTAAAACTTCCTCTTTTTGGCCTCTTGGCGCAGAGAGATGACTGGCAGCAGCATGAGGAGCATCTTGGTGTATTGGGATGGCGGCAGCTATTGTCAGGGTTAGGCGGTGAGCGTCCTTGATACAATACTGGGGGAAGCTTAGTAACCTAGTTCAAGTGAGGCATCTTCACTGAGCTCTCTCGGAGTTTAGGCTGATTCTTTCTCCTTTACCTTCCAAAACACTATCTTCTTAGGAAGCCCCTAATCTTCTGAGAAGACCTCGTGGTGGAGGTCTTTGAACTCCCCCTGGCACAGGCCAGGTGGGAGAAATCCTATACCCTTTCCCTCTCTCTTCTTCTTAATTCCTTCCCTCTATATTAATTAAAGCACCATAAAATTTCCAAACTGACTTGGTTATTTTATTTGGGATTTTCCCCGGTGACCAATTAAATTTAGATGAAGTTACAACCCTAAAATTTCCCCTTACACGTGACAGTTTGAGTTCCTACCTTTTCCCCTAATAGCTGGACCCAGGAGGACAGTTATAGCCTAACCACGACTCTGGTGTCCACAGAAGCAGCTATGGATAGGATTATTATTTTCCAGAATTTGAAGGGACCTCAAAGGCCTTCTAATTCAATCTCCTTTTCCAGGTTCATCCAGGTGATGATCAGGATTATATTCCTAAAAAGAGGCAAGATTGGAACTCGGGTCTTTTGGCTCCATGGTCTGCTCTTTCCACAGCTTCCCCAATAGCTGATGGATCCAGAATAATTTGGCTGGTTGTCTGGAATGGTCAGCCATTCTGTAAATCCTTAGTTCATCCCAGAACTGCTAAACAAGGTCTGTGGGGCCCCTGGACACCAAAAGCAGGCAAAGGTTATCTGAAGGACTCCAAAGGAAAAGAGAATAATGTGATTGTGCCTGGGAGGAGGGGGATGGAGTCACTTCCTTATTGTTCCAAACCTTTGGCAGGCTCCCCGGGCTTTCAGCCTCATTCTTCCACTCTTTCAACAAACATTTAACAATAAAGTGCTAATTATACTAAGGGGAGGGAAGAAGAGGGCCAGGCAAGAAGAAGGGCAGAGAACAAGGGAATGAAGAGGAAGTCCCAGTTGGAGACACAAAAACTCTAATGGAGAGCAAGGAGGGGCCATTTATAAGCTGATTCCTAATGGGATGTTCACGGAGGACTCGGTCCTCTGGGGTGAGGGACTTCTTTTTTTTTTTATTTTAACTTTATAGGTAATGAGGGTTAAGTGACTTGCCCAGGGTCCCACAGCTAGAAAGTATCTGAGGTCAAATTTGAACCCAGAACCTCCCACCTCTGGGACTCTCAATCCACTGAGCCACCCAGCTACCCCCTATCATTTTATTTTTATTATCAGACAAAGCTCACTTCCATCTTGGCCACTGTTGTAAGGGCACATTCATACAAAACCAACCCCCCACATAAAACCATAAATATGCCAACGGAAAAGACAGTATGCTTTGATCCACATCCATCTGACTCCAACAGTCCTTTCTCTGAATGTGGACAGCATTCCCCATTATAAGTCTTTCAGGATTGTCCCAGATCGTTGCATAAATAATTTTTAAACAGTCATTTTTAGGACTTTTCAAAAAAATCACTTATGGTTTATTCTGAATGATAAAAGGAAGATTAAATAATTTAAAAATGAATCTGGGGAGATCTTTTCAGCTGGTGTGTCACAAAGGATAAAAAAGAGGCGGCTTTGTTCAAGGAGGCAAAGGAGAGCTGATGTTCTGATTGCTCCTCTATGATCATAATAATTTATAGTAAGACACACCCAACAGTAGCACAGTAAAGAGTGTGTACAGAGATTTTGTGTTCTAGTTGTTTTAGATTCCCAGAGTCCAAGATAAAGCTGAATGTCAAGAGGGAGCTCTGAAGCCCAGTAGATAGAGAGCTTTTGGGAGATGGGAGGTCCTGGGTTCAAATGTGGCTGCAGACTCTTCCTAGCTATGTGACCCTGGACAAGTCACTCTAGCCTTTACCACTCTTCTGTCTTAGAATTGCTGCTAAGGGGTGAGCTGGATGGCTTGGTGGACTGAGAGCCAGTCCCAGAGGCAGGAGGTTTGGGGTTCAAATCTGACCTCAGACACTTCCCAGCTGTGTAACCCTGGGAGTATTAACTCCCATTGCCTAACCTTTATGATTCTTCTACCTTGGGATCAATACACAATATTGATTCCAAGATGGAATGTAGGAGTTAAAAAAAAAAGAATTGAGAATAGAGGGCAAAGATTTTTAAAAATAAATAACGTTGAATGGGAGTTGGTTGGTTGGTTGTTAAACCCTTGCCTTCCATCTTGGAATCAACACTGTATATTGGTTCTAAGGCAGAAGAGTGGTAAAGGCTAGGCAAAGGGGGTCACACATCTATTGATTGGTTGCTTTTAGATTCTTTTTTTTTTAACCCTTACCTTCCATCTTGGAATCAATACTGTATATTGGTTCTAAGGCAGAAGAGTGGTAAGGGCTAGGCAAAGGGGGTCACACATCTATTGATTGGTTGCTTTTAGTTTCTTTTTTTTTTTTTAACCCTTACCTTCCATCTTGGAATCAATACTGTATATTGGTTCTAAGGCAAAAGAGTGGTAAGGGCTAGGCAAAGGGGTTAAGTGACTTGCCCAGGGTCACACAGCTGGGAAGTGTCTGAGGCCAGATTTGAACCCAGGACCTCCCATCTCTAGACCTGGCTCTCAATACACTGAGCCATCCAGCTGCCTTAGTTGGTTGCTTTTAAGTGACTGAGAATATTAGCTTCTTAAAGGTAACCTTAAAGGTTCCAGATACTTTTTCACTCTTAGGCAATGATGCCTTTTCATGGATTTGGGGATTCAAGGGGGGAAAAAGAGGTAACAAATTCATCATAAAATTATCCTGATTTAGGGTAGTGAAATCTTTTTTACTTCCCTGTCTTAAGGCTCTCTCTTCTCTCATATTCTGTAATAGCACGGAGTTTTCTTGGTCGGGTTTATAATCCTGTCATTCTTTTCCTGGATCCAAATAGGTTTCCTTATCGTGAATCTAGCTAATCATTAGAGTGACTCTTTCTTTTGCTAATCGCACCTTTCACATCTCATATCTCTCCCTTATTCTCCCTTCTCATAGAGGCTATCCTAGGACAGGTCATCTTCCTCTTGGCCTCTTTTCATTCCTGAATGTCTTCAAGACAGCCAAAGGAGAGCCTCTTCCCTGGAGCCTGTCTTCACCCCCTCAGAAGCTGGGACCTTCCCTCCCTAAACAATCGAGGACATCTTTTGTACTCTATTTTATAAATATTATTTTCTCCCTCTATAGAATGTAAGTTCCTTAAGGGCAGGAATCATTTTTTTCCCTTTGTGTCCCAAGCACCCAGCACAGTGCTCAGTACTTACAAGTCAAGTCAAGTCAAGCCAACTAGCATTTACTGAATATAATGGGCTAGGTGCCAGCACTAGGGATAGGAAAAAAAAAGGTAAAAAATTGATTGATCACCTGACACCTGAATTAATCCAGCACTCTTCTAATCGATCCTTTGCCTGCCATCTTTCATCTTTTCCTAATCCATCCTGTCCACCATCACTAAATTAATTTTCCTACAACTCCACTTTCATCTTGGCATTTTCCTATATACAAATCTTTGATGGCTCCTTCCCCAAAACTTGCCAATAGGATCAAGTCCAAATTTCTTATCCTGGAAGATAAAGTCTGATGTAACCTAAACTCTCCTTATAGCCAGTATTTATATATTTAAGGTTTGCAAAGAATTTTTCAGATAGGATCTCATCTGGTCCTCTCCATCAATCCTGGGAACCATCATTATTCCTCTTTTACAGATGAGGAAACCAAGGCAGACAGAGGGTAAGTGATAGCTACTGAGTGTCTGAGGCTAGATTTGAACTTGGATATTCTAGAATCAAGAAAATCCTGTGGACAGCCTTGGTGTCAGTGGGTCATAAAGAGTTGGACACAACTGAACAACAACAAATTCCAGAATCCAAGTCCAGAGCTCTATCCGCTTAAGCCACTTAAAACTCTTCTTTATCTCTTCAACCCAGGGTAGACAAGGGTTCTCACTGCTGTTGCCTGGACACCTGATCTTCTTGACTTTATCTTATGCTGTTCCCCTGCCTAGTGTACCCTACTTGTCTTCTAGCCAAATCTAACACTTCTTTTAAACTTTAAAAGATTTATTTAATTAAATTAAATTAAAATTTAATTTAATTAAAAAAAATTAAAATGTAAAGCCTTACCAGATTTCTGCCTTTTTAGTTTAAAACCCTTACCTTCCATCTTCGAGTCCTGTGTATTGGTTCTATGGCAGAAGAGTGGTAAGGGCTAGGCAATGGCAGTCAAGTGACTTGCTCAGGGCCACACAGCTAGGAAGTGTCTGAGGTTGGATTTGAAATCCTGAGATTCATTATCAAGAAATCTAATGAGGGAGCAGCTGGGTAGCTCAGTGGATTGAGAGATAGATAGATTGAGAGTGGATAGAGATGGGAGGTCCTGAGTTCAAGAGATGGAAAAAACTTGGAGTTCATCTAGTTCAACCACACCTAAGCAAGAATTCTCTCATTCAGCCTTGTCTGAAGACCTCTATTTAAAGAGGAGAATCCCTTCTCTCCAGAGATAGTTCATGTTGCTTTAAAAAAATGTTTTTTTTCTCCTATCAAGCCTAAATATGTTCCTTGGGGTTTCTACTCATTGTTTTCCATTTCTCCCCAAGTTCCAAGCTGAATAAAATGAACCCCACCCCCACCCCTTTACATGACAACCCCTTAAATACTTGCAAGGCAGTTATCACATTTCTCCTAAGTTGTTTCTCATCCAGGTTATTAATGACTTTGGAAAGCTTGGTAGAGTAATGGAGATAGGAGCCAGAGTCCAGGAGGTTAAGTAGTGAATGGGCCGTAGAAAGAAGGCAGAGGCTATAAACGATTTTTTAAGAGAAAAAAAGTTGGACAGTGGAAAGAAAGAAAAAAGCTGGTCAATAGTCTGAGGGCATAATAGGGGCAAGCAAAGTTATTTTTTCTTTATTTTTTAACATAGAGAAGACCTAAATTTATTTATCATCAGAGGAAGAAAATAAAGAGGCATCAAACAATTCATGGCTGATGGGACAAAGTCCAATAATTATTTTTTCATTCAAAGATATTTATTTTCCCAATTATATGTAATAACAATTTTCAACACACATTTTCTAAAAATGTAAGATCCAAATTGTCCCCTCTCTCCCTTTCCTCCCCCACTCAGAGATAGTAAGCAATTTAATCTGGATTGTACATGTATTATCATGTAAAATATATTTCCATATAGGTCATTGATATGAGAGAATACCCATATAAAACCAAAACCCCAAAATAAAACTCTATAAACTAATGTGGAAGAGAGTATGTTTTGATCTACATCTGATTCCAACAATTCTTTCTTTGGAGGTGGATAGCATCCTTTGTCATGAGTCCTTCATAATTGTCTCAGATCATTATATTGCTGAGAGTAGCTAAATCTTTTACAGCTGATCATCAATCATACAGCATTGTTTTTACTGTATACAATGTTCTTCTGGTTCCGAGTATTTCATTCTGTGGATCAGTTTGTGTAGATCTTTCCAGCTTTTCCTGAAATCATCCTGCTTATCATTTCTTATAGCACAAGAGTATTTCATCATCCACTTGTTTAGCCATTCCCTAATTGATGGATTGATGGACATCCTCTCAATTTCCAATTCTGTAAGTCTTTCCCCCTTTTTTAAGATCTCCTTGGAATACAGACCTCGCCATGGTATTATAGGATCAAAATATATGCAATTTTATGGCCATTTTGGCATAGTTCCAAATTGCCCTCCAGAATGGTTGGATCAGATCACAATTCCACCAACAATGCATTCATGTTCCAATTTTAAAGCCTTAAGGTTCTTAACATGGAGATCATGGTCCCTCAAGGGGTCTATGGGTAAATTTCAAGAGGTTTACAAATTTGGATGGGGGGAAAACTGCATCTTTTCCAATAGAATTTATTTTTTGTAATCCTAGATATTTTATTTTAAATATTTAAAGTAAAAAAAAATAAATATTTAAAATCATTGTTCTGAGAAGGGCTCCATAGGCTTCACCAGATTGCCTCTTGGCTCATTCTTCCTGACTACAAACAAGCCCAGGTCCTTAAAAGAAACTTCATTGGACTTTAAGCTTTCCTCAAATTAGCATCCTATATCTCTTCTGCTTTCAAAGCAGAACTCTAAACAAAAGTTATTTATATTTGCTGCCTGTAGTAAAAGTTACCAGTGACTTCTTACGTGGCAAATGCCATGGCTTTTCTCGGTCCTCATCCTTTTTGATCTTTCTTCCTTTTTTGACACTCCTTAGCCATCTCTCCTCCTGGATAATTACTCCTTTCTGAGTTTTTGTGACTCCCTTTTCTTGTTTTACTTTCCTGACACTCCACAGCTTTCTTTGCTGCATAATAGGATCATAGATTTATATCCAAGAGGGACCCACTCCAGCCCCCTCCTATTATGGATGAGGAAACTGAGGTCCATCAAGGTTCAGTGACTTATCCAAGGTCACTTATGATCTGTGGTGGGATATCAATCCACTTCCTCCTCATTCTAAGCCAGACTCCCTGTACATTGTACCATGTTGCCTCTCATCTAATCATCAGCCCCTAATCTGGGAGTATCCCAAGGCTCTGTCCACAGCCTTCTAATCTTCTTTCTACACATTTTCATTTGGTGACCTAAGGAGTCCTGGACCTTGCCATCTGTGTTGTACCTTGGCACCCCTAGGACTTATAGTATCTACATTTTCTTTCATGCATTGTTTCCTACAATTAGAATTTGAGTTCCTTAGGGTCAGAGACCATCTTTTTTCTTCCCTCTGGATCTCCAACATTTGCCATAGTGCTTGGCTCAGAATAAGCCTTTAATAAAAATCTTTTCATTCATTCATTCTCAGAATTCCCAATTTATCTCAAAGCTCAGTTCAAAGGCTTTTTCCCATTCCTCTCTGGTGCTAGTGCCTCCCTCATCCCCTGTTACCTTTATATTTATTTATCTGTATACATTATTTCCTTGTAATAGGACATAAGCTACTTAAGGGCAGAGACTGAGAGACTGCTTCATTTTTGATTTTTTATGCCCAGTTCTTCTTAAAATTTTTGGGACACAGCATGTGCTTAAGAAATGTCTGCAAATTAACTGAATATTGTGCTTGGGGGTGATTGAGATTAAGGCAATGGGAAACTGCTAACAGATTGTATAAACTGTAGAAGAGCCTGCAACAAAGCAGAGATCTTAAACAAAAAAAATTCATGATGAGGGGGCAGCGGGGTGGCTCAGTGGATTGAGAGTCAGGTCTAGAGATGGGAGGTCCTGGGTTCAAATTTGGCTTCAGACACTTCCCAGCTGTGTGACCCTGGACAAGTCACTTAACCCCCATTGCCTAGCCCTCACCACTTTTTTTTTCCATTTGAATAAGTTTATTTAGTCAATTTAGAACATTATTCCTTGGTTACAATAATCACATTATTTCCCTCCCTCCCCTCCACCCACTCTTCCCGCAGTCAACACACAATTTCATTGGGTATTACATGTGTCCTTGATCAGAACCCATCCTTGCTACTCTTCTGCCTTGGACTGCCATACACAGTGTTGACTCCAAGGTGGAATGTAAGGGTTTAAAAAAAAAATTCATGATGTGAGTACTTAACTATTGATAGCTAGATCATTGAACAGTATTCACTGCCTAGGTATTTCCATGAAGATTTCTGCAAACTTGTTTAAAATGCCAGACATTCTAAACTGAAATACAACCAAACTTAAAAAAAAAATTCATTGATGCCTTTTGTTTTTTACATTATAGTCATTTCTGGGAATGTTTCCCCAGCACCTTACAGTTAGATATAAATCCTCCCTAGTAATACCAAAAAAAAAAGAAAAGAAAAGAAAAAGAAAAACATCTGATATAGTGACCACATCTGACAAGATATTTACAACATCTTGAACTAGTTGTCCCCTGCCTGTCTCCCATGAGAAGGGATCTGTGTTTCATAATCTCTTTTTGGGGATTGTGATTGAAAACCATCTTTTCAGAAGTAGAATGAAAAGCATTTTTGAAATGCAAATATAATATCTCTATACCTAGAACAGTTCCTGAAGATGGTTTAGATCAGAGGACTAATTCTGAGAGTAAACAAAGAAAGAAATTAAGTATTACTTTCATTAAAAAAAATAATTTTCCACTGGAGAATTTAAAAATTCTGTCATATACGTCATGCAATTTATGATGATGTTAAGAATTTCTAACCTTCCTTATAGCCCTCAAATTGGCAGAGCATTGATGACTACTCTGAATTTACCAACAATATTGCTAAAACAAATAAAAATTCAACCTTCATCTTCAATGACCTCTCTGAAACTCTTGACATTGTTGACACCATTCCTGGTTTTGGGCATTTGATAATGCCACTCTATCTTGGTTTTGCTATTAATCTAATCTTTTCTTCTTAGTCTCCTTGAATTAAAATGTGATCTCTATTCAGGTAACTTCCAAATCCAGTCCTAATCGCTTTCCTAAATGCAGGTTCCACATTACAAACTGCCTGCTGGACAGACACATCTGAATGGTTTTGAGGCACCCCAAAGTCAAATATCCAGACTAGATCTCATATTTTCTTCCATCCCATCTCTCCTGTGTGCAGGGGCCCCACCACCCTTGCAGAAACCTGGGTCCCCAACTACAACAATCAGTAAACTTTTAAGTGCCTACTGTGTGACAAACATGTGCCTGAGAATATAAAAAGAGGCAAAACACAGTCCCTGATCTCAAGTGGTTTACAATCTAACAGGGAAGATGATATGCAAACAAATGTGTTGATTCCACCTCACTACATCAGCGTCTTTCAGTTCAAGTCCATAACCTCTACCCTAGCTCACACACCCATCTCCTCTTGTTTGGATTATTTCAACAGCTTCTTAATTGGTCTCCCAACTTCTAGTTTCTCCTTGCTGCCTTTTACCACTCACAGAAGTGTGAAATTAGTATTTCCAACTCACACATATATACTTCATGTCTTCAAAAAATCTATGAGGGGCAGCTGGGTGGCTCAATGATAGAGAGTCAGACCTGGAGATGGGAGGTTCTGGATTCAAATCTGACCTTGGATACTTCCTAGATATGTGACACTGGACAAGTCACTTGTCCCCCATTGCCTAGCCCTTACCGCTCTTCTGACTTGGAACCAATACAAGGTATTGATTCTAAGACAGAAAGTAAGGGTTAAAAAAAAAAGATCTGTGATTTCACCATTGTGGATACTCCTCGTGAATATCACAACCACAAAATGCCTTAGAAGATGGTTTTCTTGAGTTGCTATTGACTGAAACTCTTCATTACTTGGTGGTGAACCTTTTAGCAATGACTTTCTTCACTCAGAAAGATCTGTCACTGAATTCAAATTTGAAACCTTTCCATTTTGAGAAGACCTTGTCAGAACTTGTGTTCTGTTCCTGTGGCAGGGCCTTTCTTCTGGAACTTGAGGCCATTTCCATGCTTTGCCAAAGTATTTAGAGGAAATTGTGGAGGAATTCATGATTACATTGCCACTAATAAAATTTATAAATAACTTCAGAATTTCTTATTCCATTTTAGAAATACACATGCTCACACAGAAAAAATGATTATTGGCACAAGCCATTGGAAAATTATGGTAATCATTGTATATTTATTTTAAATTGCCATAGAAATTTCTTTCCTTCCTTCTTTCCTTCCTTCTTTCCTCTCTCTTTCCTTCTTTCTTTCTTTTACTCTTTTCACTTTCTTTCTCTCTTTCCTTCTTTCTTTCTTCACTTTTCTTTCCTTCTTTCTTTCTTCACTTTCTTTCCTTCTTTCTTTCTTCACTTTCTTTCCTTTCTTTCTTTCTTTCTTTCTTTCTTTCTTTCTTTCTTTCTTTCTTTCTTTCTTTCTTTCTTTCTTTCTTTCTTTCTTTCTTTCTTTCTTTCTTTCTTTCTTTCTTTCTTTCTTTCTTTCTTTCTTTCTTTCTTTCTTTCTTTCTTTCTTTCTTTCTTTCTTTCCTTTCTTTTTTATGTTGCAATTTTGGACTTTGATTTCTAAACTGAATTATCATACCCAGTTCCACTACTTCTTCTGGATGAACAAGAATGTTCACCTGATTTGGCATCTGCAAAGCAAAACTCACATAATTATCAGTTCTGATCTTAAAATTTCTCTATTCTGGATATGTGAGTCATAAGGTTTCTTCTGGTGGTTGTAAAGGAAGGGAATGGAGGAAAAAGGAAACATTATTACAAGTAATTACAACACAGTACAAATATTATGTGATATAAGTATTTTTATTCCAGGAATGGCATGAGACTTTTGACCTCACTATATCAGAAGATCCCAGGCCTGGCCTTTCCATAAGACCCTCACCAAAGGGAATTCCAGAGCTGAGAAGGCTAGTATCTCTCTACCTAATGTCAGGAATTGATAGAACAAAGATCATCTTTACTTTTGGTGTCATTTCAAGTTTGAGTTGTAGAAGGGCAGAGACTTCCTGGATTTAGTCACTTCTCTACCACTTATTATTTATGTGACCTTAGGCAAGCTTCTTCATGTTTCTCATTTCATTTTCTTCATCTATAAAATGAGAAGGTTGGGCTAGATAACCTATAAATCTATGATCCTATGGTCAAATGTGATCATACTTACCCCCTTATATTAAAACTTTAGAGCTGATCTATCAGTATATAGGTGTTGGGCATATTCCACAAGGTGAAGAACAAATTGGGTCTAGAATTGAATAGAAGGTTAGAAGAATACAAGGCTTTCCCCAGTTGACGAATGGCCAAAAGATACGAGTATGCAATTCTCAGATGAAGAAATTAAAATTGTCTTTAATTATATGAAAAACTGCTCCAAATTACTATTAACTAGAGAAATGCAAATGAAAACAACTCCGAGGTACCACCTCCCACCTTTCAGACTGGCTAACATGACAAAAAAGGAAAACTAAATGCAAGAAGGGATCTGGGAAAACCGCAGCACTAATACACTGTTGGTGGAGCTGTGAACAGATGCAATCATTCTGGAGAGCAATTTGGAACCTGCCTAAAGGGCCATCAAACTGTTCATATCCTTTGACCCAGCAATACTTCTAGTACTAAATCTGTATCATGAAGAGATTAAAGATGGGGGAAAAGGACCTACATGTACAAAAATATTCACAGGAGCAGTTTTTGTGGTGGCAATGAACTAGAAACTGAAGGGATCCCCATCAACTGGGGAATGGCTGAAAAAGATGGGGTTTATGATTATAATGGAATACTATTGTGCCATAAGAAATGACAAACAGGACAATCATGAAAAAACCTGGAAAGACATACAAAGTGATGCAAAGTGAAGTGAGCAGAACGAGGAGAATGTTGTACATAGTAGCAGAAATAATGTACGATGGTCAACTGTGTAGTAGTAGTAGTAGTCTCCCGGTAACCGAGAATGACGATTGTCTTTGTGCGTTTTCATCTATGGTGTATAGATGAGTGTGCACAAAGACACTTGTGCGTGAAAGAGATTTAAGTGGAAAAGTCGTTGCACAGAGACAGTCCAGCTATAATTAGCAACACAAGGATTCAAGAGAACTCCAAAGGGCTCATGATGAAAAAAGGCTATCCACCCCCAGAGAAGGAACTGCTGAAGATCTGAATGCAGATTGAAGCACACCACTCTTCACTTTATTTCCTTCATGAGTTTTTCTCTAATTATAAATAATGTTTCTTTCACATGGCAAACACAGAAATATATATTATGTGATGGCACAAGTACAACCTATATCATATTATCTGCTATCTTTGGGGATGGGTGAAGAGAGGAGGGAAGGAAAGAACATAGATTGAAAAAAATGCCAGAAAAGGATTATTAAAATTCCATATACATATAATCTGGAAAAAATGTAAAATAAAATAAAACAAAAAGAATTGAACAAGAAGGAGAGGTTAGGCTGGTTTGCATTACTGTTTCCAATGACTCCCAAGCTTCTTCCTGAAACAAAATCTCATCTTTTTAACATCAATATTCTTTAAGTGATGCTTTACGGCCATAAATCGTGGAATACTACAATCTTGGAACCTTAAACAAAGAGCAACAGAGAGATATATGGTGGGCATGAATGGACTACAGCATTTTTTTCAAGGACAAATTGTGAGCGCAGAAGAGCATAAAAATATATCATCAGAGATGTATGATTAGAAAAAGGAAATGGGTGGGTGATATATCCAGGGAAACTCATGTGCTACACTGATGGCCCCATCGTGCCAATCGATCAGCATTTATTAAGCTGGGCTAGGGAATGAGGATACAAAGACAAAAATTTAAATAGTCTCTGTTTTCAAGATTTCAAGATTTCTTAATTCTATTAAGAGAAATATCGGAGGTGGGGAATGGCACTGACCAAGGAATCCTTTAGGAGCATGAACGTGTTTTGCTGCATCCACCCCACTGAACTGCAGAGGATGTGTAGGCATTGTTTCTGGTCTCTTTACCTCGTGAAGATGTAGAACCTTTCAAGTGGCTGCTGAGCCAGAACTAAGAATGATTACAAAAGGCATTAACTGGGTGATTTGGTCCTTCTTTCTTGCCTGACTGGTTTGAATGAGGCCTTAATATCCCCACCTGGCTAGGAAGACATGTGTCTGCCGCTCTTAGGTGGAGTATTGCATTGGCCAAGACCTTGTGAGCTTTGGAAGGTTAGGAAAGCAAGCCTTGGGGGTCTGGGGGGCTGGAGACTGTGCCAGATTGGGTAGACAGAAGAGCCTGGTGAAGAACAAAGTCCCAAGGTACCTGCTAGGAGGGGATCGACAGGCTCTCCATAGCTGGAAATGAGTTTTATGGGATGAATGCTTTCTATAACCAACTTTAAGCCCATTCTCTCTAGGGACAGAGTACTACTTCTGGGAGTGTTTCCTCCTTGCCCCCGTCACCCCCATACCACAGGGGAGAAATGTTTGTACTCTTGTTCTTACTGTATCTTTTCAGCAAATGTCCTTGTAAAAACGAATTATGTTCACTGGTAAGGCAATACTGGAATACTAATCACTGGAGGGTGCTGATGATATAAGGGGGATATGAACTAATGATATTGGGGGAGAGAACATATATGGGGGGACAAGCTGATGACATTAGAATAAGACTCCCCAAACCTTAGAAACCTAAGGAGAAAGAATAGTCTTGCTATTCTGACTCATTTTTTTAAGTGAGAATTGGGATTAGAATTCTCAGTCACAGAGGCTACATAAATCCAAAGTCTTTTTGAAAGGTATGCACTAGTAATTGGGGGGTGGGGGGTGTCCAGGGGCCTGCTGTAGGAGTAGCACTTGGGCTGACCTTTGAAGAGGTGTAGATGAGTCAGAAGTATAATCCAGGTTTGGGAATGACCTGTGCAAAGTACACAATGATAGAGATGGAATGTCATGTGTGAAGAATATCAAGAAGACTTATTTGTGGGCATCCGGGTGGCTCAGGGGATTGAGGGCCAGACTTAGAGATGGGAGGTCCTGGGTTCAACAGGCCTTGGACATTTCCAAGCTTTGAGACCCATTGCCTAGCCCTTACCACTGTTCTGTCTTGGAGCCAATACACAGTATTGATTCTAAGATGGAAGGTAAGGGTTATAAAAAAAAAAAAGAAAGAAATGGCAATTGATTGGATATGTAAGGTGAAGGAGGCCCAACACTGGAACAAAATGAGGCACTTCTAGGTCATTCAACCATTAGCCACAAGGGAAGAAGGATACTCAACCAAGGTAGGTCCTGAGGTCATCTTTGAGTTCTCAGCTGAGTGTAAGTCGTTTGCCTGAGTTGCCTGTGATGATCCATTAGTCATGCTTCAGAGGGTTATCTGGAGCTTCTGATGGCTATTTTGGTCTCAGGTGACCAGGAAATGTTAACAGACTGAGACTTTGGTTCTCTGAGCCAACCTAGTCTTGAGGATGGGTCTAATACCATAAAAAAAATTTTTTTAAGCCTTTATCTTTTGTTTTAGTATCAATTCTAAGTTAGAAGAATGGCAAGGGCTGCCCAGAGACAGGACACATTTGAACACAGGTCCTCCCAATACCAAGCCAGTTACTCTATCTAGTGTGCTACCTAGCTGCCTCAAAAACTCTTTCTTTTAACACCAATTGCCTTCTAGTATTGTAGCTGTCAGTTAAGTCCTACTCTGAAATTGCTGAAGAAATTGAAATTGAAGAAAAAGTGCAATGGAGAGGGATATAGTGGGAGGGTGAACAGGCTGCAACCTCTTACAATGAAGGAATTAAGTAACAGGAATGTAAATCCTAGACATATATGACCTCTAAAAAGATAGGTGGGTTACATAGCAAGAAGAATAACTTATGAACAATCCATGTGATTCATTGGCTTCCACTCAACTAAGTCCTGGAAGTAAGTCCCCAGCACAAATTATTAGAAACCCACAATTTAAGAGGTAAAGGGAGAGACTTCTAATCAATACTAGCATTTATTATTCGAGAACTAGGATTCAAATTTAATTATCTTCCAAGTAGTTAGAGGAGTCCAGAGGGACTAAGGATTATTTTGGTGTTATGAGTGTTTTTTAGCTCAGAGGCAACTTAGTGTATCTCAGGGTGAAGAAAATTCTGGAGATGAGGAGCTTTTGGTTCAAATAATAAAATGTATCCAGAAGACATTGATAAAGTTGGTATTAAGGGATGGAGATTTCTTCTTGGCATCCATAGCTTTTAAAATATATTTTCAAGCTTTTTGGCTAAGTTCAGATTTTCATAGTTTTGAGCCAGATACATATTTCCTAGTCAGGAGCCCAGGGTTGGTTCTGGGTTCCCAGCACCAGTAGGCAGGCAAGGAAGGAGAGGTTGCAATTTGTATCACAGAAGGGAATGCTCAGATCTTTGAGATCACAGACCCATTAGCATATATAAAAGACAAGTATTTATTCCCTTTTCCCCTACATCTATTTCACATTCCATACCCACTCCTCCCAAGACCATAAGCTCCTTGAGGGCAGGTCTATCATTAAAAACAAAACAATTGTGTATCTTTTTAAAAATCTTTGAGTTTTGGGGGGCAGCTAGGTGGCTCTATGGTTTGAAAGTCAGGCTTAGAGGCAAGAAGTCCTGAGTTCAAATGTGGTCTCAGATACTTCCTAGCTGTATGACCTTGGGCAGTCACTTAACCCCCATTGCTGCTTCTTACCACTCTTCTGCTTTGGAACCAATGCATAGTATTGATTTTAAGGGAAGGTAAGAATTTTAAAAAAATATCTTTGGGTTCTAATTCTGCCCCATAGGCTGGAAAATTGTGCGACCTGCTTGGCAAGTTAGTTACCTGTTGCCTCAGTTTCCTCATTTGTAAAATGAGCATACAGGGTTGTTGTGAGAACCAAAAGGTATAAAACATGTAAAGTACTTTGAAAACTTTACAATTCTATGTATAAGTGCTAGCAAGTATTAGTATCGTCATCCGCAGGGCTTAGAACACAGAATAGGGGCAAGATACTTATGTACATCTTTCTGCATTTCCTTCTCCGGGTTCGGGTTCCTTCTTCTCTGTTTCTTTCTCATCACATTCGGAGGACTGGACCAATAGGAGCCCCGTTTGTATCTTGACTTTGTACCCCAGAGAGCCTGCCCAGTGATGCAGGTGAGCTTAGGGGATCCCTGGGAGGTTCTGGAAGAGGCAGGGGGTCCGTTGGCTCTGGACCCAGGGCCTTCTCTTCTGCTCTGGGCACTGGCCATAGTGAGTGGAGGGGCGTGGGCGCAGTGGGCTGCGATGGATGCCAGATCGCTGACGTTACCTCTAGGCTTCAGCTGGGGGGCGCCCCCAGCTCCCGGCGCAGCCCCGCCCCAAGCCCCCTCCCTCCTTCTCCCAGGCCCCGCCCGGCCCTACCCGAGGGCACGAGGTGGCTGGAGCCTCTACGGGCTGGGGGGGTGGGGGGAGGAGAAGAGGGAGAGGGGGAAGGGCTCTAACTTTCCTCTGCGTTTTTCAATTGGTCAGGCTTGCCCCGCTCGGAAAGAGAGGGCGGGGAGGAGGAGCATCCCCATTGGTCGGCCTCCTTCGCCAATCCCTAAAGGCCTTGGGTACAGGGGCGGGGGGCAGTTTGCGGGAGCCGCGGCGCGGGTGGTGCAGGGGAATTCGGATCCTAGACTAGAACGTTCTGCTGGCCGTCGTCTAGTCCTGCACCAGGGCCCAACCTGGACCACTGTCTCTGTCTCTGAGCACTTCGTCCTACCGCTGTCTCCCGGGACGCCACGCGGAGCATCCTACACAGCTGACGCCGCCGTCGAGGGCCCAGGAAAGGAGGCAGGACCCACTACTGTGGACACTGACACACGGGACCAGACCCGAGTCACGAACCATGACCCACTTCAACAAGGGCCCTTCTTACGGGCTCTCAGCCGAAGTCAAGAATAAGGTAAAGGCGGTTTGACCCGCAGGCGGCGGCCATCCTAGCGTGGGGTTGGGCGGGGTGGGGCGCCCTGGGGTTGGGGCGGCGCAGGAGACTGATGGGCGGACTGGCAAGGGACCCTCAGTCCTCGGCACTCCACCCCCCCCCCCCCGTCTCCTCCGCCCTCTCCGGCTTTGTTCCCAGCGCCGCGGAGCCTCCTGGGGTGACTCGAGGCGTCTGGTCAGGAGCCGAAGCGCCGTGCTCGCTTCCCTGTGGTGGGGCGCCCCCTCCTCGTCCCATTTACTTTAGCCTTCGAGAGCTCTGGAGGGGCCTGCGCCAAGCTGGGATGGGCGCCCCTTCCTCCCTCCAGGGGCCGTCTGTTAGATCGCCTGGCTGCTGGCAGACTGGCCACTGCTCCTCCTCCTCCTCTTCTTCCTTCCCTCCCACCCACCCACCTCCTCCCCATTCCCCGGCCCGCCGCGGCGGTTGTGAATCTGGGCGGCTACGTGGCCAAATCCCAGGTCCCTTATTGTTCCTTTCCAGACGGAGGGAGGGAGGGAGAGATGCTGCGCGCTTGGCTCTGCTCGCTTTGCTCCAACCTCCGCTCAGTTCCTTCCTTCTCCCAGCGCAGGGGCTGGCGAAGGTGGCGCCCCGGACATCGCCGCAGCCACTACAATGGCTGGGGAGGCTGCTCTCTCTCGGGCGCTGTCCCCTCCGCCCGAGCGATGCGCCCGCTGGGAGGTGGATTTGGCTGCGGATTTGGGAACTTGTGTAACGCGCTGCCAAGTTTGCAGTCGCTTGTACTTTACGCAAAGCCTCGCTATCTTTTGTTGTTTTTTTAAAGTACCCAGTAATAATGGGCTTGGGTGTTTGGGCTTTATAGATAGCGCTTTTTATCTTTCATCTTCTGCTGCGCCCGTTGGTGTCTTTTGCCTGGTACTGGGTATGGGGGTATTTGCCTCCTTTTGGCTAAGGGGAAAAGATGAGAGGAGTTTCCTTCTCCCCCTTTTTCTAAATCCCCTTCTTCCTTCCTCCCTCCCTACATTCCAAGCACATTACATCAGGGGCTTCTGGGGGGGAAGAAACCAACCAATCGGCGCGGATCCGTGCACAGAATGCTCATTGTCTCTCCTTTTTGCTGTTGCAGCCAAAAGAGAGCCACAAAGCTGGGCTGCCGTACTTCGATTTCCATTAACCTCCTGAGAACTGAAGCATTTCAGGATCGCCACTGAATTCACCTGACTGTCTAGTGTTTTAAAGATAGCCTTAAGTTACACACTGCTACTGTCAAATCGACACAACTAGCACTATTATTGAACTAGTGCTTATTTTAGAAAGAAATTGCCCTCTCACAAGGGAGTGTCTTGCTTATCTGCTTGTCTCTCCCCCCCTCCCCCCATCCTATTAGGGACATAATAAGAAAATGTTTATCATGGCTTAATTTTTATTTGGTTTAATTTTCAGCTATTTAAACTAAGGGTGTGTGTGATACACACATACACAAAATTAATGACATCTTATTTGGGAGTAGAAGATTGTTAGAGACTAAATTGTAATGGGCTGTTAATTCTGTAGCAGTTATTCTTATTGGGGGCTTGGAAGTCTCCTACTGAAGAAAGAACCATTTGTTAGGCTCATTATTTTGGGATACCTATTGAGATATCAGGAAAAGCAACAATAAATGAACTTTGTAAATCCTTTGAATTTTAATTTATTTTTACTTTAGCTAGTTATACCTTAGAATTTAGGTAATCTGATGTGGATCTTCTCTGGTTTGCAAATCTCATCTCTTACCTTCCCTTTCTATTCAGTTCTTGTCTACTTTGTCCAATAAGACTTCCCAGAGGTTTCACTCCTGCTAGAGAACTTCCGCTGGATATTTTTACATTTCCCAAGTACCAGTGCTGAACTCAAGTGTGGCCATTTGTTAGCCTGCCTTTCTTTTCTTCTACCAGCCTTTCCTATTCTTCTATTTTCTTAATTTGGGGAGATCATCTTAGAGAATATGCTTTTAATGTCTATTTGTTTCAATTGCCATTTGGGTTACTCACAACTCTGATTTTTGAAAGATTATGATGTTCAAAAATTCACAACCATATATCATTGCTGGGAGAACATTTATGTTTATTATTGCACTGGGAAGTAGGTTGGGATTGTCACAATCCCAAATGCAACCAGCCTGCTTATTTCTACCTATTCAGGGCCCAAATAATTGAACATCTGAAGTGCCTGTCCTAGATATTTATGTTTGGATATGTTAACAGGTTCCTCAAATATATACAGTAGTCTGGATCATAGGTGTCAAGCATATGGGCCTTACCACTACTAAGTGCAGCTGGAACTAGATTAAAATAAGATTGGGAAATATTTAACAAAATAAATGATCAATAAAACATAAGTAATGTTAATATTCTGGTTTTCTAAGTCAGTGTGGGGCCCTCAGGGATCATTTGTGGCCCCATTTCCATTTTCATTTGACACCACTGGTCTGGACAATAGTAATTTTTCATCCATTGAATATTTTCTATATGGATCTTTACGCTGCTGATCTCTTGAGTATTCATGGTTGACTTTGAGGTCTTGTTATCTGTTATCATAGTGTTGTATAGGAGCTGTTCCTCAGTCAAAGCTTTTAATACTTTTCATTTAGGAACAAGGATCACTTGAACTCTTTTTGTTGAGCATTTAGTGAAATGAATCTGGAAAATTTTGTTTTTGCGATTTTATATGTGTGTATATGTATTTATATATATATGTATGTATAACCTGTGAATACATACATATGTGTGTGTATATATATATTTTGAGTTCAAGAACCAAGCTTCTGCACCCTTATTTGATAATAAACGTCACTTGACTCCCCAAACTACTTTGGCATTAAAAAATTTAGTTTTTTCTGTTACTAGTAGAATTGCTTTTGAAATGAGAATCTCCTCCCTCTCCAGATCCTCTTTCTGGTACTCTAGCCCCATTGTATAGGTGTTAATTTTGGAAAGCTACTTCAAATGTTTGCATTGTAGGAAGTGTGTGTGTGGGAATCAACATTTTTAAACATGCTCTGATACTTTTCATGTCTTGACTCATGAATATGCTTGGCATATTCCTATAAATTGTAGCTAGTTTCATGAACCTGGGGGTGATGACTACTCTTGGCAGACAACAATAATTTCTCTTAGCCTTTTGTATAGTTCTCTACATATATGAGGTACAGATAACTTTGGCAGTTCTTCAAATGGTTTATTTTTCTTGGCAGTGAATGACTGCTATACTTTGCAGAATAATGGGTAGTTCTTGCCCTTTCCTAATTGGTCATTGAGTACATAAAAGTTAACATTTAAAGAAACTTTAAATACCAAGGTGGTATGTATAGTTTAATAAGAGCTAAAATTTATGTTGATATTAGCTAAAGATAAATGACATAGAAAGTACTATTATCTGTATTACCTTGGGAAGTGTATTATGTCCCTTTTATGGAAAAGGAAACTGGAAAAGTTTAAAATAACTTCCTTGGGTGACACAAAACTAATTAGCGTCTGAAGCAGCATTTGAGCTCGGATCTTCTTGTCTTTGTCTAATGCTCTACCTTCTATGCCAAATACTGTTTCTTAATAAAATCAGATTATAGAATGTGAAAGTTGGAAGGTCCTCAGAGCCCTTTAGTCCAGTCTTTTTATAGCATATCTGACAAATAATCATCCATCTCCTACTCATTGGACTACTTTACTTGTTAGGAAATTTTCTTTCAAGCTTGAGCTGTGGCACCTTTCACTCATTACTCCTAATAATGGGGCCAAGAAGAAAAAAGGTCTTATCCCTCTTCCATATATTAAGCCATAGATATACAGAATTTCATAATTGGACCTTCATGAAGCTCCTCCATGGCATCCTTTGCCAGAACCTCTCAAATGAAGAGAAACTCAAAACTTAGCTCATTCCACTTTGGGTTAGCTTTAGTGGTTAGAAAGTTTTCCCCCATGTGAAGCTATCTCTTCACAATTTATCCATTATTTCTAGTTCCCTAGGTACCACGAAGAATTTTTATAGCTATCGTAGCCACCCCTAGACTTATTCTCCAGATTAAAACAGCTTCAATTTCTTCAACTCCAAAATGCATGGCCCTTCCACTTTCCATTAATTTCCATGTAATGACTCCTGCAGCTTTAGCTTCTTGGCCAAAAGCTCTGATTGGGCTCTACAGTGCTAGAAAGGTTTTAAGTATGAGTCTGAATAAGGGTCAGTCTTGCTCATTAAGGAGGGTCTTTACTGGGTTGGATAATTTGATGAATTTTTTGTACACAGAAATTAATGGAGGGCCTATTGTAGAGGAATTGTGATTATGTAGAAGGGTAGGGTAGTGGGAAGTTAACCTACACTAATGAAATTATAGATCTTTAAAGTATTGATATTTTTTGGTCAGGAAATTTGAAATTTGAGGGCACTTACACTTTGAAAAGAGATCATTTTTACATCTGAGAAGTTAAGTAATCTCTTGTGGGCAGTTTAAGATAAACAAAGGCACAGGGGATGTCTAAAGGCAAATTAAACACAATTGTGAATCTTCAGCCTTAAAACAATCCCCTGAATTCATTAATTGAATTAAATAAGCATTTATTAATCATTTGCTATGTGCTAGGTTCTAGGCTAGGTTCTGAGGCAATAAAGGTACAAGGTATATCCTTAAGGAGCTTATGTTTTCCTAGGATGTGTGAGCTAAGTCTCTAAAGTACTAATAGGTATAGAGTGGAATCATGAACTTGTTCACTAAACCTTTATGTACAAGAACAGAAATCTTCAGAGAGACAATGGAGACAAATATTACTTTATGCCCATTACTTTTGTCAACTTGGAAAAACACAGAACTCCTAAAGTAGTTAGCAAAACCAAGTCTTTAATTAGGAAATATTCAGCTGCCACAGAGTCAAGCACCTAAAAACCACACAAAGCCAAGGGCTCTGGGACTTTGGGAATGGTATCTCTGTGAGAATCAACCCTGGAGATGATTCTCTGAAGAACGATAAAACATAGGGATCTTTTATAACATTTTCGGAACTCAGGACATAACCTGATAGGTTGTACGTAGACTTGGAAAAGAGGCTGCAGTCTACTACAATGGATACTAAAGGGATGGTTCCTGCACTGGTGTTGGTCTTCTTGGGACTGGATCTCTGATACCATGGGGGAAACTTCTAGGACAAAAAGGGTACTTAACATTTGATTAGATCTACTAGTCCCACTGAAACTGAGATCATTAAGTAATTTAAGGTCTGTTGTTCAATTAATCTGGGGTTTCCCTGTGAGTGATCTCTCAGGGAGTGGGGTAAACCTAGGGCTCCCAAAAAACCCAGTTGACACTTTAAAAATAAGAATAAAAAATTGGAATCTGTTCAGAAAATTTGGGCACCTCCACATTGGATTCATCATCTCCATTTTTTGAAAAGAAATGTCTGTGTGGCTTGGTGATACATCAATAATAATATGAGGTAAGGTTAAGGTCATTCATGGCAAACTGCCCACCTTTCTTGGTGCCATTGTTTATATGCTAATCCAACAGAACATTTTAAAGTTGTTTTTCAGACATGTCTGACTCTTCTTGACCTCAATTGGGATTTTCTTAGCAAAGCTACTGCAGTGCCTTGTCATTTCTTTTTTCAGTTCATTATACAGATGAAGAGCTGAGCAGTGCCCAGAGTCACACAGCTAGTGTTTGAGGCTGCATTTAAACTGGGAAGATGAGTCTTCCTGACTAGGTCCTAAACTCCACTGCGCCACCTAGTTGTCAACAGTGCTTATGCTACAGAAATTTATATAGCATTTGTTTGCAACTTGCAGATTTCAGAAGTTTTTAAGGCAAAACCCATGGCATGTATCTTTATATATAACATATACTAGTTTTGGGTACTTAGAAATGAAGAATAAATTAAAATAATAGTCAAGTTATTTCAGCTTCTAATTGTTCTTTTTTCAGTTAGCATCATGGTAGCTTAAATTAATCATACCTGTAAAGTTAACCCTGAAACACAGTGCAAACTCCTCCAGTGGTTCATCATTACTTCTATGATAAAGTCAATTCTACCAGCATTACTATTTAATATTTATTCTGTGCCAGGTTCTGTGTGAAAAGTAAAGTTCCAGGATAGAAAAAAAAAACAAAAGACAGTCCCTGCACTTCAAAGAGCTCACAGTCTTTAAGAGACAGCACCCAAACAACTAGGTAAAAACCAGATTGATCTTTATCTTTCTAATAAATTGGCTTCTTAAACTGTTGTGTCTTGGATACCTTTGGCAGTCAGGTGAAGCCTATGGACTTCTTCCAGTATAACTTTTAAAAAATCAATTAAAAAAATTATTGGAGGAAGGAAATGCTACATTTCAGTTTAAAGTTAAAAATAAAATCACATTATTTTCCTATCCAAATTCACAGACCCCCTGAAATCTAACCATGAGTTGCCCGGGGAGGTGAGGTCATAGACTCCAAGTTAAGAACTGCTTTAAAGACTTTTTAGTTAATATGTAAAATTCTGTACTATGTTAGTAACTTTGGGTACTAAAGTCTCTTGTAAAACCTTACATGCTGTTTGCTTCATTAGTCTTTCCTCTAGGAGTCTACTTGTACACAGTAATATTATCATTCAAGTAGATATGAGAGGATCTTAGTGAGTGAATGACAAAGCATTTATTAAGAGCTGACTGAGTGCCAGGCACTGTGTTACATGCTGGAGATACAGATGCTAGCAAGAAAGACAGATCTTGTACTCTAGGAGCTTATAGCACATAATATGAAACAAGAAAGAGGAGAGATAGTGTGAGATGTGGAAACCTGGTTCTGGGAGATATTAGACTGCCTATCAAAGTCCAGAATCCCAAGAGCAAAGAACAGATTCAGAGGCAAAATGAGGATGAAGATGAAGGTCTAAATACAGGCAACTTATTTGGAAATGTCAGAAAAGCTGGCCTGGACTCCCAAACCTAAACAATTATGAGGGAGTTATGAGGCTGTAATGATAGAACACTAGACCTAGAGTCAGGAAGACCAGAGTTGGATTCCACTTTCAAATGTTGATGAGCTGTGATCTTGGACTAGTCACTTACCCTTTTTAACCTCAGTTTTCTCATCTTTAAGATGGGGAAAATAATAGTACCCACTACACAGGATGTTGTGAGAATAAAATTAGATGATATATGTAAAATGTGTGCAAACTTAGAAGATTGCATATAAGTTTTAGCTATTACATGAAAGGAATTTAATCATTTGATGTCCAAAATAGGTTTCTATAGTTAGCTGCCTATACTGAGATGATCTTTTTAGAAATTCAAGTCCATTTTCTCTTGTCACTGTTAATAGTTTTGTCTTTTTTTAATTGAATAAGCTCCCTAAGCAAAAGTACCATACCTCTTAGTTTTGTTTTCTTATGACTGGTATTGATTAAAGATCATATCCAGTTTTTTTTTTCCCCAGCAGCTGTTAATCCAAGTGGGTATTTCATTTATTCTGTATTCTACTCTTCCCCTTAACATTTTAATCAATTTGCTGTTTGTTAACCTTTTTTTTGGGGGGGAAGGGAGGAGGAGTTCACCAAAACTAAATTCCAAAAACCCAAAAAACTCCTCACCCATAATAATTCTGATTTTTTTTTGATTACCTGTAGAATTAATTTAACCATTATGTTTCTCTTAGTACCTGAGTTCAGGATTGTTCTTGCAAAAGGATTAAGACATTTAGAATATGCCTATAATTTTCTTTGTTTAAAAATTATTGAAAATCTATTTTGTCTCTTTATCTTTTGCTTATTGCTGAGGAAGGGAAATGAGAACCTGTAATAAATATACAGTCAAGCAAAACAAAACTCCCACATTAACCATGACCAAAAAAAAAGTCTCATTCTGCAACTAGTCTGTTGCTTCTCTGTCAAGAAGTGGGTAACACACTTCAACTGTCCTGTGGAATCATGGTTGGTCAGAGTTGTTAAGTCTTTTGTTTGTTTTTAAGGTGGTTGTCATTCTACACTATATTGGTTTTGCCTAGTTTACTTTTGCATCAGTTCACAGAAGTCTCCAGAGGTTTCTCTGAAATACTCTTTCATCATTTCTTAAAAGTGCAATTATATTCCATTCCATTCCATATAACATAATTTTTCCAGGTGATGGATACCTCCTTGGTTTGTATTTTGTGCCACCACAAAATTCTATAAATGTTTGTACTTAGGGAACATTTTCTGTTTGGTCTTTCTGGGTAGCTTTACATCAAGTTTCTCCAATTGTGGTTTGGAGCTTTTTTTAAAGATGTATTTTATTGATAAAATTGGATTTCTGTGAAAATTGTTTCCCCTTCTCCTCAGATAGTTACTCTAACCAACTGCCAAAGTGATTTTACTTGTAAGTGCATATCTGAACATATTATTTCCCTACTCCAGTACAAAGGCCAGTGGCTCCCTATTGCCTCTAGGGTAAAGTCAAGTTAAGAACATCTACTATGTACTGTGCTTAATTAAGTGTACTGAGATACAAAGAAAGCCTAGAGACCAACCAGTCCCTGATCTCATGCAAACAACTATTGGCTAAGACTTTAGGTACTTATTTCCTTTCACTTAAAACCTCAGAAGTGAATGTTTTTCCATGGTTACATGAATCATGTTCTTTCCCTCCCCTCCTTCCACTCCACCTCCCATAGCCAATGAGCAGTTCCACTGGGTTTTACATGTCATTGATCAAAACCTATTTCCATATTATTAGCATTTGCACTAGGGTGATCTTTTAGAGTCTGCATCCCCAATCATATCCCCATTGAACCATGTGATCAAACAGTTGTTTTTCTTCTGTGTTTCTGCTCCCACAGTTCTTTCTCTGCATGTGGATAGAGTTCTTTCTCATAAGTCCCTCAGAATTGACCTGGATCATTGCATTGCTGCTAGTAGAGAAGTCTATTCTATTCTGTTGTGCCATAGTGTATCCATCTCTGTGTATAAGGTTCTTCTGACTCTGTTTCTTTGACTCTGCATCAATTCCTGGAGGTTGTTCCAGTTCACATGGAATTCCTCCAGTTCATTATTCCTTTGAGCACGAGAGTATTCCATCACCAACATGTATCACAATTTGTTCAGCCCTTCCCCAATCGAAGGGCATCCCCTCATTTTCCAATTTTTTTTTTGTCACCACAAAGAGCAAGGCATAAATATTTTTGTACAAATCTTTTTTCTTATTATACCTTTGGAGTATTAACCCAGTAGTGGTATGGCTGGATCAAAGGGTAGACAAGTCTTTAGTGCCTGTTGGGCAGTTCCAAATTGCCTTCCAGAATGGTTAATTCAATTCACAACTTCACCAGCGGTGCACCTCTGTATTATTTTTTAATTTAATGAAGAGGGAAAAGAAATATAATGGTTAATTTTTTTAAGTATTAAAGGGGAAACAATTTTTTTTGGTTTGTTGACATTTTCTGGTTCTTTTTATGTAGAGTTAAAAAATATATTAGTACCTACCAGGTCCCAGGTGTGATAAAGAAATCAATAAGTAAGACAGGCCTTTTCCTTAAGGAGCTCCTAAAAAGTTAGTCCCTTCCCTGGTTTTTCTTGCCCAGCCAGCCTCCACCATAGTGGATAGAGCTGCTCTTGGAGTCAGGAAGAAGCTTGAGTTCAAGTTTTGCCTGGGACACATCCAAGCTATGTGGACTTGGCATTTCACTTCTCAATGCTCTAGGCCATTTTCTTTTTCTTTTTCAAAACCCTTACCTTCCACCTTAGACTCAATACTGTGTATTGGTTCTGAGGCAGAAGAGTGGTAAGGGCTAGGCAATGGGGGTCAAGTGACTTGCCCAGGGTCACACAGCTGGGAAGTGTCTGAGGTCAAATTTGAACCCAGGACCTCCCATCTCTGGGCCTGGCTCTCAATCCACTGAGCCACCCAGCTGCCCCCTCTAGGCCATTTTCTAAGACTATTTAGTGGTGGAGAATGAGCTGGCTTACATTAATGGAGGAATTTCCTTATCCAGGTATTCTTAGGCCTGTTAAATCTGGTCCAGTTCCTATCTCTATCTAGATAAACATGTTTTCTTTTTCTTTTCTGAGATAGAACATGAATTCTTATCTTCTAACTCCAAAAACCACACCACATTTTCCTGTGACCCTCACTCTTGCATTGTTTGAAAGCTCTCCCCAGGCTTTTGGGGGAGGGAGGGAATCACACTTTTTTATGTGAGATGAGGGTTTAGGTCTTTTGAACTTTTCTTCTGTACCTTGGCAGGAAGAATATGAGGTTTTTAGTATATTTGTCTTATAGGTCTTATGTTTTGATGAGGTCACTTAGATCTAAAAAATTTGCATCGGATTTGTAGTTCTGAAAATATATGTAATTTTTTACTTTTGGGTATTACCCTCTCTGTCTAAAGATGTGAAGCATGCTTCCATCATCTGTCTTTTGGAGTTTTGTTTATTGCATTGATAATGCGTTGAAATATTTTTATTTTATTTTTATTTTATTTTTTTGGTTACAATACTCACTTTATTTCCCTCCCTCCCCTCCACCCACCCTTCCTGCAGCTGTGGAGCAATTTCATTAGGTATTACAATGCATGGAAATCTTCAGTCTCTCACAGTGGCTTTTTTTAAAAAAACAAATTGTAGTTATTATCTAAATTATTTTTGTGGTTCTGCTTACTTCTGAATTAGTTTATACAAGCCTTCCCAGATTTTTTTGAATGTATCCCTTTCCTTATTTCTCACAGTGCAATTATATTATATTCCATTTCCTAGTAGGAAACAAACTTTGTTTCCAGTTTTTTGCTCTAATGACAAAAATTACTATAAATATATATATATATGCATATATATATATATACACACACACATATTTGTGTGTGTGTATGAAGTAGAAGTCTCATAGTATTCATGAGTCAGAGGGCATAGTCGTAGCCTAGTGTTATTGTTCAGTTGTGTTTGACTCTTCCTGACCCCATTTTGGAGGTTTCTTGGCAAGATACTGGAATGGTTTGCCATTTCTTTATTCCATTTTAATTTACAAATGAGAAAACTGAGATAAACGGGCTTAAATGACTCCCAGGGTCACACAGCTAGTCAGGGTCTGAGGCAAGATTTGAAATCAGGAAGATGAGTCCTTCTGACTCCAGGCCTGGCCCATGATCCAGTGGGCCACCTAGGTTGCCAGTTACTGAGGGCAGAACTCAGCAAAATTATGGCTCCAGGGCCAAATGGCTACTGGTTGTTGTTGTTGTTGGTTTTTTTTGTAAGGGCCAGCTAGCTAAGTAAGAATTGTTTTTAGGTATCTGAGTTCAGAACTGTCTTCGGACCCTGCCTAGTTGTGACCCTGGGCAAGAAACCTAATCCCAGTTACCTAGCTCTTGCCACTCTTTTGCCTTATTATGCATATCAATTCTAAGATGGAAAGTATAGGTTTAAAAACAATTGTCTTTACACTTTTAAAATACTGCTAGCCTTGGCCTATGGGCCTTTGTTTGCTGCCCTGGCTTTAGTGGTTTTACTGGCTTGTGTACTGAATTCTTCCAGAATGGTGGGACCATTCACAGTTCAGCCAGGAGAGTTGCGTGCCCTCCCAATTCCCTTCCAGTGATTGTTACTCCTTCCCCCAACCCCCCTTTTGTTGCCAGTTTAATGGGTATGAGGTGGAACGTTGGTTGTTTGAATTCTTAGTGATTGGAGGCTTTCTTTATGTAGTTACTGATAGCTGGCATTTTTTATTTGGGAATTATCTGCTCCTATTCCAGTCCTTCTGGATTCTTCCCTTTCCCTAATTGTCAGTAAGAAATGAGAGTTCTCCCTGCTAGGATTGTCCTCAGTACAGCCGGATCATTCAACACAAGTGGGTATGGTTTTTATCTATTGAAACAAGAAAGATGGTGGTTCCTGTCTGCTTGGCTGCTGCTCCTTCAGGACTGTAGGGTCTTGGCATCCAGCTTGTAGTTGAGACTTCCTCTCTGTTGTCTCCTCCAAGGCAGGAGCTGCCTTGCAGTTCTTTGTATTCCTGGGACTTAGCACAGTGCCTCAAACTTGGGGAGCCTTTTGCAAAGGCTTCATTGCTTCTTTTGTTCAATCCCTACAGTCTCCCTCATTCCAGTTTTCCTCTGCTCTCTCTGGTCTATTAAATAGCCTCTTGATTATTCCCTCCAAATTCAAGCCTCTCCCCTTTCTGAGCTATCCTCTGTACACAGATGAAAAAAGGACGCTAAAGCACAGGTTTGGCCTCGTATTAACAGACTTTCAGTGTCTCCTAGAGAGCTTTGGGAAAATTTCAAGTGCCTCTGCTTGGCATTTACAGCCTTCTGTAATCTGGCACCATCTTACCTTTCCAGTCTTGTTTTTATCTCTCCCTCCCCTTCACATGATCTTTGTTTCACCTAAACTGGACTACTACTTGTTCCTTGTATTTGAGATTCTTTCTCGTATCCTCTGGACATTTGTGCAGGTTTTCATAGGACCTGGACTTCAGCCTCCCCTTTTAGGCTTTCTGAATACTTTTTTTCCTAAACAAAAAAAAAAAAAAAAGAATTCTAGGAGCTAGGTGGGAAGCTGATATATGGTATCTTTTAAGAATTGGGTGGGCTTAAGTAAGCTAATGAATATTATTAGGATTTTTGTGTGTGTTAATGAATGAATGAAAAAAGCTTTTACTGAGCACTTACTATGTGCCAGGCACTATGCCAAGTGCCGAGTATTTAAAAAAGAAAAGAAATCCTCTAACCCCAAGGACTTTGTATACCTGAATTGCTGCAAAAAATCTCCAAGAAGTAGACTGGCTATAGAGAGAGAGCAGGAGCAAGGGTTAACAGGAATTATTCCATCGATTCTTTTGTTATCCTCTTAAGGACCACAGCTCCAAATTCCCTGTAGCTGAAACCCCAGATATATATAGTCTCCCCCAATTAGAATGAGATAACTTGAAGGTATGCCAGAACTTAACATAGTGCTTGCCACCTAGCATGTACACTTAATAAGTGTTTCTTTTTTCATTTATGAGCAGCTTGAGTGCCCTTCACTTAGAAGAAAGCTTCTAGCCTAAACTACAACTGAGTAAGAATCTTGTTTGAAACAATTCTGAGTAATTAGTTATCCTTTTAAAAAGAATGACTGATTATTTTTTCCCTTGCACTGGTTTTTCTAGTTGGGGGTATGATTGGGATAGTAGGAAGTTGTACTCCTTATTTAGGAACAAAGGAGCTGACTTGACTTATAAAAATAAGGTCCTTTCTATGACAAAATTCCATGATACAATGGTTCACTGGTAAAATGTTTTATGTGTTTCTATTTAAAGTGAAAAGTCTGTTTTCTTTTAAAAAAAAGATAAAAAAGTCAATTTGTCATTAAAAATACTTCTTAGCTTCTCTTTTCTAATTTTCTATAATGAGGAAATTGACTGCTTTAGAAGGTACATAGTGGAGAGAGAGATGTCTGGCCTTTGTGACTCAGTTTGAGTGACTGCCCTGCCTTGAAATGGAGAGGCTATTTGATGCATGAGAACTATTTTTCACCTCTTCGAGGTACACAAAAGAATGCCACTTTTAACAATGTCAATGCCACAGAGTTCTGGATGGATAAAATGTTAAAACTGGACCCCTGTACCTTGGCACCTAGAGCCACCACCTCAATGAGGACAGCTGTCTCCATCCATGATCATGTGGGTCATCCAGCAATATGGGCACCCTTCAGCTTGGCAGCCAAAATACATCCCTCACTTTCATTGAGCCAGGCACCTTGTTTTCTTTTTTTTTTTAAAGAGTATATACAGTTTATTGACTTTTAAAAATATAATTCTAAATTATTTTTTTGAAAAATTTATTTAATTAGTCAATTTAGAACATTTTCCCTTGCTTATGTAAGGGGGGGGCAGGATTAATTTTATTTATTTTTAAATTTTATTTATTTATTTGGCTTTTGAACATTATTTTTATTTAGTCAATTTCAAACATTATTCATTGGATACATAAATCATTTTCTTTTCAAAGGGTTGGACTGGATTATTTAAGAGTGTGGTCACCAGGAATCTAATTTATTCCAAAGAGATTTATTTACAATTTTTTTACAAATTGTAGAAAGAGTGAAATCAGAAAATCAGAGAGGATAAGGTAAGTCTCTCCTGAGGTTAGTTTTTTCAGAAAATCCAGCAGTTAAGAGTCAACTTTTCACTCACCATGTGTCAGTTCAAAGGAAGAGATTTTAGAACAGCTTCACAAGGAACAGGGTCTCAGGTACAGTCTCTACTCCAAAGAATGAAGAATTGTGTCCAGTCTCCAATTCCTAAGAATGAAGAACTCCCTCTCACAGGAAGTGACAGCTCCTTTTAAAGACGCTTCTTTTGTGTCACTTCCTGTGTCTTCCCCTACTTTTATGTCTACCAATCACAGTTGAAGCTTTGCTTTAAGACTGCTCAGGGGCAGTTAGTTTAATTCTGATTCGTCACCCACTATTGCACAGACCTCCCACTTAATGATTAAGTGGGATGTTTATACTTCTGGTGATTAGATCTAAAAATGGGCAGATCTCCATACTCAACTTTTTTTTTTTTTAACCCTTACCTTCTGTCTTGGAGTCAATACTGTGTATTGGCTCCAAGGCAGAAGAGTGGTAAGGGCTAGGCAATGGGGGTCAAGTGACTTGCTCAGGGTCACACAGCTAGGAAGTGGCTGAGGCCAGGTTTGAACCTAGGACCTCCTGTCTCTAGGCCTGGCTCTCAATGTACTGAGCTACCCAGCTGCCCCCTCCATACTCAACTTTTAAGTAGAGTGTTTACACTTTTGGTGATTAAATCTAAAAAATAGGCAGGGGTTACAATTTTAATCTTCATAATCAGAGGAGAGTTAATTTTAATCTTTGCAGTTACAAGAATAATATTTTTTCCCTCCCCTCACTCTACTCCTTCCTGTAGCCAACATGCAATTCCACTGGGTTTTACATGTGTCCTTGATCAAAACCTATTTCCATGTTGTTGATGTTTTCACTAGGGTGATCAGTTGGAGTCTACATCTCCAATAATATTCCTATCGACCCATGTAATCAAGCAGTTGTTTTTCCTCCGAATGTGGGTAGTGCTCTGTCTTGTAAATCCCTCTTGAGTTGTTCAGGCACCTCATTTTTCATTATGCTCAGGGCCAGGCTGGCATCAGTGATTTTGTAGACAGTTTGTCAGACCTGCTCAGGACTCCTCTGTCCTGTTCAAACACCTCAACAGTTACCCATGGACAGGGATATTAGGAGTGAGGGAAATTAATAAGTATCATTTCTGCAATTGTGATTCATGGAATATAGTTCTGGACCAACCTGATCTCAATCCTCTGAGCAGTCTGTAATTTGTCAGTTTCTTCCTTATAAGTTGTGTTCTTCCTCTGTTGGAGATTTTGAATCTGCAAAATGTAGGTTGATATTACATGAACAGTTTAAAAGCTAGCTACCATGTTTCACTTTTGGCTTATTTTGCATTTGTAGTCAACTAAAATTTCCATTTTCTTAATATGAATTACTGAAGTCCAGTAGTTTCCCCTTACCTATACATTTTACATTTCTCTCAAATTTTGTGTTTAAACTAATTGTTAGCTTGTCCAAAGAACCTGGAATGCTACTAAAGGCCTCCTTCCAAGTAGAAATGGATTTAGTAATTGATATTCTTTGGATATAAGCATTCACCTTGCTCTAATTGTATGCTTTTACAATCTGGCTTACATTACTATAACACAAAGTTAGTTTGATAAACCTTCTTAGTGAATCTGTGATTGTCCCTGATGTCCATGGACTCTTTTTTTAAGCACTCAAAAACAACCATTTTTTACTAATTTGTGCCAGAGTTTTATTGGTAATTGGTGTTAAGCTCTGACTAGTATATAGTTTCCAGAATCCATATTTTAACTTGCTTTAAAAATTGAGTCCTTCTGGCATCTCTCCATGATTCTTGAAAGAATTATAGTGGTGCTGTTTAATAGGCATGTAAAGTTAGATGTTAAACAGATCATTTGCCACTTTGATGGAGAAGGTACAGCAGAGTCTACTGTTGAAGCAAGATAGATACCTGTAAATGGTAAAATTCTACAGATGTTCTCTACTTAGAGATGATATTGTGCTGATTTGATTGAACCCCAGAACACTGTAATCTTCTGAAAGTGATCTGTAACCACTCAAAGGAGTCTGACTTGCCCATCTACTCAGGAAAGACGAAGTAGATGAAGGATGCCTATTTCTCAGATCTTACCATATATTTGGATCAACAGCCTATACAGTTTGTGTAAATATATTTATATATAGACTGGAGAATACAGACAGACTGAATTTTTTATGTGTGTTGTCTCCCTCAAGTAGAGTGAGCTCCTTCAGAACAGGAGCTATTTCCTTTTTTCTGTTTGTATCCCCAGTGTGTAGCACATAGTAAGCACTTATTAAAGGTTTTTTTCATTCTTCTATGGACAAATTAGGACCAGTATTTAATAGGAAGAAGAAAGTATGGACGGGTGCGGTTTGGTCATCATTGGTGGCATGTTTGAGTATGTGATTTGTTTTTCCCCCTGCTTTGAGTGATTCTGCTCACTCATAGTAACCTCCTATAAGGGTCAAGCTTCATTCAGCCCCCTGTCTTTCTCTTTACTCTCTAGGTCTGAAATATCACCTCTGTATGATTGATATATGGTACCCCATCCTAGAAAGAAAACATGGTAAATAAAGAAGAAAGAGAAGTTACATGTAAAAGCAATTTTCGGCATTTGTTTTCTAAAATTTCGAGTTCCATATTTTCTTCTCTCCTTTTCCCTCGCCCTGAGATAGTAAGCAATTTGCTGTTGGCTATATGTGTGCTATCATATAAAACATATATCTGTATTTGTCATATTGTAGAAGACATGTAGAAGAAAAGCCATGAAGAAAATAAAATGACCACAGAATTTCACAGATATCTATTCAAGCCCATAACTTCCCAAGAATCTCCTCTTCAAAGTGTCCAACAAATGGCCATCTACTCTGTGCTTAAAGATCACAGGAGAGAAACCTGCCCCTGGAAGATGTAACTTGACTCTTTTGTCTTTTCTAACAGTAAGAATGATCTTCAGGTTAGGAAAGATAAAACAGTTCATTATTTCCATCTAACTCTAGAACTCTAAAATCTTTAGTTCAGATTATTTCCTAATATTGTACTTTCTTTAAGAAACAGAGGCCTAATACAGACAAGCCAGCTGAATATGGCACAATTGATAGAGTGCCAGACTTGGAGTCAGGAAGATTCATCTTTTCAAGTTTAAAATCTGGCTTCAAATCTAGCTGGGTGACCCTGAGCAAATCACTTAACCCTGTTTGTCTCAGTTTCCTCATCTGTAAATGGAGCTGGAGAAGGAAATTAGCAAAACCATCCTAGTTTCTTTGCCAAGAAAACCTGAAATGGGATCACAAAGTTGAACAACAATTATAGTTAAGAGTAATTTAAAGTTCAAGATTTTTTGATTCACAAATAATGTGGCATGAGTGACAGTACAGAGTCTTGTACAATACACTTCTAATCTTCTCTTTAATCTTTATGTGCTGTAAGCCCCAAAGGCAAAAAGTATATTTTATTTTTATTTTTTTAATTTTTTAAAAATTTTATTTAATTGATTAATTTAGAGTATTCCAGGATTGCAAAAATCATGTTCTTTCCCACCTTTCCCCAAACCCCCTCCCATAGCTGATGCACAATTCCACTGGGTTTTACATGTGTCATTGGTCAAGACCTATTTCCATATTATTGATATTTACACTAGGGTGATCATTTAGGGTTTATAACCCCAATCATATCCCCATTGACCCATGTGATCAAGCAGTTGTCAAAAAATATATGTTAAATGAAATAAATAGTATTGATTTTACAATAATTTTGGGAGAAATCAGTCAGAGAATAGGATTAAAGTACTTTATTCAGGATATTCTGCCTATATCATTTCTAGCCCCCTTTCAAAGGTTTATGTCTGGTTAATTTATAATTTTCTTTACATTGTTGGTACAAAATATATGAAGAAAACTTCAGTGAAAATTTAATTTGATCTCAAAAATATCAGCTATGGTTATTTTGAATTTTCCTATGATTAACTGAAATCACGCTGAATGAAGGAGTCTATATACTTCCTGTACATAGATTCACAAAATCAACTGTATTTGGAGGAAGTGTGGATAGCCAGTAATTTTACTTGAATAGGATCTTATGCTATGTAATAAGAACCCCTCAAGGAAACTAATGGACTCTTAGGCTTCAGTGATCTTATTATTTTGATGGTGTGCCTTGAGGTTGAAGGATGTGGAACCAGTATCCTTCAAGGACTGGTTGAAAGGACTGGTTGTTTTTGACAGGAGTTGGGTATGGGCAGGGCTGAGGCATGAAGAGGTAGGGGAAAATATTATTTTGGTTCAAAAATATTTGAAGGGTTGTTAATTTTTAGCAAAGTAGGCATTTTGTTCAACCTGCTGTCTTCCCACCAACACTCTTAACAGGCTTATCTATTATAATAAATGATATCTAGCCTAAATGCCTCACTTTTTACAAGTGAGGTAGTAATTGGACCATAGGAGGGGAGTGATTTAGCCAAGCTCTTGTTTATGGCAGACAGTCCATTACAGCATCACAGGATTTTTACTTGTTTCTTTTTCCTTAAAAAAATGTAGTACATTGCTTGTCAGAATACAGCAAGATCATGTTCATGGGATTTTCAGTGCACTTTACTTCCTCTCCTTGAATTTCCTCCTTAAAAAATGGATTATATGTGGTCAGTATCTGAAAAGATTTCCTTTTTCAGATCAGGAGGTAACTCACAGAACATGTTCTGTGATTCTAACAGGTTCTATTTTTAGTTGAAATCTAGACAAAGTAATCTATACAGTATAATCACAGAATCAGTCTTTCTAATAAATAAGAACAAGAACTGCTGCTTAGACTAAGATTGACTTGTCTTTTCTTCTGGATGCTGTTATTTCGTAAAAGCTTTTACATTATAGATTAAACAGGCAGACAATCGTTTCCTCAGTTTTTGCAAAGTGTTTTGAAATCTGCCAACTCTGCAGCAGTTTGAGATGCACTTTGGGATTTATCCCATGGGATGTGTTAAATGGGAATAAAAGTATGGGCATTTAAGAATCCATTTGGTATTTTTCTTCAGTACCGTATGTTAGTATTTTAGGTACAGCTATAGAGATTTTTAAAAAAAATTTTTGTATCCCCAGTTCCTTTTTAATGTCTTCTCAATAGGCATTTAATAATTTAAGTGGAGGTAGGTGAGATTTGTAGTACATTTAAATAGGTAAGCCTCTCTGTATTTTAAAATCCAAATGATTTGAAAACTTTCCCCCAATATTAGCTCTTTGAGATGCATCTTTTTTTTTAGCAAGATTTTCTGAATAATGTGGATTCATCTCACAATCATTGAGTTTCCAGTGTTCTAAATCAAATCTATTTAGAAATATTGCTTCCATATATGTAAAGGCTATTCCTTGAGACACAGTATAGAGGGATAAGCATTGGTTTGGGATGCAGGAGTTCTGAGTTAACAGTTCAAATTTGCTCTTTGACATTGGAGAGCTTCTGGATAAGTGATTTGCACCTCTTGTGAACATTTGTAAAATGAGGAATTCTTTTTTTTAATTTTTATTTAGAGTATTTTTCCATGGTTACATGATTCATAATCCCCCCCCCCCCCCCATCTCTCCCTTGGGTTATATATGCATCATTGTTCAAAACCTATTTCCATGTTATTCCAATCTGCAGTAGAGCGATCCTTTGACATCAGAACCCTAATCAGATCCCTGTCACGCTACTTGATTGAGCATATATTTTTCTAATGCATTTCTGGTTCCAAAGTTCTTTCTCTAGATGTGGATAGCATTCTTTTCTCACAAGTTCCTCTGGATTGTCCTGTATTGTTGCATTGCTGCTAGTAGAAAAGTTTATTACATTTGATTGTGCCACAGTGTATCAGTCTCTGTGTACAATGTTTTCCTGGTTCTGCTCCTCTCACTCTGCATCACTTCCTGGATGTTGTTCCAGTTCACATGGAATTCCTCCAGTTCATTATTCCTTTGAATACAATAGTATTCCATCACCGACAGATACCACAATTTGTTCAGCCATTCCCCAATTGAAGGGCATCCCCTCATTTTCCAATTTTTTGCCACCATAAAGAGCGCAGCTATGAATATTCTTGTACAAATCTTTTTCATTATCTCTTTGGGGTACAAACCCAGCAGTGCTATGGCTGGGTCAAAGGGTAGACATTCATTTAAAGCCCTTTGGGCATAGTTCCAAATTGCCCTCCAGAATGGTTGGACCAATTCACAACTCTACCAACAGTGTATTAGTGTCCCAATCTTGCCACATCCCCTCCAACATTCATTACTTTCCTTTGCTGTCATGTTAGCCAATCTGCTAGGTGTGAGGTGATACCTCAGAGTTGTTTTGTTTTAATTTGCATTTCTCTAATCATGAGGGATTTAAAATACTTTTTCATGTGCTTATTGATAGTTTCAATTTCATCATGTGAAAACTGCCTATTCATGTCCCTTGACCATTGGGGGACGGCTTGATTATTTGTGAATTTGACTTAGTTTCATATATTATAAATATTACATATTTGGGGAAATTAAACCTTTGTCAGAGAGTTTTGTTATAAAAATGTTCTCCCAGGTTGTTGCTTTCCTTCTAAATTTGGTTTTGTTTGTACAAAAACTTTTAATCTGATAAAATCAAAGTCATTCATTTTACATTTTGCAATGTTTCCTATCTTTTTTTTTTTCCAAGATGACTTTTATTTATTTATTTTTAAACCCTTACCTTCTGTCTTGGAGTCAATACTGTGTATTGGCTCCAAGGCAGAAGAGTGGTAAGGGCTAGGCAATGGGGGTCAAGTGACTTGCTCAGGGTCACACAACTAGGAAGTGTCTAAGGCCAGATATGAACCTAGGATCTCCTGTCTCTAAGCTTGGCTCTCAATCCATAGCTGCCCTTCAACATGACTTTTAATGTTGTTTCCTATCTCTTAATTGGTCTTTCTTTTCCAACAGATCTGACAGGTATCTATGTTCACCCAATTTATTTATGATTTCACTCTTTATATTTAAGTCATTTACCCATTTTGAATTTATCTTGGTAAAAATTAGGAGTTCTATAGATAACATTTAAGTTCCTTTTCACTTCTTACACTATATCTAAAAGGATATATCTGTTTCTCTACTCAAGTTCTTTTGTCAGGACTGCTATTTATGTACATATAGATTTTGTATGTGGACATTTCTTTACCATAATGGAGATTTGGATGAATATATAACCATATTAATTATTTAGGGACTGGTTCACTGTTTTCTTCTTTTTCTGCTGTCTTTTTGGGACATTTGAGGTAGTGTGATAGCTTAGAGAACACTAGATAGTCGGCCAAACCTAGATTCTGATCCAGACTCCACTACTCAATAGCTGTGTGATGCTAGGCAATGGTTATTCAATCTCGGTAGTGCTCATTTCTCTCATCTGTAAACAAGATGCTTGGACTAGAATCTGGGGTTGGCAAACTATGGCTAGCCTTGACAGTCTGTTGTTTCTGAATGGTCTGCAAATTAAGAATAACGTTTACATTTTTAAATTGTTTGCTTTTATATTTGAAAAACAGGCTGCACTAGATTACCTCTAGGGCCTTTCTTTCCACCCAAAGGTATAGGTTAAAATTTGGTTAAAATTTTTTCTAATTTTTGTTTGTTATTTATGCTGTATCTCAGATAATATGTGTCCTTTAGGTTGGTTTCTGTATTTGTCTTGTAGCACAATTTGACCTTTCAGACCATTAACCCTTCTTTTTCCTGGGCTTTATTTCTTATTCTGGTAACCAGAACATCTTAAACCTTTTTTAATACCAGTTATATATGAGTTATATATTCCTGGTGGCAGGAAGACATGTTTGTGGCAATTGACTTTCCAAGTTGTGGAAGATTTTCACTAAGGAAACATTGTTAGAAACCTCTTTTAGGGGACAGCTGGGTAGCTCAGTGGATTGAGAGCCAGACCTAGAGACAGGAAGTCCTAGGTTCAGATCTGGCCTCAGACACTCTCCAGCTGTGTGACCCTGGGCAAGTCACTTCATCCCCATTGCCTAGCCCTTACCACTCTTCTGCCTTGGAACCAATACACAGTATTGATTCTAAGACAGAAGGTATGGGTTTAAAAAAAAAGAAATCTCTTTTAGAGTGCAGTCTTAGCTTCTGTGAAAATGTAATTTAAAAAAGGTTTTGTGGGAAAGCCTGAGAATATAACCAGTATTTTTAGTATTAACTTTAACATAATCATACAGCTTACATGAAAACAATTTATTGTAAGTTCTAATTAGCAAATTTTGTTTCCTGTGGGTTTAACTCAATCCCACCCTTACAGGAGATGACTTTACCTTCCACTTTACTAAGAATTTCTCACTGGAACTCCAGTTCCTCTATTTTATGCCCTTGCCAGCCTGCCTGCTTCCCAAGCCCCACCTAGTGCTGGTATTGGAGGGCTCAGCAAGATCAGATGCCTGACTTCAAACACTAGCTGGGCATCCTTGAGGCCTGGGGTCTCCCTCTTATCATGAAAGAGACATATCACAGCCCTTGAACCTGAGATCTTGATTCCAAATCTAGCATTCTTTCCACTATATTTCCATGATAGTTCTACCTGACTATATGGAAGTCTCCCTTGCTTTCTAAGGTGTTTGCTTTTGCTTCCACTGGTAGGATACATCTGGTTTGAAAAGAGCAACTCTGGTTCTGCAGCTCCGCAGTGCTCAACAATTGCTCCTGTAAACTTTTTTTTTTTAAAACCCTTACCTTCTGTCTTGGAGCCAATACTGTGTATTGGCTCCAAGGCAGAATTGTGGTAAGGGCTAGGCAATGGGGGTCAAGTGACTTGCCCAGGGTCACACATCTGGGAAGTGTCTGAGGTCAGATTTGAACCTAGGACCTCCCGTCTCTAGGACTGGCTCTCAATCCACTGTGCTACCCAGCTGCCCCAGCTCCTGCAAACTTAAGATCACCCTGCTTGTCAAGGCCATGGCCATTTCTTTGAACTTTGATTTTCCTAAGCCCTGAGTGGTCAACTTTATGTTTCTGACCAAACCTAGATTTTCTTTTCCATTTGTTTGTGTACATTATTCTTATTTCTGTTTTTTTTAACTCCCTAAGTTGTAAGCCCCATGAGGGCAAGACTTCCTTAATTTTAGTAATCTAACTCATTGGTGTATTGTATTATTTCATTGATTTGGTATCTGAGCTAGCTTTCAGGAAAAGAATTTCAACAATATAACTTGTGGCAGTAATGTATTCTAGACCTGCATAAACTCATAGAGGTGGGAGAGTAGATTTAAAGGATGTAAGGGCACCCTTCAGTCCAGTGAGGTAAGAATATAGAACATGGAGAGGGTAATACAATTTATGAAAGAAGATTAGATTGGTAGGCTAGCAGTGGGTTGGGGAAGGCCTTAAATTTAGGCTTAAGAGTTTGTATCAGTTTCTAATGGCAATAGGTTACTGCTGAAAATTTTTGGAAAAAGGAGGCAGAGTTTTGTAGACTTTGTGTAAAGGTACACAGAAGCAGAAGTTTTAAAATTATATCCTTAAGGCAAGAAGGTTGAAGTCTAGACATGGTTGAAAGTTCTTGACAAAGGAGAGAAGTCATTAGGGAGAATGAGTATATACTTTTAAAATATCACTTTGGCAAGTTGTGGGGGAGATAGATTGAAGAAGGAGAGAGAACAGAGAGGATGCTGCAGCATTAGACAGATGGGAAGTGATGAAAGAATGCCTGAACCCTGGATTGAGTAGAGAGAATTGATGGGAAATGACAATCAACAAGATTTGGCAGCTGTTGGAGATGAGAGAAAATGAGGAGTAGTAATTAAGACTCAGTTTATAATCGTCAGTGACTAGAAATGTAGTGGTGACTTCAGTAGAAATTCCCCTCAGAAGAAAGGGTGAAGTTTGGAAGGATGGGAACTATAATATGTGATTTTCTCTTTTTTTGGCATGTAAAATTTGAGATGCCTATGGCAAGTCAAAGCAGAGATGAGATACATTAGGAAATAATTGAAGGAAGACTTAAGAGATATGAGGAAATCATTGAGTTAATGACACAAGAGCTCTTTTACTTTAAAATTTGTGACCTCAAACAATCCAGATTGTACAAAGTTAATGTTTATCTCAGTTATTTGAGTTTTTTTAATTGTCTTAAAAGAAAAACCTTAAAACCTTTGGCTTTAGAGCCATTTTCCATATCATCTTTTTAAGGACACTTTAAATTTAGGTGTAATTTTTTGTGGGAAAAAGTCCCCAGTCATTTATTCTGAGAATGAGAATATTAGAAATATTTAGGAAGCAGGGTGAAACAGGCTTTCATCATATGGTAGGTGTCCTCATAGTAAAATATGGTCAATAGACTAGCATTTAGTGTTTAAAGTGTGCCAGACACTGCCTTAATCCCTAAGGACACAAAAAGGGCAAAATATTCTCCCCCTATTAAAGGAGCTCCCATTTTCATGGGAGAGATGCTATGCAAATAATGATGTATGTACTATCTAAGGGGAATGAGATTTCAATAGGCAGGCCCTAGCAGCAGAGAAAAGCCTTGAGAAGGTAGAGTTTGATTTTGGTCTGGAACCGTAGGAAAAGTCAATGGACCTCTACTTGAAGACCTCCAAGGAGGAAGGAGGCAGCACCTCACCCATGGCTCTCACAGTCCATTGCACTTTGGGTTAGCTTTGACTGGAAACTTTTTCTGACCTCAGGCCTAAATTGGACTCTTTGTCACCTCCCCTCACTACTGCTGGTTCTGCCCTCTGGGGCTAAACAGAACACGTCCAGACCCTCTTCCACAGCAGCCCTTCAGGTGCCTGAAAACAACTATCATGTCTCCTCCTAGGTCTGCTTATAACTTATAACTCTCGGAGCATTTTCTTAAGGAATCTTTACTTTAAACCAATGGGGTTTCATGGCACTCTGGGCCTTGGTCTCTTTGTGGTCTTTTATCAGTTAAACTTGTGTTGTTAATAGAGGTGTTTGTAGAGCATAGATTTAGTGCTGAGGTCATTTGTTTTAGCCCTGTGGCACCTCCTCCTCTCCCCCATTTTTCAAATGAAGATCTTCCTAGGTCACATGGCCAGGGACTGAGGAGTGTCTGACCCTAAAGTCTTTCTGACTCCCAAGCCCAGTACCAAAAGCACCCTCCAGTTTCCTAGGTGCAGTCGTCTCCGCTGCACGTGTGCCCAGTACACAAGACATCCTGCCACATGCCATATTCTGGACTTGGGGAATTTTTCATCACTTAATTTGCCCTCTGTCGAATGTTAGGTGGATTGCTTTTGAATAATGTTGAATCTCATTGAGTTTCATCAGTGGAGTTAAGTGATTTGCCCCACAGTTACACAGCTTGTAGAATATGTTAGAGGCAGAATTTGAATTTGGATCTTCCTAACTCCAGGTGCAATCCCCTACTGACTGCATTACCCAACTGCCTAACATCTGTTAGGGTTCTCATTTTGGGATTATCCCCTCCCAAAGCTATAATCCTCTAGAGTAAATCTCTAAAACAAATTTCTTTAAGAAATTATTACAGTATATTGAGCATGAGATAGTAACAGATTTCTTTCAAATAAGTCTAGAATGAAGATAACTTATAAAAATGATCCCTTGGGGGCAGCTGGGTGGCTCAATGAATTGAGAGCCAGGCCTACTGATGGGAGGTCCTGGATTCAAATGTGGCCTCAGACCCTTCCTAGCTGTGTGACCCTGGGCAAGTCACTTAACCCGCATTGCCTATCCTTCCTTTACTGTTCTTCTGCCTTGGAACCAATACATAGTAATACAGAAGGTAAGGGTTAAAAAAAAAATGATCTCTTTAATTATGACAAGGTGGTCATCTCCATTACAGATTTCCTTGGTGTTCAGCTATTTTTTTCCAACTTCTTGAGTACCATTTCTCTTTTTCTTCTTTGTCATTGATGGAAGCTAACATAATTGTTCTATTTTGTGACTTTTTCTGTTTATCCTCTATCCAGTTTCATCTATAAATGATCTAAAGATGATATAGCTTTATGTGGAACTTTACAATAAGATTTTTTTCTACAATAAGATTTTTTTTAAACCCTTACCTTACATCTTAGAATCACTACTGTGTATTGGTTCCAAGGCAGAAGAGCAATAAGGGCTAGGCAATGGAGGGAGGTTAAGTGACTTGTCCAGGGTCACACATCTGGGAAGTGTCTGAGGTCAGATTTGAACCTAAGACCTCCCATCTCTAGGCTGTCTTTCAATCCACTGAACCCCCTACTTGTCCCCTTACTCTAAGATTTTTATGACTATAAATTATTTTCATTTCCACTAGTTTTACAGGTAAGATGATGACCAAATTACTAAATTTCAGATTTGGAAGGTTCATCATCATCCACCCAGACATAAAAGGTATGGAGGGGAGGTGAGAAAACATTTCAGGCATGAAGAAAGGAAAATAGCTAAGAAATGGTCTAGAATATTAAATATTCAATAATTTCAGTTCAAAGCAGTAATAATGTGACTCATACATTTTTGGAAAAGGAAGCAGAAGACATAATTAATTTTCATAGAAACACAACACATACTACCAGACTTCATCTACAAATTTAATGTTTAACTATTAACATAATCAAGGAGGAAATAGTGAGAAAAGGTAAGAAGGAAGGGGTAATGGCCTCCTATTCAAACTACATCATAAGGTTACAATCATCAAAACAATTTGGTACTGGTAGAATAATAGTTTACAGATGTCAGTGCAACAAACTAAACAAGGGAGACTCAGAAATTATGTCTTTCCATATTAGAATGTGAGCTCATTAAAGGCAGGGACCTTTTTTGTCTTTGTTGTTATTCCCAACATTTAGCACAGTGCCTGGCACAGAGTAATTGCTTAATAGATGCTACTTGCCTTGACAGATAGGTAATCTACAAAGAAATGTGAAAAAGATTAATAATAGCACAGTTAGGACAGTGTGCACACTGATTAGGGTTTCCAAGATATATTAAAATCAATAACCTTTCCTCAGGACATGAATGCTAAATGATATGAACAAACATTTCTCAAAAAGAACTGTAAGATATTCACGACCACATGAAAAAATGTTCCAGATCACAAATAATAAGAGAAATGTAAATCAAAACAACCCTGAGGTTTCACCTCATACTCTGCAGAAAAGAAAAATGACAAAGAATGTTGGAAAGGTTGTATACAGATAGGCACATTAATACATTATTGGTGAAGCTATGAAATGGTACAATCATTTTAGAAAGTAACTTGAAATTATGCAAATAAGTGATTGATATCTCCCTATCCTTGGAACCAGATTTCATTACTGATTTACATCCCAAGGAAGCCAGTTGATAATAAAAAAGTATACATATAATCCCAAAATAGTTATAGCTTTTTATGATAGCTAACAATTGGAAACATAGATTCCCATCAGTTGGGGAGAGCTAAACAAATGGTAGTGCATAAATGTAACTGAACATTATTACTGTGCTATAAGAAATTATGAATGTGATGAATATAGAGAGGAATGGAAGGATCTATATGAACTGATGCTGAGTAAATTTAGCAGAACCCAGGAAATAATATAGTAATTCCAATAATGTAAATGGAGAAAACAATACCACCAGAAAATGTAACAAAATTAAAAGATCAAGTGGGACTCATGAAAAAATACACAAAGATGTCCCCAACCTCCTGCTTGGTGGCAGTGGGAGATCTACAAGTGTTATTCATTATACAAGTTCTTGGACTTTTTCAGCGTATCAGTCAGTTGTATTGATTTTTCTTTTTCTCCAAAAAAGTCTTTGTCATAAGAGAAGACTGTTGGAGAGGAGGCAGAGGGTTACATGAGATGACATATTAAAAGCTAGACCCCAAACTATATAGAGATGATAGATTGGAATTGAACACAGCACCTAAAATAATTTTAAAGAATGTAGTTGGATTCTATGATTTGCTTTGGTATCAAATACTTATTTTGCTTATCTTATTGAGATTATTATTTGATAACTTTTAAGTTGTTATTTGCTGATTATAATACCAGTTTCTTTGGGCAAGAGTAGGAGTCTTCTATGAAAAAAAATCTTGGCCACTTACTCATTTTGCTGAATGGGTAAAAAGAGAATTTTTAGAAGTGGTTTTAGAAAAAAACCACAGAGAATGTAAATGTTTCGTCTGTTAATTTGGCAAATTTATTTTGAAGGTATGAAGTTTATCCTGAATTTTGTGGCAAAATGCTTGATTGATAACTAGTTACCTAGCTCTCTACTTTTACGTTTTCATATTTGTTCCCCACGTGAATTTTGGCTTAAACATTTTTTATTATTCTATATATGTAATTTATAATTTAAAAATATTCAGATGAAGTGTTCATAGGCTACGTACATTGCACAGTCAAAAGAATCTCCAACAAAAAAAATGTTTAGAAACCCTGCCCTAGTTGCTTCTTCATTCTCCAGGTTCTCTTATATTTACTTTGTGTACAGTTCTCTGTAGATGTTTCATTTTTTGTCTTTGTTGTAGTCCCAGAGCCTAGTAGATAGAAGAAATTTATTGTTTCTTGTCTGATTTATTAAGTTGTAGTCTGAAGCCTTCTTTGACTCTACTCATTTTCCCAATTTATCTTTTAAAAGATATGTCTTGTTTTCTCACCAGCCACATCTCTTCCTGAACTTTAGTACTCAACTTTCTTTTTAAAAATTAATTAAGAAAGAATATTTTCTGAAGTTTTCTGAAGCAGAAAGATACAAATTATCTTCTTCTCCTCTCCCAGAGATGATAAGCAATTTGATCTGAATTATACATGTATAATCATGCAAAACATTGTTCCATGTTTTTCATTTTTGTAAGAGAACATTCATGTAAAACCAAAACCCCAAAATAAAAACACAATTAACTAAAGTGAAAAAAGTATGCTTTAATCAGCATTCCAACTCTAATAGTTCTTTCTCTGGCAATAGATAATAATCTTTGTCCTAAGTCCTTCAGAATTGTCCTGGATCATTGTATTGCTGAGAGTAACTAAGTCTTTCACAGTCGATCATCCCACAGTTTTGCTGTTACTGGGTACAATGTTCTCCCAGTTCTGCTCACTTTGCTCTGCATCTCAGTTAGTGAAGGTCTTTCTAGCTCTTTCTGAAATTATCCTGTTCATCATTTCTTATAGCACAATAGTATTCCATCACCATCATATACCACAATTTGTTTAGCTGTTCTCTAATTGATGGATATTCCCTCAATTTCCAGTTCTTTGCCACCACCAAAAGAGCTACTATAAATATTTTTTGTACAAGTCGGTCCTTTTCCCTTTTCTTTTTAATCTCTTTGAGATTCAGACCTAGTAGTGGTATTACAGGATCAAAGGGTATGCACAGTTTTATATCCCTTTTGGCAAAGTTCCAGAATCCAGAATGATTGGATCAGTTCATAACTCCATGTATCATTAGTATCCCCATTTTGCCACATCCCCTCTAATAATTATCACTTTCATTTACTGTCATACTGGTCAATCTGACAAGTTTGTCATTTAATTGTCATTTCCAGTTTTCTTCCTTCCTCAAGCTCCTCCCTATCTATGAGAAGTCATTAAAAAAATTTTTTTTTACTAAAACTCAGTCACTATATCTTCTGAGGAGACCATCCAATTAAATATCTAGAGTAAATCTCCAAATACTAGTTTAAATTTAATGGGTAATAAAAAAAACTGTTGTATAGTGTCACTTGAAGTCTTAATAGTTAAATACTAAACTATTGGGATGAATGTATATACCTCTGTGTGTGTAAAAATAAAATCTTTTGAGCAGTTGTGTTGGCAGCCTATGATTTTATTATCTTATTACCACTCACAAATGAGCTTTCATTTAATTAACCCTCCCAATTCTCTAGGATATGAAAAGTTGGAACACAAGTATAGATGGTATATATATCTCCAAGTACTAGTTTAAATTTAATGGGTGATAAAAAAAAAACAAAAACTGTTGTATAGTATCACCTGAAGTCTTAATAGTTAAATACTAAAATATCTTTCTTGAAGTCCTTAAAATTAAATATTAAAATATCTATCTGTTTACAGATTGCCTCCAAATATGACCACCAGGCAGAGGAAGATCTTCGCAATTGGATAGAAGAAGTTACAGGCTTGAGCATTGGGACAAACTTTCAGCTGGGCTTAAAAGATGGCATCATACTCTGCGAGTAAGTTTGCACCCAGAAGATTTATTCCGGATAATCCAGGCTTGTCTGCTTTCTGAGATTTTTCTTGGTGTGACCTGTCTTTCTGTGCTCCAGCGAGGAACTATTAGATACTTTCAGAACTAGAATCACATACAAATTTTCTTGTAGTTCTTTAAAAGCTGGCATTTATGTTGTGTATAAATTTAGATATGACAATATTTGTCTCAGTATTTTTTTTTCCCTTTCAGACTTATAAACAAGCTACAGCCAGGTTCAGTGAAGAAAGTTAATGAATCTTCATTAAACTGGCCTCAGGTAAGCAGAAAATGCACAGTTCACTTTGAATGATTTCTTTGTTATGGATGTTCGTGAGTTAGGTTTCAGCACAGCCATTTTATCAAAAATTTGAGTAAGCATTTCCTTTTAATAGGATTCTGAATTATTCCTAGACTTTGTGGTTTATAGATCTTCCAAAAACCTGGTTGTCATTTGAAATAAAATGCCTTGAATAAAATCTTGCATTGGGGATAGTTGGTTTATTTATAAGTAAGATGGATTCGGTAAAATGCAGTGGTACATGTGGGTGTGGGGAGTGAATGTGTAGCTGCCAATTACTGCTCCTTTTCCCTGGGTCTCTCTTTTTATGGGTGTAAGAAATTCAGGGAGGAAACATGCCCACCCTTCCCCAGTGCTGGGAGGCACCAGTTCTGTGGTTTGAAGACCTTGGGAGTTGCTTGGGCACTGAGTATTTAAGTGACTTGCCTGGAGTCCCAGAGCAGTCTGGGGCAGAAAGAAATGCGGCTGAGCCCCCCACAGGCCTCCACTGCTCTCAGCCAGCTTTTGGTGTATGGTGCCATGCTTATGTAGTGCCCCTGCACTAACAAGTAGCATTCAGACAGGATTCGAAGTTGCGATGAAGCACATGGTGTTTTGACCTGATAATTTCCAACCTCCAGAAAGGTGCAGGACCTATGTTTGAGTTGGTCGATGGTTTTTTTCCTTCAGTGAGCCCAAATCTGTTTCCCTCAAGTTAACTTTTTCTTTCATGTACTTAAGATTCTTAACCATGACTGAGACCTCCCAGAGACCTTGAGGCAGCTTTATATTAGGATTTCCTTTGTCATCCTGGTTGCTTCGTAGGTGAGCTCTATTTTGCAGATATTCCTTTTAAAGTGCAGAGCTCAAAATTGAACATAGATATGTGATCAACTATATTGGGATGAATGTATATACCTCTGTGTGTGTAAAAATAAAATCTTTTCTTTTGAGCAGTTGTGTTGGCAGCCTATGATTTTATTATCTTATTACCACTCACAAATGAGCTTTCATTTAATTAACCCTCCCAATTCTCTAGGATATGAAAAGTTGGAACACAAGTGTAGATGGTATAGAAGTAATCATGATCTCATTAGGTTAAGCCCATCTGTCCTTCTAGCCCATCAGGCTATTTTTGAGTACTGACATTCTTGGCCAATTTGCAATCCCTTCCAGATCTTTTATATTCATATTTGATGAGTCTATCTAAAATATCTTCTCTGAAACCCAAGTAGAGTAATTTGCCCTCTATCACCAAACACGCTTTTTATGCAGCCTGGAAATCTCAATATTTATTGGTTATTCTTCCACCAAAGTTTTCATTCCTTTGTACTATTTTGTAGATTTTGCCTTCACCATATTGTCCTATTATCCTTCTCACCTTTTAATAAAAATAGCTAGCATTCATATAGTACTTCAGGTTTGCAAAGTGTCTTACAGGAATCATCTTATTCAATCTTCATGGCAATTCTGGATGATAGTTGCCCATTTTACAGATGGGGGAAATAGGCAGAGGTTAAGTGACTTGGGACTTGACAATAAGTGTCTAAAGCTGAATTTGACCTTAAATTTTCCTGCTTCCAGGTACATTGATCTTTCCATTGCACCACTTAGTTGCCTCTACCCCATTTCAGGTCCTCATCTTGACCAATTCTTCCCTTTTCAGTCACAGGCCTCCACCTCTCTTCCAATCTCTTTTATTCAGTGCTCCCAGATTAATTTTACTAAAGCATTATTCCACTCCAGTTCCTACCTGGCTCAGAAACATTCCATAGCTTCCTTCTACCCACAGAATAAAGTCTAAATACAACCCACTCGCTTCTGTTACCTGCACTGCCCTGAACCTGCTTTATTCACCCAAAATATTCTCTTCCTGTTGTCTGCCTCTGTCAGCTTCATCTCTCCTTTGTGAAACTTCCTTGAGATACCAACTAGAAATTGAACTTTTTTCTTTGAATTCTTATAGTTCTTATTCTAAAGGAGATGAACTTGACAGAGCTTCTAAAATTTCCCTTTAATAGCATTTTGATTTGATGCTTTTGTATCTTACATAGTACTTATTGTTATTTGTATGTTCTGTTAGATTAGAAGTCCTTGCCTTAGAACTTGCTTAGAACTTAGAATATTAGCTCAGTGGATTGAGACAGGCCTAGAGAGGGAGGGGAGGTTCAAATCTGGCCTCAGACACTTCCCAGCTGTGTGACCCTGGGCAAGTCACTTGACCCCTATTATTTCAACTCAACAAGCATTTATTTAGCACCTACTGTGTGCCCTGCACTGTGCTAAGTGCTGGTTATACCAAAGAAAGGCAAAAGACAGCCTCTCCTCTTGAGGATCTCAGTCTAATGGGAGATACAACATGCATTTTCCTACAGAATAAATTGGAGATAGCCAGTAGAGGGAAAGCACTAGCTTTCAGGAGGCTCAGGAAAGACTTCCTGCAGATGAGGGGATGTTAGCTAGGACTTCAGGGAGGCAGGGGACGGACGAGGAGAAAGAGGGACAGCCAGGCAGTGTCTGGTGGATGGGCAGTGAGGTCAGATTACAAAGGCCTGGATCCTAGAGGATTTTAAAATATTAGATTCTGGTGGTGAAAGGGAGTGACAGGAGTTGATTGAAAACAGAGTGTGGACTAGAGTGGGGAAAGACTTGAGGCAGGGAGATGTCCCCTGAAAGGATCTTCTACTCAGGTGAGTAGATACCAAGGTGTGCACTCAATGGCAGCAGTGTCAGAGGAGAGAAGGGGGCATAGATGAAAGATGTGGCCAAGGGGAAGTCAAGAGCACATGACAACAAGTTAGATGTGGGCAGCGAGAGGGTAGCGTTGGCCCTGACACTTAGACTGGTGGTGATGCCTTTAAATAGCTTAAGACATCCAGTTTGCGATGTTCAGTAGGCATTGAACATTCAAGTCTGGATGTTAGGAGGAATGTTAGAGCTGGATAAATCTGACAGTCATCAGCACAGATAGAGATAATTAAAGTTGGAGATCATAAAAGAAGAGGACCCAATATGATGGGGGGGGGGGGGTACTTGCAGTTAATGTCAGTAGCTTTAAGATGAGGGATGAATTGGGTAGAAATTTTAATGATATAATATAGTTCAGAAAAATAAGAGCATTCTAATTATTTTATTAAAGATTTAGGTTATTCTTTGTCAAAATGATGTGTAAGTATCTTTGAAGATTTTTTGTATAAAACCTATCTGATTTCCTCCTTCCCCTCTATAGCAGAGTTTCTTAACAGTTTTTTAAGTCATGGACTCCTTTGGCAATCTAAAGCCTAAAGACTCCCTTCTCAAAGTACTGTTTTTGAATGCATAATATACGTAGAATTACAAAGGAAGCAAAGTAGGTTGAAATATAGCTATCAAAATATTGAAAAAGGAAACCTTAAAAGTTCATAGACTCCAATTCAGAACACCTTCCCTAGAGTAAATTATTTAGTAACTACCCTATGAAGGAAGATGTCCTTTTCTAAACAGTAACTAAATTGATTTAAAAAAAATTTTTTTTTTACTAATACCTAGGCCTTAAGCACCAGACTGTTTAGTTCCAGAATTTTAATTTGACCATCTTTCCTTTTTTAGTTGGAGAACATTGGTAACTTTATTAAAGCCATTCAAGCTTATGGTATGAAGCCACATGACATCTTTGAAGCAAATGATCTCTTTGAAAATGGAAACATGACCCAAGTTCAGACTACATTGGTAGCTTTAGCAGGTCTGGTATGTATATATTTTTTAACTAAAATAAAACCAATTGTTGATGAGAGACTATTACATTGAAGGTTTGGGGAAATTAACTTTCAGCAGAAAAATATACCATAAGTGACTTCACTGAAAGCGAGATATACAAAGAAATATTATAATATTAGCATGACTTGATTTGAGAATTTGTCCCCTATTTCAAAAATCGGGTAAAATGTCCTGATGTTTACCTTTTAAAGAAACTTAGACAAACATTTTGGTATTTTGGTTCCTTCTTCCAGGCATAATTTTTTTCCCTCTTTCATTATAAGATTCTGATGGTAAATTCATGGTTTAAATGGTCATCCTGAAATACATTTTTATACTATATCTAGGCTAAAACAAAAGGATTCCATACGACAATTGACATTGGTGTCAAATATGCAGAAAAGCAAGCAAGGCGTTTTGATGAAGGAAAACTAAAAGCTGGACAAAGTGTGATTGGCCTGCAGGCAAGTAACACATGCTATTTTTATATATGCTCCCTAAAAATATTTTTGTTTTCTTTCTACAAAATAACCATGCATTAAGTTTTTATAAATTGTCTGATCTGCTATAAGGAGGTAAATATGTTAGTTGTCTTTCTGTTCAAATTTCCATAACAACTAAGCTAACTGGGGAGGAGAGGGGACAGGAAGATAGCCATTAAAAAGGCTATATAATGGTATAAATTATATAGCTCTTAAGTATTGTCCAGTGAGGTACGACATTTAAAAGGTAGTATTTAACTGAAAATCAAACTTAAGGAATTGGAATGGTAATGGGATACATTTTGACTTGTCTAATCCTCTTTCCTCAAAGAAAAGTACTTAAAATATTTTTGTTAATCAAAACTTGTTTTTATTTTAAGGAAATTGATTTTGCAGAATTTTAAGCTCATGCAAATGACAAAAATGAATTCTTTAAAAAATGTGGATGTTTTAGCATAAGACTTAAATATATATAAAACTTAAGTGGTTAAATGTGGATGTTGCAGCTTTGCTGTATTTAGACATTGGGGATATCCATGCAAATGGGAACCAAGTCAAAGAAACCTGGGGAAAATTCCTTTTGGCACATAGTTTTTGTAATTATATAAATGTGTGTTTTGAAAGTTGAGGATTTCCTATCATGCAGTGGAACCAAAGAAATACTGCTTGTGGACCTCAAAAGAACTGGAAAGTGTTAGCTTATGTTTTAGGTGACATATTATATATGAAAGCAGATACCATTTTCTAAGGTCATGGTAAACTTGTGAATGCCTTATGTAAGAGTTAAAAAATTAAAGTTGGACTAAATATATAAGAATGTGGTTGCTGAAATTAATATATCTCAAGTCAAATGACTTTAGTAGTAGTATTATTTATTTATAAAATAGAGGTAAAGAGTAAGGTAGAGAAATGAGAAAGAGGATAGAGTAAGAAATCAAGTTTAATGAGATCTGCTCTGGTACCTGGCTTTGCTCCGCAGGGCTCCAAAAGCCCAGCCAGAGGGCTGAGAGGTAAATTAGGTATCTATCACCCACGCAATCTCTGAAAGAGAGGTCTATCTGATGTTAATTTTTCCAGAAGTCAGGAAAGGAAGGTCAGCTTTTTCTACTCACCCATCCAAAGTAAAGATCAGTCTCACCAAATGATCTTCCACCAACCTTCACAACCTAAAAAGAACTCCAACCACCACTTTGAAAAACTTCCTGCAAAAAAAAAAACTCCGTCTCACAGGAAGTTGTAACTACTTTTAAAGACCTTTTTGCATCACTTCCTGTGCCTTCCTCCACTTTATGTGAACCAATTATAGATTATAAATTTTCTTAGGACTGCCTAGGGGCAGTCAGTCATTTCTGAGTTGTCACCCACTTTAGCATGGACCTCCCCTCACTTAAGCATAAAACGGGGGCGTGTACACTTCTGGTGATTAAAACTAAAAATGGGTAGGGGAGAGTTAATCCCATCTTCACACTTATCAACATCAATAAAAAGAAGAACATTTATTCCTTTGTGATTTTGCTTTTGCCAAAGGCATTGTTAAAAAAAAGGTAATTTGTGCTTTTACTTGTTCGTGATATTTGGATGGTCAGACTTGCCTTGATAATCTAGATTGCTGCATATGTTAGTCCACAAAGTCATTTTAGTATATATAGGACCAGGCTGAAAAGAATTGGTGGGGTGAGGAAGAGAATAAAAGCCTGGAGACCTAAAACGGGTCTAATAATTTAATCTAAATCCTCAGTTTTAAAATGTCCTTAGAAAGGTGGGCCAAATATTAAAATTGTGTGGTTCTTCACAGGGATGCATTCTTATAGTAGTCTTAGGGATATTTGGGACCAGAACCATACTTAGAGCCATCTACAGCCTTACTCTGACCCAACTTTGTTTTATTGCTGTGATTTTTTGAGAACATTCTGGAGTCATCAGGAACTGATAGCCAGGAAAGCCATCAAGGACTCAAAAATGAATGGTAGAAGGCTGAGGCTAGATCTTTATAGCCCTGTTTGTTATTGTTCACAGGGTCAGCAATGGGATTTGGATCCTACTCTACTGATTGTCTATATCCTATCAGCGTTTTCTTTTTTTGTGCTTCCCCCTCCCCCAAAGTAACTCCAGAGCTGGGAAAAACATTGGTACATTTTTACTTTATCCTGTAGAGAACCTTGTCAGTTGTTAGTTACTACAGTACAAATCCCTCCAACTTGTTGGCATTCTTAGTAAGAAGAGTGAGCACTTTGCTAACACTTACATATATCAGCAATTCTTCAATTTTTTTCCTACCCCCCAAAAGCTCCAACTGTGCATAGTGCCCTAACACTTAGGTAAATACAAGTGATTCCTCACAAAACAGGGGAAACATTGTGGAGGGAAGTTGTGCTTTGGTTTAAATGTTATAACAATCTATGTTGGTAAGGACATAGTTGGTGTTTTCTTCTCCCTTTATGTGTAAAGTCTTATAGCAGTAGATAATCTGGCTTGAGAGTCCTTGGGAGCAGCTAGGTAGCTTGTGGATAGAGATTCAGGCCTGAAGATGGGAGGTCCTGGGTCCAGTGTGGTCTCAGATCCCTGGGCCAGACACTTAACTCCTAATGCCTAGCTTTTACTCCTCTTCTGCCTTGAATTGCTACTTAATCTTGATTCTAAGATGGAAGGGGAAGGGAGGGTTTTTTGTATTTTTTTTAAGACGGGGAGAGAGAGCGCATCCTGGATAGAAAAGTCAAATTTTTTTTTAATTTGCCTACCCTTTTTATAGACTATCATTTTAATTCTTTCTGAAGTTTGAAAAATGAAATAATGGAACTCTTCAATATTCTTCCATTTTAAAGTGTTGAATGTCATTAAAGCAAAATTCAGATTAATTTTTTGTTTTGTAGGATTCTGTGATCCTTGAGATAATTAAAGAAACTCTAGCATTATAAAACCAGGCTTGGTGTTGTTTTTCAAAACAATATGGTCTTAAAGACTAATCTGTTAGCCCAGGGATATATAGTCTTTCTATGAGACTGGAATTAGAATCATATTTCACTTCTAATAATATAATTCTTAAAAGCATGTCTTCTAAATTTGAGGCCTATTTTTCACAGTTGTAACTATATAGATTGCCCTCCCCACCCCCCACCCCCAATTTTCTTAAAAGATGGGAACCAACAAATGTGCCAGCCAGGCAGGAATGACTGCTTATGGGACTAGGAGGCATCTTTATGATCCCAAAATGCAAACTGACAAGCCTTTTGACCAGACAACAATTAGTCTGCAGATGGGCACTAACAAAGGAGCCAGTCAGGTAAGTGCTTCTTTGGATTTTTTGTGATGATAATTTTAAGATGGACTGTGTCATATGAACAAGGTGGAAATGCTGCCTCTGTTATAAAAACCTGATCTTCAGAATAAAATGCAATTCCTTTTGAAAACAGGAAGTCTGTGGTGGAGAAAAAGATAAGCTTCTTAAAAATCCTGTGCTTAAAATTCCTTGGTAGGATTATTGTAATTTTAAGGAATGTATTCTATCTAGGGTATATAACAGTGCTATGCACAGAGACATGCAAGTCTTCCTAAGGCATAGGTATTTGTTATCAGAGGATGTGCTACTTAAGTCACCAAGTATTTGTGGGGTCCATATTGTTTATAGAATGAGTAACATCAGATTTAGACATCGATGCTGTTAGCATACCTAGTAACTGATCCAGTTCAGGCTGACTTATTTCAATCAGAACATTTTAACCAGAGTACATTTTGCTCAGAGAATCCCAAACTCGCTCAAAGGTGTTTATCTCGGATGCTGTTCTGATTAGTTTTTCCTATTCCGATTTCATATGCTAGGCTGGAATGTTAGCACCCGGTACCAGAAGAGACATCTATGATCAGAAGCTAACATTACAGCCAGTGGACAACTCAACGATTTCGCTACAGATGGGTACCAACAAAGTTGCTTCTCAGAAAGGAATGAGTGTCTATGGGCTTGGACGACAAGTCTATGATCCCAAATATTGTGCTGCACCAACAGAACCTGTAATACATAACGGAAGCCAAGGAACAGGAACAAATGGGTCTGAAATCAGTGATAGTGATTATCAGGCAGAATATCCAGATGACTATCATGTAGAGTACCAAGATGACTATCCAAGAGATTGTGAATATTATAGTGACCAGGCCAATGATGATTAGATTTGCACAGAAAAAGCTCAGTATTAGTCCATTGTTTTATTCAGTGAAAACCAAGCTAGCCTTGTGTAATTTTTATCTTGTCTTCCTAAAACACTATTATGCTTATTGTACCTAAAAGAAATATTGCCTTACATACATTCCTTTTTCCTTTCTCTGCCTCTTCCCTAAATAGATGCCTTTTAGTGCTGTAACAATTATATTCTACAGCATAACCAATAATTCGCATATGAAGTAAAAAGGAATACTGTGAAAGGAGAGTTCTCTTGTACAGCCAGTTCTTTTCTTAAAGATCTATGCATTTTTACAATCTTCTACTTCAACTGGTATTTTACAAAGGACCACAGGAAACTTTCTTTTTTCTTTTTTTTACAGTTTAGTCCTGTCTGGTTTCTACATGGAAGACTGAAACTTTCATGCTTATTGTTAAATGTGTTTTTTGCCAACTAAATCTGAGATGCAGCATTTTAGAGATTTAAATATCATTGTTTCTACAGTATTGTTTGCTAATTTTAAAATAAAGTCATGATCAATGTGCATTTGTGATTAAATGTGTATTCATTCTAATCCCTAAGCTGACCAAACACTTAAGGAGTAGTGTTACTAAAGGAGCTTGTACAAAGTGAGCCTGCAGAAGTTTTAGGTTTGGACAGTGAGTGCATTTACTCTTCCTGTTTGTGCCAATGTATCAATGTAGAGTTGTTGCTTTGTTTTCTTCAGCTGTATTTATTGCTGCATTTCTCAGCATAAACTGATCTCATTGTATTTTTTATAAATAAATATTTTTTTTGAACACTTTATATGAACCAAAGGCTGGTCATTTTCTAGTTACTTTCTAGTACAGATAAAATAATAATGATGTCATTCAGCCCAGAATAATTACTTTTCTAAACCTTGAAGTTTTTCACATGCCACTCCATTCATATTTAGCAGAAAAGCCTCATTTTGACTATTGAAGTGACATCTACAAAATCAAATTTTTCACTTAAACACATTCAACAATATCCATGAATGAGAAGCATGTCAGTCATTTATTTGCTCAGTGTCCCAGATTGGAGCACATATTCCTGGTGGGTGAAATTCTTTGATGTGGTTCATTTTTCAAAATATTAATGCTATTTGTTTTTTATGTCCCCCTCCCCCCAACTGATTTGTGAACATTGTTGTTCTACTCATCCTACAAGCCTTTGTTTGTAACAAACTTCAAAAAAACCAAACCTTTTTTTAACAAAAATATTTTCTCTTTCCATGTGGGGTGGGAGGGACAAAAACTTCATAAGCAAACAAATCTGCCGTGTCAACCAGAACAGATCCCCATCTCATCCATTTTCCAAGTCTTTTCCCTGTTATGGTAGAAATTACAGGAATATAAATGAATTTAAGTGTAGTAAAAGTTGGTTTGGAGAGGCTAGCATGACTGCATGCTAGGAACCTTAGAGGAGATTCTGAAATGTGGGAAGAGAGATTTTGAAGGAGCAACGACCAACAGTGCTCTTCCTGTCTTGGATCTGAGAGAGGAAGGAACTGATCTCTGCCGAGCCTGTTTTCTACCAGCCTGTGAGTGAGAGGAGGGAAACCTTTTCATTTCTTTGGGAGTGCCTTTCCTCACCTGAGGAAACCATCCTGAAGAAGATCCTACAGACTCTCAACCCTGACAAAAAGACATCGAGGTCCAGAGGCAGTTGTTGGTGTGAGGGCTGAGGGTCAACTTCAGACCCAGCCTAGCTGGGTTGAACTCCAACATCCTGAGTTGATCCTTTTCATCCTGAAACCTGCCTCATCCTGATAAACCAACAAAGGGAGGATTTATAGTGTCAGGAAGAATAGAGAGGGCTTTTTGGGTTATCAACCAGAAGCAGAGGAAGGGTTTGTAGGGAGCCTCAAGAAATAGAAGCATCCACCTTGAGGTGGCTTTAGAGCAAAGTGGGAAGTGAGAGGGTTAGTGATTAGGACATCCTCAATCCTCCCTCCCTCTTATTTACCAATAAACCTGTTAGTTTTTACAACTGCTAGGAAGACTTAGTTGTGGCTGTTCCAGTAGAGTAAAGCACAGACTATAAAACAGTAAAACTGCACTAAAAGGGGACTGAGATATCATCCACATACCTCAGTGACCCACTATTTCAACCCTTTTTTTCAAAATTTTTTCAAATTTCAAATAAGGTACATATTGTGATATATACACCTTAGTCCCCCTTCCGACTGGCCTCTCCAGGAAACGGATGGAGACAATTCTCTTCCCTTTTGGGCCAGCCTCCCCTTGAGTTCTGTAGGGTATAATGGGTTTTCCTGATTCACTTGTTAATTATTAGACCCATGCTGTGGACACCGAAAGCAAACCGCTAGGTATACTTGAGTGGATGTTGGTAAGCCAAGGCTCAAGCAGCTGGGAGAATGCCCGCTTCACCTTCATGTAGGTGCTGGAGCTGGCCCTTGGAGGAAGCGAGAGTCTTGGGATGTGAAAGTGGAGAAGCAGGGGGAGGCATGGGACAATGAACCCTGGGGGTGGAATCTTGTGTGCAAAATGGTAGACACGTCATGCAATGCCGTCAGCAAGTGTAAAGACAATTTTATAGTTGCGACTTAAAAATCTAAATTAATTATTGGTCCCAGAATTCCCTATAATCCCACCTGAGTCTCCATGTAGGCGAGATCACAATGGGTACTTAACTGGCAGTAACGTCTCCCACGTCTTCTTCCATTGCAATGATGTAGCAAGTGTATCAAGTAAACTAAGCGGGGGATTTTGAATGGGCTAATCGGTCACGGGCACGTGGTTTTAATTTTGTATCCTTGATTGCTAATACTCCTTAATAAACCTCATAAAATATGTTTTTATTACCGATATTAATTTTTACACAAGTAAGATAAAGCCTGGCTGGGAAGGGCTTTAAATGCCAAGAGAAGTTCATCTTTGAAACCCTAAAAGCCCCCTCTGTAGCTCTCGGCACAGCTTGGGTGAGGGTGGATTTGGAGTAGGGGTAGATGGGAGGCAGGACAGCAGCAAAAAGACATCTGCAGTCGTCTGAGAGAGGGTGGGTATAGAGGAAAGAGGACACCAGGGCCACAGAGAGAGAATTGATGGGGGTGTGGGGGGGTTGGGGATCCTGAACAACCGAGGATTCCACAGAGGCGATGAAACGGGGGGACTAGAAAGATGGGGCAGCCCAAAGAGAATACAAAGAAGGTGGGACAGGGTACGAGTTAACAAAAGCTTGGTCTTTGTGGAGCATGGATGGGAGGTAAGATGAATTTTTGGTTTAAAAAAAAAAAGAAAGAAAGAAACTTCTGCAAAGTTTTACCCAGGGAAGGGTGAGTTCAAGAGAACTGGACAAACACTGAATTTTAGTTATTTAAACATGTTCTCAGAAAGAAAAGCCTCGTCTTAAAGGTGGACTTGTACGTTGCAGTTCCATTTTTAGACATTTCTATTGGAGCTGGTGCTCAGATTACTCGTCTTGGAAGGATATAAAGTTCACCTCTTTGTTGCTACAGGTAGACTTATCCAAGTTAAGTGATGCCTATTTATCCAGATGACTGACAACCCCAGTGGCTAAAGGACCACCTATGAAGGCAGGAATCGAACATTTACTAAATGCCTACTATGTGCCAGGCATTGTGCAGGGGATAACAGAGGAAGGAGTGATTTGAGGAAGGGGAACCAATTAGGCTGATGATGAGACCTTAATCTAAAACGGTAGACATGTGGAGAAAAAAGGGTTTTAAGAGATGTTGTGGAGGGAGAAACAACAAAATGTGGCAACTAACTGGATATGTGGAGTGAAGAAACATGAGTTCAGTTAATTGTAAGTATGTAGTCATTTTTAGTCATGTCCCTTTTAGGGTTTTCTTGGCAAAGAATGGAGTGTTTTACACGATTTCCTTCTCAGTTCATCTTGGAGACAAAGAAACAAGCCAATGGGCTTAAGTGATTTGTCCAGGGTCACAGCTAGTGTCTGAGGCTGGATTTGAACTTGGGATCTTCCCGATGCCAGGCCTGGCATTCTATCCATTGTACCACCTTCCTCCACAGAGAGACTAAAAAATGGTGCGTTTGACAGAATTTTAGACAAATGAGAGAGGGAGTAGGTTTTGGGGAAAAAATAGTAAATTCAGTCTGAATTTGAGATGTTTCAGGAACATCCACTTTGGGATTGACGCTCAGGGGTGACAGTGGGACCAAGTATAGGTCGATGAGTCATCTGCATAGGGATAACTTGAGTTTTTATAGTTGCTGAGGTCACTATGAAGAAAGAGACAGGACAGAGGCTTGGGTAGTACCCACAGGTAGGACTGTGACATGAATGATAAATCAGCAAACAAGGCTGACAAGCTTTCAGAAAGAAAACCAGGAATGAGGAGTGTCAAAATCCTATTCAAGGAAGGATGACCTGGGCAAGTCACTTGACCCCCATTGCCTAGCCCTTAGCACTCTTCTGCCTTGGAACCAACACACAGTATTGATTCTAAGATGGAAGGTCAGGGAGAAAGAAAGAAAGGAAAGAAGGAAGGAAGGGACGAAAGAAAGAAGGAAGGAAGAAAGGAAGGGATAAAAGGAAGGAAGGAAGATAATAATGTCAAATGCCATAGACTGATCAAAGAGGAAGAACACAGAAAAGACTAGCAGTAATGGCAATGATTAGGTCACTGGGAACTGTGGAGCAAGTAGTTTCCATTGAGTTATGGAAGTCAGATTGCAAAGGGTGGAGAAGTGAGTGAATGAAAGGAAATTCCTAGGAATTTGGTCAAGGAAGAGCCAGGTCCATTTGAGTACGATGGGAAGGTCACGTGAAGATTTTTTTTTTAAGGATCTGGATGGTTGTTTTCATTTATTCCATTTCATACCCCATTTGGGTTTTCTTGGCAAAGATACTGGAGTAGATTGCCATTTCCTCAAGCTCATTTTACAGATGAGAAACTGAGGCATACGTGAAGATTTTTTTTAAGGATCAGGATGGTGGTTTTCATTTATTCCATTTCATACCCCATTTGGGTTTTCTTGGCAAAGATACTGGAGAAGATTGCCATTTCCTCAAGCTCATTTTACAGATGAGAAACGGAGGCATACAGGGATGCTTAGGGTCACACAGTCAGTGAGTGTCTGAGGCTGGATTCCAGCTTGGGTCGTCCTGACTCCAGGGTCATTACTCTATCCACCATGCCATCAAGAATGATTTCTCTCTGCCCTGGATTGCTTCCTTCCATAATATCATGCAAGAGTTGTTGGCCAGAGAAAAGTAAATCTAGGTTTAAATGAGATGCCATCAGAGAATTTATGTTGGTTCAATTAGTTAAGCAGCAATTCGACAAACATTCATTCATCTTCTGCTATGTTTAAGGCACTATGCTAGAGATGGAGAGAAAATGAATCGGTCCCTGCCTTTGAGTTTTATATCCAACAGAGGTGTGGGAATGGTGGTAAAAAAAAAAAAGCTAGAAAGTGTCTCAGCAAAGCTTTTGATAATATATCTCATAGTCTTTTGGTGGAGAGATGTGGGATAGATAATACAATTTGATGAATTAACTAAGTGGCCAGTTTTAACAAGTTATGGCATGGTCAGAGGTCTCCCATGAAATACCACTAGGGATCTGTGCTTGGCTCTGTGTTGTTTAACCCTTTTATCAGTTACTTGGATAAAGGCATAGATGATGTGATGCACAACAGTAATCTGGGTCTCTCTTTTTGTTAATTCCATCCTTGCTGGGGAGAACCCCTTAGACTCAAACCCAAATATAGAATTATTCCTCAAGTATCTTGAAGTCAGTAATTGTTATTAAAAAAAAAGACTTTTTTTCTGGTGGCAAAAAATTAGAAATTGAGGGACTGTCCATCAATTGGCAAATGGTTGAACAAATTGGGGTATATACTGTTGGGTTATAAGAAATGATGAGCAAAAACAGAAAAACCCCAAAAGGCTTACATGAACTGATGTAAAGCAAAGTGAGCAGAACCAAGAGAACCTTGTATTCGGGAACAGTAATATTGTAAGATGATCAATTGCGAATGGTGTGACTATTCTCATCAATATCATGATCCGTGACAGCTCTGTTGGACTTATAATGCTATCTACCACCAGAAGAACGGATAGAGTTTGAATGCAAATTGAAACATATTATTTTCACCTTATTTTCTCTGTTGTTTTTTGGTTGTGTCTTCTACAACATCACTAATAAGGAAATAGGTTTTGAATGATTGCACTATCTATATCAAATTGCTTAACCATATTAGGGAGAAAGGGAGAGACTCTGGAACTCACAATTTTGAAAAATGAATGTTAAAAATTGTTTTTACATGTAATTAGATAAAAATAAGGATCTGAGATCAGAGTAGAATGGGACGATTGGGGCATCTAGTTCCCCAGTTGGGGAAAAGGACAGCCCCAGAGTGAGGGGCACTGGGTAATTTGCATAGGCAGATGAAGAACAGGATGTGGTACAGGCTGCTACCCCATAATCCTAGTCTAGAGATGCCCTTTACCATCCTGCTAAGAAATCTCTGTCCTCCCCTCTCTTACCAGCAATTTCCTTTTTTCAACTCTGCATCCTCTTTATTGCTGTTGTCCGCTTCTAATTCTCAGTGTTTAAAAAAAAAATCAAATGTACCAATAACCACTGGTTTAAGGTATGATAACTCCTAGCAATATTTTCGTTTTCCAGTCTTCTTTTTCTTTGAGACCCTTAGGAATGGAGCAGAACTTCTCAGTCAGCTTTAGTAAAATTGTTGGGTGTACACCCTCAAGGCATAGCAATTATGTAGAAACTTGATGTCTAATGAATAACTTTGCTCTCTCCTCTTTTCTGTTTTCTGTGCCATGGCCCGTTGAGGCAGGTAGTACAAATAGTATCCCTTTTTATGGGTGAGAAAATGGGGTTACACAACTGCAAAGTATTGGTTCTGGGGCCCAAACCCAGGTCTTGTGAGGGCAAATTCAATGTTTTCTATTCTACTAGGCTTTGTTCCAGCACCCCTGTCAGGGAAGACAATTGGAGACAGGCCCACAGCTTGGGCAAGATGTCAGAGCTGGAAAGGGGTTTTGAGATTTGAGACTTGAAAGCTCCCGCCTGTAAGGTGAAACCATGAGATAAGTCCATTCCTAGGGAAAGCTGATAGGAAGAACAAAGCTGAGAGCCAAGGAGTGAGGGAGCCCTGGAGAATTGTCCACAGTTAGGGGGTTGGGAGGAAAAAGAGGTGCCAGCAAGGCTGACCGAAAAAGCAAACCCAAACCCCAAGAAAACACAGTCAAGGAAAGAATGTGAAGGAGGAAGATGTAACAAATGGTGTCTTAAGAGGAAGAGAAGTTAGGGAACATGAAGGGATGGGGATGGAGAATCACATTGTGATACTAGAGAAAGAACTGAAAGAAATTCCAAGAAATAGGGCCATCTTGGTGGCTCAGTACATTGAGAGCCAGACCTTAGGAGTCAGGAGGACCTGGGTTCAAGTGTGGCCTTAGACACTTCCAAGCTTTGTGACTCTGGGCAAGTCACTTAACCCCAATTGCCTAACCCTTATTGCTCTTCTGTCTTGGAACCTATATTGAGAGAGAGAGAGAGACAGAGAGAGACACACAGAGAGAAACAGAGAGAGAGAGAGAGAGAGAGAGAGAGAGAGAGAGAGAGAGAGAGAGAGAGAGAGAGAGAGAGAGAGAGAAAGGGAGAGAGACAGAGAGAGAGACAGAGAGAGAGAGAGAGAGAGAGAGACAGAGAGAGAGAAAGAGACAGAGAGAGAGAGAGAGAAAGAGAGAGAATCAGTATCTATTCAACTTGGACTGGTTCAACTGCAGACCTAAGGTATTTCTTCTACAATTCTACAATGCCTTGGGATCCTTACGGACACTAGGCTGTTATTGCCTCTAAGAGCTAAGGTTCCATCCCCCTAACTGGCGCCATTTTGGTTGGTTGGGCTTTTTAGATGACCTAATCAAATACATTGTTAAATAAAACCTAGATAAGCAAATTTTAAAAAACAGATCTTAAAAACTTGCTTTCCTGACAGACAGCATAGTAGTCAGTAGGATTTGGAATTAGAAACTGGGTTCAAATCTTGCTTTCAGCACTCACTAGCTGTGCGACCCTGGGCAAACCACTTAAGCCCATGTGCCTTTGTTTCCTCATCCATAATGTAGATACCGACATTGTAGCAACCTCATAGGGTTGTTGAAAGGATCAGAAGAGATGGTACTCACAGTGTACTTCCCAGAATTTAAACGTTGGTTCTTATCTAATCTCTCTTGCCACTTGCCTTTTGACTCTTTCAATACTCCCAGAACCTTCATATGGGAGAGATGATCTCAGAGCCCATCTAGACCATGTCATACCTCAGCTAGAATCCATCTTTACAATATCATTAAGGGAACGTTCCTCAGAAGTGGTTGTGGCTCAGTGGTTAAGAGAGCTCTGGAGTCTGTATTGAGTCAGGAAGACTCAATACAAATCCAGCCTCAGATCCTTCCTAGCCGTGTGACCTTGGGCAAAAAAGTAGACATACCACAGTGCCCTTGAAAATTGTCAGCTGAGGCTGCCCACTCTCTTTCTGGGTACCTCCATTAGTTAGGGAGTTTCTCTCTTTACATCAAGCTTAAATTTGTATCCTAACAATTTCCATCTGGTAATACTCGTTGGATCAACCTTTATAGACCTCATCTGGAGAAAGTGAAACTCAGTTTTTGGTTTTTGGTGTTTTATTTTTAGGGGGGAGATGTCAAAACCATTTAGCTTATGTAAAGTTGAAGTGCTGCATCCATTGGGCTAAATGATGTTGGAAATGGTCTGTCTCCTCTTCTTGCTTTCTCTTTAACCCAAACTCCTTGCCATCTTGGATTCCACCCTTGGAATGCTGGACTCTGTTAGGTGAGCTTTTGCAATGGCTTGTCCAGAACTAGATCTCCATGCTACTTCCTTGGCCATCCCCACACTACCCTGCCTCCTCCACCCTCCTTTTCTAGATTCCCTTTTGTGTTGTCTCGCCTGATTAGTATACAAGTTTCTGGAAGATAATGACTGTCTTGCCTATATTTGTGTCCCCTACCTAGCACTGAGCTTGGCATAATAAAAATTAACATAAATAATAAAATAAAATTAAAATAAATAATAAAAATTAAAATTAAAATAATTTAGATTATAACTTATTATAAATAAAATATACTTAAGTATTTAAAATAAATATAAATTAAATCAAACCATGCTTAATAAATATTTTAGCTATGTATTGAATGGCAACTGATAATTTTTCAGCCTAAAAGACAAATTTAATGATTTTTTCATCTGTCCATGTGTAAACTAAATTTTATATATAAATTCCTTTGTTTACTTAGACCCTGTATTTTGCAGTACTTTATAAATTGTTGGTCGGAGGCTTTTGCATCTATTATCTCACTTGACATAGTACTATGTCATGGAAAGAACATTGGTTTTTGAGTTCAGAAGCTCTGGGTTCAAATTCCAGTTCTAATACATGCTTGTGTGATTCTGGGCAAATCCTTTAAACTTTTAACTCTAGGTGTTGGTTTTCTCAGCTGTAAAATGATGGCAGTGGGGTTGGACTAGATGGCCCCAATGTCCCTTCCAGCCCTAAATCTCTGAACCTGTAGTATTATATCCCTTAAATCATGAGTTCTTCATTTTTTGTGTGTCATGGATCCCTTTGGCAGTCTGGAAAAGCTTTGGACCTCTTTCTACAAGAATGTTTATTGCTTACTCCCATAAAGGAAAGTGTGTAATTAGAATTTTGCACTCCAGGATTTCGTTTCCCAGAACCTCACTTTTGTCCTCATGTTATATCTTTATGTAGGGAGGATATAAGTTTTGTGTAGCTCTGCCCCTTTTGGCTCTCTTTTCCTGTGAATGCAGTAAGGAAAAACTGCTCTTTACTCAGACTATACTTTTCCTCTATTTCAAGTGATTATTAATAAATCTTATAAAATATAATAGTTGGAGTTATTAGATATTAATTTTAATCTTACAAAAGAAATGCTAAATTTTACTTAGAGGTTGATGAAAATGAAGATGAATATTTTTTCCCCATCCAAGTTTTCTGTATTCCTGGAAATCTCCACAGAGCTGGACTTAAAGTTAAGAAGCCTTGTTTTAAATATTTATCTTAAAGATAAGCCATAGCCACTTTGGGAATTAAGATATATTTTTTTTGTTAACCCATTCATAGAATATGATAACATATTGACTTTAATAAACACATGCCTAGCAGCATAATTTATGTTTAAAAATGAGAAAGATAGTCAAACATTTCTAAAAATTTATTCTGCAAAAATGAAGGCTGAAAGTAATAAGGTTCTTCCAAAATAAGCACAAACACAGGACAATAAGGAAATGTCTCCTATCTCACAATGGGCTGGAGTTCTGTTCCATCTTCATTCCCTAATGACTTTCTGTTTCTTCGTATCCTTGAATCGATTAATTTGCTGCTTCTGTTCACAAAGCTCTGTTAAAAAAAAAAAAAGATGGGGAGTGGTTTCCAGTGCTAACAGACCAATTTGCCATATGCCATGTGAGAAATTAATTTTCAGAAATGTTCATCTGCTTAATCAGATATGAATGAATTAAAATAGGTTATTAAAAAAAGAAAGAAAGAAAGCATGCAGCGCACAGCATAAGAATATCTAGTTAGCTTAAAAAAAACCCCAAAACAACAAACTCTTATTTTCTGTCCTAGTAAGTTCTGGGACAGAAGGTCAAGGGCTAGGCAAAGGGGGTTAAGTAATTTGCCTAGGGAGCAAGGAAGTATCTGAAGCCATATTTGAACCCAGAGCTTCCTGACTCCAGGATTGGTGCTTTATCCACTGAGCTATCTGGCTGCCCCTCTAGTTAGCTTTTTAATACCATAATAAATAATGTCTTTTAGGTGACATACCAATATAAACTATAAAATACCGCTTTACATTGTGAATGAATGGCTTCCATGAGAGATAGAGATGTCTTTTAGTATGGGATATTTCAATACATCAATATACAGTAGGTACTCAATACAAGCTCATTGACTTGATCTGATGTTTTTGGTTTGGGCATTTCCTCCATCTATCCATCCATCCATCCATCCATCCATCCATCCATCCATCCATCCATTCATCCATCCATTCATCCATCCATCCATTCATCCATCCATCCATCCAGCAACATTTATTAATGTCAATTATGTGCCAGGCATTCTGCTACATCCTGGGGAACATACACAAGCCAAAGATAGCCTCTGCCTTCAAGCAGTTTATAATCTGGACAAGATTCCAACCCTTTGATTCCTTCCCTACAAGATAGTCTTTGGGAGTTGTTGCAGCCCAAAAATTCATCCTTCAACAGCCATGCTGGCGATAATATGCTTCTGTGAACCCAGCTAGGCTAGTCCTCAAGTGACATACCATGTCTGAGCCCATTTTTGGAAGTCTTTCCACTTTGTACTGTTGGGTACAATGGAAAGAGTTTTGGCTTTGAAAGTCAGAGGACCTGGGTTTACATCCCACTTCTGATGCTTAGTACTTGTGTGACCTTGGGCAAGTCACTTAATAAGCCTGGACCTCAGCATCCTCAACTGTGAATTAGCTGCACTAGACAGCCATTGACACCCCTTCCAGTTCTAAATCTAGGCTTCAGTGATTCTAGAGTATAGCTATCCAGAATTTTTCTCCATGCCACAATGAGTTTCATAATACCAATCATAATGTTACTTGTAATGATATTTTGACAAGAGACCAAAAAGAACAGAGATATATACTTATGTGTAATTTCAGCATATATTATATAATCATTTTGCATTAAAAAATCTATTGAAGATCAAATGGTTGGGAAACAGTTGTTTGCTGGCTCCTGACAGAACTAGTATGTTCCAGACGGTAAAGGACTACGTTCATGTCAGCAATCATTGTCGTGATTTTCAGTAAAGGTTTCATAATGATTCAAGTAATACCTCTGCAGAGTAGGTGGGCAGGAGGACCTTTTTTAGGAGGGTTTTTTTCAGGGGAAAAGTGTGCTTTGGTTTTTCACGATTCATAAATGACTTGCCCAAAGCCACACAGGTAGCAAGTGGCGGGGCTCAGATTTGGATCCATATCTTTTGACCTCAACTTCAGTACTCTGCCCCATGTTGCCTTTCGAACCCACTGAGCCACACAGTCTTGATATGTGGAATGCCTCAATATAAATCCACATGCAAATCAGTGTGCTTACCATTAATTCTTGATCCATAAAATAGGGCTTTTCTGGTGATCCATCATTTGTTTCCATGTCAATGACATAGCACAAAAACAAGGTGTCCAGCACAGTTTCAAACGCTGATAAGAAATTGTGGGCCACTAAATAGGCAAAAAAAGCCACCAATAACAAAGGAATTGCCCATACTTGCAACTCCCGGTGGTAGTTAAAGGCCATTAACCCTCCAAAAACAGTGAAGTATACCACAAACATCTGTTAAAAAAGCAAAATAAAACAATGGAAATTATTACAATTTTTGCTAACAAAATAATCTCTCTGTCACACATATTAATGACATGTATGTGGAAGAAGAGATTGTTTTTTTATTTAAGTAACAGTTTTACCCTGAGCCTTTAGCCTTGTCCAAGCATCCAATTAAAAGTGTTGCTTTAAGCTTTACTTGTTACAATTGTTCCCAGAGACAGGATTAAACCTAAAACTACAGATGCGCAAACTGAGGCTCCAGTAAATACCTTAGTTTGTCTAAGGAGTCGCAGATCTGTTTTCCAGAGATATAGCTTAAATCTTACCTTTGAAAATAGCAGTCAGATCCTAAGCAAATAATTGAGTTTCTCTGATCCCCTTCTGTGAACAGGGGGCTAATATTTTTACTCCTCACTGGTTATAAAATGAAAATATTTTGTAAACCTCAAAGTGCTACAAAAATAAAAGCTGTTTTCCGTCATAATGTCCATAGACAGAACATTTAGTAAATGCATTCATTAGACTCTTTGTGAAGCATAATTTTTTGTTAGATTAAGAAAGGTAGTTCCAGCAAAACTGCTGCTGCCTGAAAATTACTCACAGAACAAAAAGAACATGTTAGCTTCACTTGAACTTGTGAAATGCCAGTTCATTTTCATTACAGCTCTTTGCTCTAGGGAACAATGACTAATAGAGACCCCTGATAGACCCTTCCCAAGTGTGTTGTGCCTAGAATGTATAAATGGAGATTTTGAACCTTAGACTTCATTCCCCAGAAGTCCTTGGTATTTCCCAGAATTCTCCTGCATCTCCATGTTGGCGAGATCACATTATTGGTATTTAACTGTGTGAATTTCAAAACTACTACACCTTTCAGACCATTCTTTGGAGGATGGGATTTAGCTATTTTCTTACTTGTGTTTTCTTTATATTTTAATCTTCAATAAACCTCATAAAAATATAATACTCCTTGCAGAGAGAAACTAATTTCTACCTGCCTCAGCTTCCCCAAAATTTTAATCTTTACAGTTGGCAATAACGCTTCTCGCATCATTTCTTCTTGCATGATGCATCAAGTATGGTGGTAAGCAAAGTGCAGGGATTTTAAATGGGCTAATCAGCCATGGGCATGTGGTTTTTATTTTGTATCCTCTTTATTCCTTGATTTCTAATGATACTTAATAAACCTCATAAACTATAATATTTTTATTATTAGAGATATAAATTTAATTTTTACAAGAATAGGGAGGTAACAAGCAAGAACGACTTCGAGAAAAATGTGACCAATTCCAGGAAATACATTCTGAGGCACAACAGCAAGGTGGAGTAGAATCAGAAGATGAATGACTGAGATGGTCATTGAGAAAGGAAGCCTGGCTTAGAGTATACAGTGCTACACCCAGAGTCACCAAAACCCAGCTTCACATCTTGGTCGAGTCCTTAAATTTCTTCATCTATTAAGAGACTGGACCAGATGGTCTCAAGGGCTTGTAGCTTTAAAGCTAAGATCCCATGATTCTCTATTGAACAATCTGGAAAAATGCTCTAGAAGGGACTGGTGAGCTTTAATCTAGAAAAGAGAAAGTTGGCAGTGAAATCACAATGAGCTATCTTCAAATATCTGACAAGCTCTCATCAATAGGAGGGTCTGACTCTAGTCTATGTGACTTTGTAAGGCAGAGAAAAATCTAAAGGGTGGAAATCAAAAGGAGGCAGATGAGTATAGTAATAGCCTGATAAAGTGCTTTAAGGTTATAAAGTGCTCCATATACATTCTCTCATTTTGGCCATACCATTATTGTAAGGCACAATATGAGTTAAAAACAATAATAGCTAGCATTTATGTGGTACTTTAAGGTTTATAAAGTGCTAAATTGGATTTTATTTGATCGATAACTGCTCTAGATATCATTATCTCTGTGTATCAGAAGAGAAATTGGGGGTCAAAGATTTGTCCCTAGTTATGTAGCTTCTAAGTGCCAGAGGTGGGATCTGAACTGGAGCCTTCTTGATTCTATCTACTAAAGCAAAGCATCATTCAGATAAAAGTTGCTAACCGTCAGAGCTGCCCCACAATATAATGGACTGCCTTCTCTAAAGACAGTGAGCTCCCTGTCACAAGGAGAATTCAAGCACAGGCTTCATCTGTCAAAGATGAAATATTGCAGGACAGCTAGATGGTTCAGAGGATAGAGTACTGGGTCTGGAGTCAGGAAAACTCATCTTCCTGAATTCAAATCTAACCACAGATGCTTTACTAGCTGGATAACCCTGGGCAAGTCATTTAAACCTATATGCCTTAAAAAATAAAAGATGAAGGATCATATAATCCCATAGATTTAGAACCAGAAGTGTCCTCAGAGTCCATTGGCTCCAACACCTTTATTTTTTATAGAAGAAACCAAGGCACAAGTAAGTGACTTGTCCATGGTCATAGAGCTAGTGTTACTTGTTATCAGTTGAAAGGGCAGACTAGATGATGAAACTAAGTTTCTATGAAATTTTGACCAACAATATAAATGTGAACTTTAAATTCCTGCACTGAATAGTTCTTACTAGTTTAAAGATATAAACGTCCACAAATGCTCCACATTTATAGAAATAACTGACATAGGTATATCATTTTATGTGATTACTTATTTCCATAAAATCTTAGTCTTTTGAACCTGATTGATACTTTTACTTTTTAAAAATCAATACTTTAAAATTAGAATGATCCCCATTTTGCAGAAGATAAAGAAAATAATCACTTGTCCAAGACCACTACAGCACAATTAATTTAGGGGTGCAGGTTTGCTCCCCACACAGGTTTCCTTAGTTAGTATTTTGATGATTATATCTCACCTTTCCCAGAAAAATTATGAAGTCTCCAAGACAGGTAATAGAGGCAACATGCCCTGGATTCTTGGATAAAATACTGAGCGTATCCTTGGCAGAGGTACAAAAATCTGTTCCATTGATCGAAGTTGCAATATATGCATTCTGAAAGAAGGGATGATGATTAGAAGAGTTAGAATGGAAGTCTTTAGAACTAGAGTTTGTTGTCTGAAGAGACATACAGAAATGAGGAGTTCTAACACTTCTCTTATGACAGCCAGGATTCAGGGAAAATTTCTTAATTCATTTTGCAAAAATCTCAGGGTCTATATAAGCAGAAATGCTTCTGGACCACCTGCTTCTAACATTTCTCTGGAAACATTAAAAATGCTATAAATATGGGAAGGAGAAACACTCCCACCCTGTTTGTTGTAGAGATATGAACTTTTCTGACCCTTCTGAAGAGCAAGATGGAGCTAGGATCCTAAAGCCATGCCTTGTGATAGCACTATAAGACATATACCCCAAAGAAATTGAAAAAAAAAAAAAGGAGGAAAAGGACCACGTATACAAAAATATTTGTAGCAGCTGGAAATTAAAGGGATTGCCTATCTATTGGGGAATGACTTGACAATTATGGTATATAAATGTAATGAAATTTCTGTGATGTAAGAAATAATGAGAATGGGCTATTTCAGAGGAAACTGGGAAGACCTGTATGAATTGGTGCAGAGTGAAGTGAGCAGAGACAAAGGAGAAAAATCCCTGTGATGATGTTCTAAAGGAAAAAAATTTGAGATGCTCCACTTCTCTTGCCAGAGAGATGATATTCAAAATGCAAAATGAGGCACAATCAATGTAGAATTCATTTTATTGGATTGTACTTTCTTTGACATGAGGGTTTTCATTCATTTTCTTCTTTTAAATTGTTGAATTGGAGGAGAAAGTATAGGGCAGAGAAAGAGAAATGCTTGTCAATCAGAAAAAAGTGATGCTAAACTGGGACAAAAAAATGGCAGAGGTGAATACGGATGCATTGAGTTAGACTTTCTTAGCAAGGAGACCCTCAGATCTGTAGTGGGCTTGCTTGAATTGTCTTAAGTATGCTGCTGAGGTACAAGATGTGGTTTGGGGTTGTGGAACTGGTAATTACATATGTCAGGTCTTAGTTTCCAGCTCTAGAATTTGGTATTTCTGTGATCATGAAAAGGTATATTAGATAAATTCAATTCAACAAGCATTTATTACACTATATGCCAGATATCATCCTGGGCACTAGGGATGGAGACAAAAAATGTGGCTCTTAAGAAAGTGTTTCTACTGCTGGGAGAAAAGTAATATAGTGTATTTATTTGTATTTCTAAGTAAACCCAAAGCATATACAAATTAATACAAATTACAAAGTAATTTTCAAGTGAGAAAAGTCCTAATAACCAGGGGAATCAGAAAAAACTCTAGTGCAGGAGATGATTCTTGAACCATGCTTTAAGGGAACTTGGTAGTGGAGAGGTGGAGATGAGGAAAGAGTACAGTGCAGGCATGGATATAAAGTTGGGAGATGGAACAATGTGTATTAAAGGAGTACCCATCTATTGAGAAATGGCTAAGCAATTGCGGTATATGAATATAATGAAATATTACTATAAGAGATAATGAAAATGGACTATTTCAGAGGAAACTGTATGAATTGGTGCAGTGACATGAGCAGAGACATAGGAAACAAATCCATGTGACGACATTCTAAAGGAAAATAATTTGAAAGACGATCCACTAGTACATCAGTTTATTTGGAATGGAGAATGGATGAACGGGAGTAATATGAAATAAGAATGAAGCAATATAGGTAGGAGCTAGAGAGTGACAGCTTTAAATGAGAAGCTAATGATGGCTTCTTACTGTTATATACAGGATAAACTGACCAAGCACACCCACTGCAATTCCAACACAATGGAAGTTCGGTGATGGCCACCATTGGGCCACCATGGTCTTCCTGAAAGGGAAGGACATGAATAAACAAGACGGCCTGCCTTCCATCCTCATGATGACATGGCCATTTGATCTCCACCAAATAGGACACATTTGTCATTTAGAAATTCAGAAGTAAGTACTTGGTTTACTAGGAGTACAGAAAGAATTTGCCACCTGTCTCTATAGATTGTGTAATATGATTACTCCACTCTTACATAGGAATCTTAGGAAAGGGTGGGTCTCAGTGCTCACATTCCATTCCATTAAGAGGCTCAACCATTCTGTTTCAGAGTAGCAAGGCATCACTACTAGATTCAGATCTCTATATTTGTTTCTCAAGCCCTAACTTTCTCCATAATGCCCAACTGTTGGTACTAAATAATATTTTTGCTCAGATGTCTTTTTTTCCCCTCTGTAAGACTGTTACCTTGTTGAAAACTTTCCATCTTCCCCACCAGAAGAAATAAAAATAAATTTGGTCTCTTGGCCAAAATGTTTGGCTGATCAAAAGGCCCTTTATCAAGCTTTTACAATCCTTGAAATTTCTTTTTACCTATATAATCTTTTAAAAAAATTTGATTTTTTAAAAAGGATGAGACCCACCCACCAAAAGACAGGATTAAAATCCCTGACAGGGAAATTATATATATTTTCTTTGAAGTTACTGCGGTATAGCATTTTGCTTCAAAAGATTTCATAGCCACCATCCAACAGAGAGACCTAGAATTAATGTCTGAGTATGTAAGCGGGGGGTTGAGATGGGGTGGGAGGTAGGCAGAAACTCAAGGCACAAGAAATGAAATGAAGCTTTCTATAGTTATAACATTAGCTAATTGGCCACTTAGTCAGAAATAGAAATCGCTTCTTTGTCAGGAGCAGCTGGAAGATGGATTATACTGTATTTGTAACATATTTAAAATCCTGCTCTGAGCACTGGTATGTTGGGCTTGACCAGAATTTCAGGGATGGTTGTGTTAGAGGAATCTGTAAACCCTGATGTTTATCTAAGGATTAGGGCATTTGGTGGTGTGCTTGGGAAAGGTTTTCAAGATATCCTGGAAGCTAATCTTTTCAGTACAATAGAAAAAAAGAGACTCAAGGTAGTTTATCTTATTAGGAGGTAAAATTTCTCAATTTTCAGGTTCTATTAGGGGAGGCTCATAGGACCACAAAGGAGAAAAAATTGTTCCAACTTTAGAGGAAATCTAAGTCCAACCCTCTTATTTTATAGATGAAGGATCTAAAGTTCTGGGAAGTTATAAGTGACTTGGTTAAGGTTATATGTGTAATAAGTGGGAGAGAGAGGATTTGAACTTGGAACTTTGGGTCCCCAATCCATTGACTCTTTCCATTAAAACTTTAAGTCTCTGTCTCTCTTGCTTTTAAAGACTGGGTCTTTCTAGCTCACCCAGGAAGAATGTGAATAGTACTCTTCTTCTCAGATTCATTCTGATTATCTGGCCCATTTTTCAATCTGGGCCAGTTCCTTTGGTAACCCTGTTTCCCACTGTGAATACAGAATTCCTGAGGGCTCTTAATATTAACAGGAAACTTTGTATAAATACCCACTCAGTTTTAGCCCACCATAACTTATCTCTCCTAAAGAGATCCCCCATACTCAGCCTCCCTGGTAGCTGGAATGATAGAAATATACTACTATACTCCGCCATATTGAAAGTTCAATCTCCAAGCACATTTGAGTTCTGGCTACCTTTTAAAAGATAGTCTGGGGGGGGGGGGCAGCTGGGTAGCTCAGTGGATTGAGAACCAGGCCTAGAGATGGGAGGTCCTAGGTTCAAATCTGGCCTCAGCCACTTCCTAGCTGTGTGACCCTGGGCAAGTCACTTGACCCCCATTGCCTAGCCCTTACCACTCTTCTGCCTTGGAGCCAATACACAGTATTGACTCCAAGACGGAAGGTAAGGGTTTTTATAAAAAAAAAAAAAAAAAGATAGTCTAGGGGGCAGCTGGGTAGCTCAGTGGATTGAGAGCCAGGCCTAGAGATGGGAGGTCCTAGGTTCAAATCTAGCCTCAGACACTTCCCAGCTGTGTGACCCTGGGAAACTCATTTGACCCCCATTGCCTAGCCCTTACCACTCATCTGCCTTGGAGTCAATACATAGTCCAAGATGGAAGGTAAGGGTTTAAAAAAAAAAGATAAGTCTACAAATGTCTTAGGGAAATACAGTGGAAGTCTCCCTATCCTAACATAACTAAAGAGGAACAGTAATAATTTTCTGATTCTGGAAATCACAGGATCTCAGAAAGGATCTCATTTATCTCATTGATAAAATATCCTCTCCACAACATACCTGCCTAGTGGTCATCCAGCCTCTGCTATCCAATGAGGGGAAATCCATTACCTCCCATTTCCAATTTGGATAGCTCTCATTGTTAGGAAGATATCTCTAAAGTGACTCAGATATGCAAATTCTTTGTGTTACTCAGGAGTCTGGGTGTTTTGGTCTAGAGTTGTAATTTCATTGATGTAGACCAACTTCTGGTGAGGATACTTTCTCTACCAGTTCAGATTACCATCCATTTATACAATTTATAGACTATAGAGTAACCTGGGGCACTGAGAGCTTAGTAACTTTCTCAGGGTCACAAAGCCAGGGGTATCGATGAGACTTGAAGCAAGGTCTACCTGATATTGAAGTCTGCTCTCTATCCACAATGTCTCACTGTAAATGAGATCATATGGGCTAGTTGATGCAGCTACAAACTCAAAGGAAGTATGCTTCTGAATCACTTAGAGCCATTCTCAACAAAATATTTTGCTCATTAAATACTCAGATATTTTCCAGAAAGACTCAGGGTGGTATAAAAGTCTCTCGTGATCACCAAATTAAAAAAACAACTGTACCTTCTTTCTGTCTTAGAATCAAAACTAAATATTGGTTCCAAGGCAGAAGAGTAGTAAGGTCTAGGCAAATGGGGTTAAGTGACTTGCCTAGGGTCACATAGCTAGGAAGTGTCTGAGGCCAAATTTGAATCCAGGACCTCACATCTCCAGGCCTGGCTCTCTATTCATTGATCCACCTAGTTAACCTCATGGTCACCAAATTAATAATAATAATAAAAAAAGTAATCATTAAAATATTATTTAAAGTCAGGTCTATTTATTTTAATACTTGTAGACTTTTCATTCACTTGTAGTAAGTAAAAGGGGCGCTGAGTTGTTTCCCCCAGAATGGCCCAGGGGTTAGCTCAGCCCTCTAAGAAGAGTGCACTGAAATCTATTCCTTTCCCCATTACAATCTCTTGCACTGAAACCTCAAAGATTTAATGGAGAACAAGGGAGTGCAACTCACTACTCAGTTTACTTTGAATATATATATGGACCAAAAATATATTATATGTATATATGGAGAGAGAGACAGATGGACAGACAGACAGACAGAGAAGACACTACTGTAGACTTGATGTGGAGAAAATGCTTCTCTACCTTCAATCTAACAGAAGCCAGCACTGTCCTGTCATTGATCTCATTTTAGCAGAAAGCCAGAATTTTCTCTTCCAGGAAACTGAAACAGTTTCTTGTTGGAAAGAGAAACTAAACTATGATGGCTATAATTCAATAATTCAAATGGCTCGAGAAACTCGTCATTGTGGAGACTGTGTAGGCCAAGAAGGTTCAGACTCATCTGAACCCCGTTAAGCATTCCAAGAATTTTCACTGGCTCTTCCATGTGCTTGGAATTCTGTCTCTGTCTTCTGGATTTCTAGGCTTCCTTTGAGACTTAGACAAGAAAGAAGTCTTTCCCATTCCCTCTTAATACCAGGGCCTTCCTTTTGTGATTACCTCCAAGTTAGCTTTGTCTGTCTTGTTTGTACATAGTCATTTGCATGACAGTGAACATCTTGAGAGAAGGGACTGATTTTGTCTTTCTTGGGAGCTACCAGCATTTGCACAATAACTGGCAATTAGGAAAGGCAGGTTGACAAGGATTCTTGTCCCTATCTCTCTGCCAATACTCTACAGAGGCTCCATCCAAAGTATCAGAGACCTTCCCCGGGTGTAGAGGATAGAGGTCTGTCCCAAACTTTCCTCAGGTACCTACTTGTCCAATTAATTAGTTTCAAAGTTCTAGGGAAACTCTCAAAAGGCTATCTAGTAATTTCTGCTGAGTTATTAATCAGGATTGAATAAAAGCATTTCCATTTCTAGATTTCCTACACTGTTGTTGTTGAGTCAGCTGGATCTAACTCCTCTATAGTAGATAATGAAATTTGGTGGATTATAGTGGTGGGAATTTTATAGAAGTTGCACCAGGAAGCAAGCCAGGGAAAAGACTGAATCTTGAGCCACTACACTACATTACTTCCTGTTCCTTCCGTAACTGCCTGGATGAAGAATCTTCTCACAGGTGGTAAGGTTTGAATATTTCTCCCCTAATAATCAAATCCTACAATCAGTCCTTTAACTAAAGAGATTTTTATTCTTTGAGGAGAAAAGGTAAGAAGAGGTTAGGGGAAGGGAAGAGGGAAATTAGGGTCTCCCTAATCTCTTAAGTTATCTTATTGATAGAAGATTTGAAGTATAGTCAGTTCAGAAACAAAATTATCTTCCCCTAAGGATAGATATTCGCAGCACTGCTGACAAGTCTCTTTGGGCTAAACCAAATTTCTCTGCAGCTCACAGTCTATGTAGAAGGCAATGGCTAGAGAGGAGATGAAAGGGTCTGTCTTCCACCTTCAGGTCAAACAGCCAGAGGAGGAATGAATTCTCAGCCAGCTGAAGCTGCTTAACTGCTAACTTCAAGGTTCCATTGAAAACAGTCTCCCCTCCTCTGATGATTGGTGTTCCAAATTCTGAGCTCCTTGCTTTTTTCTGCAGATCCATTTGTCATTGCCCAATATCTTCATTTACACTTCATGACCCTATTTAGAGTTTTCTTGGCAAGATATCCGGGACAGTTTGCCATTTCCTTCTCCAGCTCATTTTATAGAGGAGGAATCTGAGACAAACAGGATTAAGTGATTTGCCCAGGGTCATATAACCAGGAAGTGTCTGAGGCCAAATTTGAACTCTGATCTTCCTGGCTTTAGAGCCTATGCTCTATCCATTGTGCCTACTTACTTGCCCTCCTCACAATGATAATAGGTTCATAACCCACACAGTTCCTTTTTACCTAATCCTAATCTTTCTCATCTTTTTTCTTTTTTCTTTTCTTAAAAATTTAATAACAACAAATACTATAGTTTGTAAAAAAATTTAATTAAGAATGAAGTTACTTTCTGAAGAGGGGCAAAGGCATTTGCCAAGGAGTCTGGCAGCATAAAAATAAACTTTCATTTTGGAATGGATTCCTGGTATGCACTGACTCGGAGCAATAACTACTTTCCTTTCATGCTATGTAAGGGGTGAAAGGCATCAAAGCACACTACACAGAGAAGTGGCCTGAGAGTCAAAAAGACTCCCAGGAGTCAAGTTCTGCCTTTTACAGGAATGGTTGTATGACCTTGGCCAAGTCACTTAACCTCCAAGTGCCCCAGGCCTCTCTGTAGCACTCTAATGGTAGAACAGTAGTTGACTTGTATTAGTATGGAGTGGTTCCCTCTAGGGAATTCTGGATGCCAACAGAATCACAGGTTTGGACCAAAAGTCCCCAAACCCCCAAATACTTGGACTATGACAGAAAGCTTCTGACAAGAATTAGTCCATTTAGTTTGTCAGGAAATTGGTTATTTCATAGTGCACCAGAAACTTAAGAATAATCGACTACAGCCCAAAAATATGAGTTATGAAAAACTGCTTGGTTCCCAGAATTATGCTGGTATTTATGTGCTCTTCCAGAACTAAATGAAATACCAGGGAAATCACAGTTGACAACAAAATGGACGAATAGAATTAATCTATAATGACACATACATGCACAATCACATAAGAGCTGGGACAGTTTTGCCTTTCTATTTGCATGTCCAGCTCTTAGCAGAGGGCTTTAAACACAGTAAACTCTCAAGAAATGCTTCATTCGTTTAGTTCTGAATTGAATTCTAAGCCCTGTTTTATCATAAGCTCTCCAAGTTCGCCTATTCCATTAGAAATCCTTGGGCCAGGGTGATACCAAAAGTAAATCTGGGGAACAAAGAATAGTTGCCCTGTCAGATCTATGAAGAAGGGAGGAATTTATGACCAAACATGAGATAGAGAACATCACAAGATATAAAATGAATAATTTTGATTATATGAAATTTAAAAGTATTTGTACAAACAAAAAACCAATGTAACGAAGATTAGAAGGAACACAAAGTGGGGAAAAATTTACAGCAAATTTCTCTGATAAAGTTCTCATTTCTCAAATATGTAGAGAAGTAAGTCAAATTTGTTAGAAATCAAGCCATTCTCCAACTGACAAATGGTCAAAGGATATGAATAAGCACTTTTCAGATAAAGACATCAAAGCCATCAACATTCATAAGAAAGAATGTTCTAAGTCACTCTTGATTAGAGAAATGCAAATTAAAACAACTCTGAAGTACTGCCTTACAGCCATAAGATTAGCCATTATGACAGTAAAGTGATAAATGCTGGAGGGGATGTGGCAAAATTGGGACACTAACACATTGTTGGTGGAGTTGTGAACTGATCCAACCATTCTGGAGGGCAATTTGGGACTATGGCCAAAGGGCTATAAAACTGGGCAGTGGCTGGACACATTATGATATCTGAGAGTGATTGAACACTATAAGAAATGATGAATAGGAAATGAATAGGAAAAGCTGGAAAGACCTACGTGAACTAGTGCAGAGCATAATAAACAAAACCAGGAGAACATTGTAAACAGTAACAGGAATATTTTATGATGATCAACTGAGAAAGATGTGACTACTCTCAGCAATCCAATGATCAAGGACAATTCTGAAGCATTTATAACAAAGATTGCTATCTACCTCCAGAGAAAGAACTCTTAGAGCTGGAATGCAGATCAAAGCATACTATTTTTACTTTATTTTTATTTTTGAATTAATTAGTTAATTTTTAATTAATGTTTTTAAAAATTTATTTTTATTTTGGGGTTTGGTTTCATAAGTGTTTTCTTACAGTAATGACCACTATTTAGCATAATAATACATGTAGAATACAGATCATATTGCTTGCCATCTTAGGGAGTGAGGAGGGAAGAAAAGGAAGGGGACAATTTGGATCTTATAATTTTGGGAAATGTATATTGAAAATTTTTATTACATTAATTGGGAAAATAAAATATTAAAAAAAATCCTTGGGCTTATGTACTTCTAGCATTCACTACTATATTCTGGTCACCCCAGAAATTCACCCATCTGGCTGTAAGAAGTCAGAGGAAGCAATGAATGGGGAAATGAGTTGGTCTTCAGGCTAAGATAAGCAGGTGGTATTATGGGATCTAGAGATTTTCATGGCTCAGTGTCCTGAAAATGGAAATGAGTTACGTCCTCCATTTTGTTAGTAAGCTGAAGAGCCCCTAACATCTCATATTCCCTGGATTTTTGATAGTTATTGGAGAAAGCAGGGACAGCCCCCAAAGACACAAAAATATCAATGGCAAACATTCTTGTTAGAGCAGAAAATTGGGAGGAAAGTTGAAAAAATTGTGGAAATTAATGAAATGAAATTATTATTGTGACGTCCAAAATGATTGAAATGAAGAATTTCTAAAAACCTGGGAAAACTTGTATGAAGTAAAACAGGATGAAGTAAGCAGGACCTGGAAAGCAGTTCATATGAGTTCATAGTCATGACCAAATGTTATTTCCGAGAACCAAGAGTAAAGTGTGAATCCTACTTTTTCAACAGAAGTGGTAGACTTAGAAGAACATAATAATTAACCAACTCGAAAACATTTATTAAATGCCTACTTTGGGCCAGTGAATAGAATTCCAGGCCTGGTGTCAGGAAGACTCATCACATCTAGCCTCAGATCCTTTCACTGGGAGTTACTTAATTCTGTTTGCCTCAGTTTCCTCATCTGTAAAATGACCTGCAGAAGAAAATGGCAAACCACTTCAGTATCTTTGCCAAGAAAACTCCAAATGAGGTCATGAAGAGTGACACGGTTGAAAATGGCGGAACAAGATGGGAAAAATGGGCTGGGAGCTATGCTAAGTGTCAGACCAAGGAGACAACATGCACCTATAAAAGTGTACAGAAAATATATCAAAAAGAAATGCAGCATATTGGGGTGGGGGAGGTGTTATTTGGGGGGACGGAGGGGAAGAGCAAAGGACTCCACTAGAAAGTGATGACTGAGCTGAGTTTTAAGGCAAACTCTGAAGGCTCCTTGAAGGCAGGGAATTTCTTACTTTGTATTTGTATCTTTAGTAGCTAGCAACATAGTGATTAGATGTTTGTTGGTTAACTGACTATGGGTCCAGAAAGAAACTTACTTTTTAAAACTCTTACCTTCTGTGTTAGAATTGATACTAAATATTTGTTCCAAGGCAGAAGTGCAATAAGGGCTAAGCAAATTGAGTTAAGTGACTTGCCCAGGGTCACACAGCTAGGAAGTGTCTTTGGCCAGATTTGAACTCAGGAATTCCTGTCTCTGGGCCTGACTCTCTATCTACTGGGCCACCCAGCTGCCCCAAAGTATCTATTTTCAGAAAAGCCAATATGTTGATTCTTTCTGCTTGGTTGGATTTATTTGCTGGGTGGCACTTAGAAGGGGTGGGTGGTCGTGATCTGGCTGACCCAGTTCTCTTTAGTTCTCAGACTATGAATTGACTGTTACTTGCTTTTACTCTCTATCATTTCCCTGTAGCAAGTAGAGGGTTTCAAAGTGACTCGGTCACTGCTGTCTTGGTAGTCTGTAAAAGCAGCAGATCCTCAGTGGTTGAGGATGATGGTGTTTCTCTAGCTAAAAAGCATTTTTAAAAAAACCTTGACTTTCTGTCTTAGTATCAAACTGTAAGACAAAGGGGCAAGGGCTAGGCAAATGGGGTTAAGTGACTTGCCCAGGGTCCCACAGCTAGGAAGTGTCTGAGGCCAAATTTGGACCCCGGTTCTCTCAGCTCTAGACTGGGTGCTATATCCACTGTGCCACCTAGCTGCCCCTGAAAAGCATTTCTTTTCTTTTCTTTTTTTTTTTAACCCTTACCTTCAATACTGTGTATTGGCACCAAGGCAGAAGAGTGGTAAGGACTAGGCAATGGGGGTTAAGTGACTTGCCCAGGGTCACACAGCTGGGAAGTGTCTGAGGCCAGATTTGAACCTAGGACCTCCCTTCCCTAGGCCTGGCTCTCAATCCACTGAGCCACCCAGCTGCCCCTCTGAAAAACATTTCTTAAAAGAACTGACTTAACATTTAACCTTTCCCTCCTCTTCAACTTATTAAAGTTGCATGTGAAGGATCTTGGTATCAGATCAAAGCAATACCAACAATACATAGTCTGTCCTGACAAGATCCTCTCTTCCATGATACTATGTATAAGACCCAGTGGAATTACTCTGTGGCTCTGGGAGGGGGGCGGGAAAAGGGGAGAGGAAGAACATGAGTCATGTAATCATGAAAAAATACTTTAAAATGAATAAATAAATACAATTAAAAAAAGAGCCTCTGTTCCATTTTTCAGTTACTCACAAATCAGTTATTAAGTGCCTGTTACATGCTAAGCATTAAGCTAGGGGCTAGAGATCCAAAAAGGAGCTTACAACCTGATGGAGGAGACAACATACAAACACAATACGCCCAAAGAAGGCCCTGTACGTGCCAGAGAGGAAATAATTAAAGGAGGAAAGGCACAGGACTTAAGAAGGGTTGGGGAAGGCTGCTTATAGAAGCTTGGATGCTAGCTGGGATTTAAAAGGAAGTCAGGGAGGGCAGTAGTCAGAGCTGAGTAGGGAGAATGTTCCAGACATGGGGGACAATGAGAGAAAGCACCAGCAGCCCACAGAGGGAGTGTCTGATTTGTGGGACAGCCAGGAAGCCAGTGTCGCTGGATCCAAAAGGATGTGTTGGGGAGTAGGGCATAAGAAGACTGAAAAAGGTGAAGATAGGGTTTTCAATGTCAAATCAAGCATTTTGGATCTGGTCGAGGCAACAACAGGAAGCCAGCTGGAGTTTGCTGCATTGACGAGTGACATGACTGGATTTGCACTTTAGGAAAATCACTTTAGTGCTGGAATGGGGAGAGAAAGTTGAGGCAGGCTGATTCACCAGCAGGCTATTGTAGTAATGTAGGAGTGACGTGATGAAGGTCAGTATTTGAAGGGTGATGTCATGTGAAAGTGATAGAGGGAGATGGGGAGAGACAGAGACAGAGACGGAGAGACAGAAAGACAAGAGAGACAGAGAGGGAGACAGAGACAGAAAGACAAGAGAGACAGAAAGACAAGACAGAGAGGGAGACAGATAGAGAGAGACAGAGACAGAAAGACAAGAGAGAGACAGAGAGGGAGACAGACAGAGACAGAGACAGAGAAAGATAAGAGAGAAACAGAAAGACAAGAGAGAGACAGAGAGGGAGACAGAGAGACAGAAAGACGAGAAACAGAGAGGGAGACACAGAGAGAAAGACAAGAGAGAGACAGAGACAGAGAAAGATAAGAGAGACAGAGGGAGACAGAGAAAGACAAGAGAGGCAGAGAGGGAGACAGACAGAGACAGAGAAAGACAAGAGAGAGACAGAGAGGGAGATAGACAGAGAGATGGAGAAAGACAAGAGAGAGACACGGAGGGAGGGAGATAGAGACAGACAAAGAAAATGAGGAATACAGAATGACTTCTAGGTAATGAACCTGGGAATTAGGATGATGGTGTTCTCTACTACAGTAATAAGGAAGGTAGAAGGAGATGAGGAATTAGAGGGAAAACATGTGTTCTGTCAGCTGGACATCCAGTTTGAGAGATCGGAAAGGCTGTTGGAGATGCAATATTGGAGGTCAGCTGAGAGATTGGTGCAAGAAAGGTAGATTCGAGAATCATTGTCATAGAGATGGTAATTAAATCCACGGGAGCTGATGAGATCCCTAGGGGTATGCTCTACCACACTGCCTTCTCTAGCTTTGAGCCTTGGGGAGCCAGACACTCTCTCTGGTTTGAGAGGAGATTATGATAGGATGGGGTGAGGGGAAATCAGAGATGGCACAGTTGGGGATGTTTATGTATTTCTACATACCATACATTTTGAAAAGACCACTGCAGGCACCCTTGTGACCTGGGGGATACAGAGTGAGCCAGGCTGAGGAGGCAAGGGGCTGACCTGGTCAGCTTCATGAGGAAAGCCATGTGGCCAAGGGCCAGGCTGTAAATGGAAAGGGCCCAGTTTGCTGAGGATAATGTTTGCTCTGAGTGGCAGCTGAGCTCCCTACTTTGGGGTGATACTCCAAGAAAATGAGGTTGTGAGAAGATGATTACCATGGCAACAGATTTTTTTCCCTTTTCAAACCTCAAAGAATAAGAATCAGGTCTATTAGTTTAGCCTTTTTCTGGTACTTTTGCTTGGAGAGTTGTGTGTGTGTACATATGCAAGGGTGTAAATGTGTATATATGTGTGTATGTATATAAGTATGTGTATACCCAAGTGTGCATGTGGGATGGCTAGGAAGCTCAGTGGATAAAGAACCTAGTCTGGAGTCAGGAAGACCTGGGTTCAAATGTGACCTCAGACACTTCCTCAGTTATTACAGGACTGATGAAAGGTTGGATTGGTTGCTTTCCATTGGACATGGATTTTTGTCGACTTCCAAGATGAATCCCTAGAATGTCATACATTTCACTTCTGAGGTGAACCAAAAGCTTATCAAAATGCCTATTTTAGCATTTGCTTGGCCCCCACCAATGATGTTGTCAACTAGGAAAAAATGGGAAAACATGAATCTAAAGGTTTGCCTACATAACAGTCTAGGACTATATTTGATTTAAGATCACTGGACCATAGATCTTAGAGTTGGAAGAAACCTTAGAGGTCTTGAACCTTTCATTCTGGAATCCTCTGCCCTCTGTGATAAGTGGTAGAGTGAGTGTTCCTTCCCACTTTCCAATCCTGTAATCTGGGAATATCATCTCCCATGAAGGTAAAAAACTATCTTTAATGGGGCATCTGGGTGGCTCAGTGGATAGAGAGCCAAGCCTAGAGACAGAATGTCTTGGGTTCAAATTTGGTCTCAGATCCTTCCTACCTGTGTAACTCTGAGCAAGCCACTTAATACCCATTGCCTAGCCCTTAATGTTCTTCTGCCTTGGAATCAATATCAATATTGATTCTAAAACAGAAGAAAAGGACTTAAAAGTTAATTTAACAAATATGCCCTTAAAATTGATTGAAGCATAAAAGTGATTAAGTGACTTGCCCAGGGTCACATAGGTAGTAGATATAAGAGGCATTTGATTTGAACCTTCCCAATTGATTTGATTTGAACCTTCCCAATTTTAAGCCTAACATTTTACATCTGTATGTTACCTCTTGACAAGTTCTCTTTGCTTTTGTATAATATGTTCCCCATGCCTGGAATATTCTTCCTTCTCACTTGTCTCCTCTCCTTTCAAAGTTCACCTCTTTCAAGGGACCTTTCTGGATATGATTATTCCACACAACCGCTAGTGCTCTGTCCCCTCCCTACAAACTACTTTGTCACATCTCTTCTTATATAGTGTTTTTTCCTATAGTCAAATATAAGCTTCTTGAGGGCAGGGACATTTCCTATGTTTTTTCTTAGGAGGCACTAAAATGACTTGAATTAATCAGAATTTTTTTCTCAAATATGTCCTTTTTTTTTTTTAACCCTCATTTTCTATGTTAGTAACAACTTTAAGACCAGAAGGGCAAGGGCTAGGCAAATAGGGTTAAAAGACTTGCTCAGGATCACATAGTTAGGAGGTCACATTTGAACCCAAGACCTCCCATCTTCAGGTTTACTGCTCTATCTACTGTATCCCCTAATTGCCCCCAAGTATATTCTTTCATTTGATCATCAGGACAAACTTTGAGATAGGGCAGGAATCCTCATTCTCATTTTATAGGTGAGGAAACTAAAGGCAGAAATGCATATATATGACTTGCACAAGGTCACTCAAGCTAATAAAAGTGGCAGAAATGAGATTCAAATTTGCCTGTGGATATCATAAGATGTGATAGCTACTCCTCCTATGTGTAGAATTGACTAGTCCAACCTATTGACTGCAAGGGAACAAAAGATCAACACTGCCTCACCCTCCTCCCTAACCCCTCCATGGTACAAAGAGTACAAAGCCTTGCCCTGTATCACGTGCTTCCTTGTTTATTAGGAAGTTGTACTTAGCTAAGGTTTTCCTGTGGCTCAGAGCCCACAGATGGAGGCTCTTTCCCCCGAGTACCAGGCTAACTAGGAAATATTATGAAGGGAAGGTTCCAAGGTTTTGGAAGTAAGGCTGACTGATAGAAACTGAAAGTTGTGAAAGACTAGCAAAATCATAGGGTTGAAGCAGGGTGACTGAGTGCTATGGGTAACGTCCCTAGCCTCCTCTTTCGGAGGCACTGTGAGTTTGCTTTTCTTCTGAGCAATGGGAACAAAGGGGAAATATGTATAGCTCACCATTTGGCCTACTCCTGGGAATCTCACTTAACCCTACTGGCCTCAGTTTCCTCATCTATAAAATGAGCTGGGGAAAAAAATGGCAAACCACTCTATTATCTCTGCCAAGAAAATCACAAATGGGGTCATGAAGAGCCAGATGTGATTGAAACAACTGAACAAAACAAAAACAGTGTGTAAGTGGGGGATTCCATATATAGATCTTTTTGTCCCTCCCTCCCTCCCTCCCTCCCTCCTTCTCTCCCTCCCTCCCTTTCTCCCTTCCTTCCTTCCTTCCTTCCTTCCTTCCTTCCTTCCTTCCTTCCTTCCACCCTCCCTTCCTCCCTCCCTTCCTTCCTCCCTTCCTCCCTTCCTTCCTTCCTTCCTTCCTTCCTTCCTTCCTTCCTTCCTTCCTTCCTTCCTTCCTTCCTTCCTTCCTTCCTTCCTTCCTTCCTTCCTTCTTTCTCTCTCCCCTTACTTTCCATCTTAGAATCAATACTAAGTGTTGGTTCCAAGGTAAAAAAGTGGTAAGGGCTAGGCAATTGGGGTTAAATGTCTAGGGTCATACAGTTAGGAGTTATCTGAGACTAGATTTGAAGCCAAGACCTTCCATCTCTAGGCCTGGCTCTAAGTTTGCTTCTGCTTTACCATCCTTTACTTTGCTGGTTTTCTTCAATATGTCTCAGGTAGAGAAATTTTAAGCCAGGAACTGTTGAAAAGAGCGCTAAATCTGACAGTTGTTCCCTTGTCTTTGTCACAGATAGAGGTTGGGAATGGTATGGTGCAATCTGGTTCTAGCCCCAGGTTCCTAAGTTCTGCCTACATTTTAGCAGCTGGTAGGGTTTTTATCCCAGATAGATGGATAGATCATAGCCATGGCCATAAGAAGGCCATTTTCGAGCCTCAGTGGCTTCACAATGATGCACCATGATCCAAGAGCAAGGCAGAATGGTGCTATGGAAAGAGTGAAAACATAAGACCTGAATTCAAATTCAGATTTGCTTACTCCTTGTGTAAATTTTGTCCATTTACTTCTCTTTTTACCCAACTGAAAAGTGTTCAGGATGAGATAGATGACCTCTAAGGTCCCCTCTAGCTCTAAATGGAATGAGTTTCCATTACCAATCTTCTATTTGCTGCTCTTAGGACATTGCATGGTCCCTGGCAAATGGCATGCTTGCTTGGTGCCTCAATTCCTTTCTATTTAAACTAGGGATAAGTACCATTTGCCCAGAAACAGCTGTGCTATGAGGATTATTGTTGACTACAAGAGAATTTTTCCTGCAAATGATCATATATACACAAATGTGTATTTTTGCATGATAGCCACACACGCACATAGCATATCCATCCTCAGCTTCACAAGATTAGCTGCCAAGCCCCAGAATAGACATGGGTAAGAGGGCAACTTGAATTCAGAATGACTGCTTTAATTATATGCAAACTTTTAAAAGAATAGCTTTGTTTGGCTCCCTCGCTCTCTAACAAGACATCCTGATTCTGGCCATGTCTACTCCAGAAGCACTGAGCCTCTTTAAGGCTTTTAAATCATGTTGGGCATGTGGATAAAGAAACCCCACATCATTCGTTACTTTCTTCCTGAATGCACGTGCTGCCCCATGGAAGAGGGTAACTGAAGACCTGCCAGTTGGCTGAGGATGAACCAAAACTCCAAATGGAAAAGTGAAGGACCAGCCTTGCTCTATTGATGGATGGCGAAAAAAAGGTCCATTGAAATCAGGCTAACAGAGGAAGGCAAAAGAAAAGAAGGCTTTGAAATATTAAAAAGTGAAATCTCTGCCACAAAGGCTCTTGAGACAGAAGTGGACATTATGTGCTTTGGTAGCCAGAAAAAAAGTATGGGGTAGAGAGGAAAGCGGGGGTGTTGGATGTGTGTTGTTAAATACTTTTTAGCTGCCACTAAGTTTTTTTTTATCACATCAGATAAGGGCTGCAATGGTTCCAATGGACTGTTTAGGGACCTTGCTGACTAATATATTTTGAAAGTCAGTTGAATCTGGGGTGGAGAGAGATAATGATCTTGTATTTATTTAGTGCCACATGTGGCTGATGGAACCCTGGAAAACTAGGCAAACTCTGCTGTTTGCACCAAGCAAATCTGATTCATCTTGTCTTGAATCTATCCTTTGGTCAATGAATTATTAGGGCACTGAACTACTTACTGGCTCCAGAGCAATCCCATATCACAGCCAAAGGCAGAAATGTGGCACTGAATAATGCTCTCTCTGAAACCATGGCTGGCTGTAATTTTATCAGTACCCCCAACATCATCATTTGTTCTACATAGCAGGAACACTGGGAGAAAATTACCCTAGAAAACAATACATGCAACTACCTTGAGAACATAAAGGAAAACCATATTAAAAACCACTAGAGGGGAATCGGGGTGGCTCATTGGATAAAGTTCTAGACCTGGAGCCATGAGGACCTGGGTTCAAATGTGGCCTCAGATATTTCCTAGCTGTGGGACCCTGGGCAAGTCACTTAACCTGTTTGCCTAGCCTTTGCTCTTTGAGAAAGTAAAGATTAAAAAAAAAGCCAGGAGAACTCAGATCAATGCAATGACCAGTCTTGAGGAAGAAACATAGTTCTTTCTTTTCAGTAGAGGTTGATGGATTACAGGTACAGAATAATATATATATATATATATATATATATATATATATATATGACTAAATAGGATTACTATAGCATTTTGTTTAGTTTAATTGTACTTTGTTAGAAGAAAGAGTTTTAGTAGGAGGTCCATGGTATTGGGAAATGACTGGAATGTAAAGAAAAAAAAATTAAACAAGATTTCTAATAAAACATTTTAATAAAAAGATGATTCCCGCATTTGTTAGGTGGCCTCCCCTTCCCACCCCTTCATAATTAAAAAAATGAGTCCTATATTTCTTTGTGAACATGTTTTCTTCTCCAACAGAAGTGTAAGATCCCTGAGGGCAGGAACTATCTCTCTGATATTTTATCTCCAGCACTTAGCACAGTGTCCAGCACACAGTAGGTAAGCCCTTCACAAATGCTTCTTAATTAATTGATTTAGGATTTCAGGTTGTCCTGGAGGAACACATTTGGCCCAGGATGATATTTCAAAAACCTCACTGACTTAATGAAGATGGGTTTGGGGATACTGGATAACAGAGGGAGGGGGAGGCACTATCATGGCTGTGTCCTCTTTCAGAGAGAGATGTTAAAAAAAATCAGCCTCGTACATAAGGGACTTATACATAAGAGAGGAAGATTGACATAACTAACAGTGGTCTGGACTTGGAGTCATGAAGTTGTGAGTTCAAAAAAGCCTTCCTTAGGTATCAAATAGCTATATCATTCTAACTTTTGGCCTCAGTTTCCCCATCTGTAAAAGAATAGAGCTAATATTAGCACTCACTTCACAGGGTTGCTGTGATGATATGAGGATGATGAGATAATGTATATAAAACCAGGCCTGGAGTTGAGAGGACCTGGGTTCAGATCTGACCTCAGACACTGCCTAACTGTGTGACCCTGGGCAAGTCACAGAACCCCCATTCCCTAGCCCTTACAGCTCATTTACCTTGGAACTAATACACAGCGTTGTTTCTAAGACAGGATTTTTAAAAATGAGTGGGACATAAGTCCCGAGGCAATGATCCCGAGTACATGTGATCTCTAGGAATTTGGATGAGAGCTTGAGGGGATGCCAGGAGAAAGTAAAGGGTTTTTAAGGGATAGAGAGACCTGGGCATGTTTGCTGGCATAAGAGGAATCAACAAATTAAGAGCCATGGAAGATGGCTAAAGAGAGGGAGTGATGGAGAGGCCATATTTCTAGAGGAGACAGATTTCAACTCAAAGATTCTCTGCTTTTCAACAATTTGAATATCTTTGTACAAAAACAATCAAAATTTAAACAATGGCTGTATGCAAGTATATATAAATTATAGGGGGGAAAAGTTATTTATATCTTGGGAGAAGATTGGTGGAATGTGTAAAATGAGGGAGGCAATTTCCTCCCCATTTAAATGAAAATTATAGCTCTCTGACAACAAAATCCTTTGTTCATTAAACTAGTGATTTATTCCCTTTTGTTCTCTTTGCTGAAAAGAGCAATGTGTTTCTTTCAGAACCTGGGGGACTACTGCACTTTAAAGCCAAAGGCAATCCAGAGCTATCAATTCCATCTCCTTCCATTTCAGTCAATGAAGCTCAACCGGACAGTGTTTATTAAGCACCTACTAAGTGCCAGCCCTATGCTTGCTTTTGGTGGTAGAAAAACAAAAATAAACCAGCCTTAAAGGAATTTACATCCTACAACCTTCATCTCAGTATGATAAGGGACCTCCATTTGAGAAACTTACCTGGGTTAGATGGCTTAGGCACTTGTCCAGGCACCAAAGACAGCAGAAACAGCACTTATGTATGTACTTTGTGCAGGCACTGTCCTCCTGTTGAGGAAAGGAAAAATTAGAAAAAGCAAATGAGTGGAGATACAAAAATCTATCCTTATACGCTAAGGGGGTAATTGAGAAAACAGGTTTGCTTTGGCTTGGACACAATTTTGAATACAATGATTCTAAAATCACCACAAATGAATGTTTTTATTGAAGACATTTTGTTCTTTAAAAATTTTTTTTTTATTTAATGGTAAAGTTTCTGTTTGTATAAAAGTATTTATAGCTGTGCTTTTTGTGTTGGCAAAAACTGGAAAATGAGGGATGTCCCTCGATTGGGGAATGGCTGAACAAATTGTGAAATATGATGGTGATGGAATACTATTATACTATAAGGAATGATGAACAGGATGATTTCTATAAGAATTGGAAAGACCAGCATGAACTGATGTGGAGTGAAATGAACAGAACCAGGAGAACATTGTACACAGTAACAGCAATATTGTGGAATGATCAAATGTAATTGACTCTGCTACTAAAAGCAATATAATGACCCAGGACAATTCTGAGGGACTTATGAGAAAGGATGCTATCCACATCTAGAGAAAGAACTGTGGGAGTAGAAATGCAGAATAAAACGTGTGATTTATCATCTGTTTATATGGGTATATGATTTAGGGTTTTGGTTTTAAAGGAGTACTCTATTATAAAATGAATATCATAGAAATAGGATTTGAGTGATAATATATGTATAACCCAGTGAAATTGCTTGTAAACTCTGGGGGGGGGGGACAGGGGAAGGAGACAAGAATCATGTAACCATGGAAAAATACTTTAAAAATAAATAAAATTAAAAATTTTTAATTTAAGAAATAGGTAGAGATGAGAGAGCTAGTTTTGGAGTCAAGAAGATTTAGGTCCAAATTCTTCTAGTGCCATAGACTAATTATGAGACTCTGAACAGGTTGTGTAACATCTGTGTGCCATAGGGGGTGTCCAAAGTGTTCAGAGAAGACTAGCACCTCTGGTGTGAGGGTCTGTTGAGCCCTTTTCAGGGCTGCTTTTCTGCTTTGGTGTCTATCTGTCACCCAGCCACCCTGTGGCTTCAAAAGCTGTAGCATGCAGGGTGGTTACACCCTGGGAAAACTGTCATGGCAGACAGGCTAGACCAGGTTGAAGATAACTGACATGCCTCAGACCCATCAGTGAGTTAGGGGGATGCCTATCCCAAGCAGATGAAGATTTCCCCTGGCAGAGGAGGACAATTTGTTCCAATGGCTTTGAAGATGGCCAAACCAAACACTATGGAGTGTTTAGAGCCTGGTCACACATTGAAGATCCCAACGTCACCCACTCAATACTGAATCATCACCAGTCATCTTGACTTTTGTCTTGCCACTGGACTTGGATAACTCTGGAAGAGAGAGTGAGGCTGACAGATTTGTGTAACTCTGCTTCACTTAAACCCATTTCACACATGAGTCAAGGCATCATCCAGTAATGTCTTTGCTCCTCTTCAAAAAGGAAAATTGAACAGCAATGTACCACAGGCAACTTTCTAAGACTTTGTTTTTAAATCACTCTTCTTGGGATTTACCAAATGTTTCTCAAGTTGTACACAATTTTTATAAAAGACTTTAACATATGAAAAAATAGTATTCTGGTGAAAACACCAAAATACAATGGCTCTTTGGTCTCTATCTTTTTTTTTTTTAAACCCTTACCTTCCGTCTTGGAGTCAATACTGTGTATTGGCTCCAAGGCAGAAGAGTGGTAAGGGCTAGGCAATGGAGGTCAAGTGACTTGCCCAGGGTCACACAGCTGGGAAGTGTCTGAGGCCAAATTTGAACCTAGGACCTCCCATCTCTATGCCTGACTCTCAATCCACTTAGCCACCCAGCTGCCCCCCTCTACCTTTTTTTACTGGAATCAGCAGCTTTCATCAGAGTAGAGAACACCCAACCTAGAAACTCTACTCTTGCTGATCAACAATTTGTCTGCAATTTATAGTTTTAGAGTTGGAAGGGGCTGTGGAGTCTATATAATTCAACTCCTCTAATTTTGTAGAATAGGACACTGAGACCCAGTCAGGTCAAATGACTTATCTATGGTCACACAGCCAATGTGGGTCAGAGGCAGGTCAGGAACCTAGGTCTTTTTTGTGACTCTAATATTCTATACTTATCTCTCTCCCCCACCCTCAGCTCTATACATACACATGAAAAAGACAGAAGTAATTTAACTAGTTTAGGTTTGGTTTTATTAGAAACAATTTCAATTGGGGGGTTAAAGTCCAAGAAAGAAAATTATACCTTCTAGAGACAATCTGAATT